>NW_015555749.1:121022-138635 GCF_001515605.1 Sinocyclocheilus anshuiensis
TATATATATATTTGCATGTGCATGGCAATAAAATTGTTAAGTAGTCAACAATAGTTTAATCAATAGTCAAAAACTATCACGAAAGAAACACATATGCACCATAGACTGTGTAAATTCTTCATTTTCACTGCAAGAGGGGTTTAAAAAAAACATAAAGTTTCGTCTTGTCAGACCACAAATTTACATTTGGCAACCCTTCCTGGTTGAGTGGCATAACATCTAAACGAACATGCAGTTGCTTTCCTCCAAACTAGACAGTCAAGCCTGCTTTATTATGTGAGCTAAATGTTCACTATAGTGTTTTTTTTTTTTTTAGTAAAACTCATCAGCTTTTCCAAACTCAATTGAAAAGCAAATCAAACTTATGTCCAAGGTTTTATGCGGCCTGTAACGACAATGCCTTTGTTCGTTGACCCCTCCTCTTTCCATCCTCTCATTATTGCCCTCAACGTTAGACCAGGAGGCTCAACTCACGTCCCCAGGAGGCTATAACGCTGTGGTTGCCATGGCTACATGGTGACACCGGGGCGTGGTAATCAAATATAGGCGACTGCTCTGGATTTCAGTTGCAAATGTGTGCTTTTTTTCCCTTCATTTGCCTGGACCGTGTCAGACCTCACGCCCACCCCAACCCCCAACTCAACCTTGTGTTCTCAGATTTTGTCTGTCACACTCCTTCTCGTTTAGTAACCTTTGCCTCCTTTCTGAAAGATTTAAGTCCGTAGAGCAGCCGGCAGGCAGTTAAGGCCCCTCAATCCATTGACAATGATGCTAATGTCAAGCAGTGCCTTGATGAGGAGAGCTCGCCTCCCTGTACCATAGCCTGTGTCATTCTGGTCACAATAGCCTTCATTGTGTTGGTCACTCCTGTGTGAATAAACAGGGTGTGTTTAATTGAGACTTTAGGGTGTGACAATGACACAGGACGAAGTCCAGACAGCACGCTGTGAAGATTGTGTGGCGGCTTGTATGTATGAATGCCTGAATGCCACTACCATGTAAAGCTCTAAGAAACATTAACCCTGTTGATATCTTATATTCAGGTGTAGGTGCCTGTTTCAGGAATATATGAACATATCTTTCCAAAATTTACAGCTCTCTTTTTTAACACTTAGGGTTTATTTGTGTTTTTTCACTTTCATTACAAAAGTGATGCAGACTACAAGTTAAGATCTGAGAAGATAAGATCTGGCTCTTGGCTATATGCAGTTGCTGTCCCACAAAAGCTGAAGAAATGAGAAATGCCGCAAAACAGTCATTTAAACTCATACACTGTGCAATGTTAAACCTTGCAAATAAAATAAGGAAAAAAATATATATGGATGAAATATATTTATTTTGTTTTATTTTATACATTTATATATTATTATTTTATAAAGCCATCCAAACTTGGTTGAACCTTGCAGCCAAAATGCACATTTTATTGTCATTTTGAATAAAAAAAAACAAAAAAAAACAAAAAAGGATTAAATAAAAATTGGGCCTGCAATGAGATTATTCACTTTTTTTGGTAAAGAATTCCACCCTCCAACATGTGATTGGGCTAGTCAACATTACAAAAGACGGTCATCAATCATCAGATTCAGTGGCGTAGATGGTAAAGCGTGTGTCATTGCCTACTCCTTTTGACGCGATCGACCTGTGTTCGAATCTGCCTTTTGGCAAACTTTTTTTCTCCCTTTTCAAATTTCAAATCACATCAGAAAAGCATTTATTTTTAATAAAAATGAAGGAAATAATCAAAAAGTTGAAAATAAAGTATCGGGTAGTAAGGTTGTGACGGTGAGGAAATTTTACCACCGGTTAATCGACGTGTGACAACACCGATAATACCGGTATCACCGTGGGGGCAGGGGCGGTCCCTCTTTTCTTCGCTTTCCTTCACTTTTAAATAGCTTGTAAAAGCGGCGTGCACATTATACTTTCACTTTCAAATACCAGCAATTCGGCGTAAAGCAATTGTTCTTTTAGTTTGTTTGAATTTCCCTCTTTTCCTCGCTTTCCTTCGCTTTTAAATAGAATTAGCGGCAATTCGGCAATAAGAAAGCAGGCACGGCATACACCTTGATGTCATACAAAATAAATAAATTACACAAAGTTTAAATAAAGTAAAAATCAGCAAACACTGTGGAACCAATTAAATAAGAAACGAATGTTTAAAAAAAAACTTCCAAAATCACCTTAGATAATCGGCAAAAGTCAACAGGCTTTTCAAAATCCAAAATACTGCCAAACAGGCCCTTTTGCATTTCGTTTCGAAACTAAATCATCCGCCATCGTCTTGTCTGTCTCACCTCACCTCACTCTTCTTGTCAGTCAGCTCGACTCACTCTCCTCACTGGATAAATGAAATCTGATCTGTGATGCGACTGTCGTTCGGCACACTGCATTGAGCGTACGCGTTCAGTTTTTAATTGTAGTGTCTGTTCTTTTAATGAACTAAATGATTTTTATTACTATATCTATATAGTACTATATAATCAAAACGATGGTGGGGGTTGGTGCCGAGGTGGGCAAGTGACATAACCGGTGTTGCGGCATTACAACGGTATCACCGTCAGCACCATCTATGCAAGCCTATCGGGTAGGGTTAGGGTAGTTGTAGGGATGGTTTTGTCCCAATAAGGTGGCGTCCATTTAATAATTTGAATTATAATTAAAATTTACACTCAGTAAGTTATTATTGCATACTGTTTTATAATGTATTACAATGCCGAGGTGCAGATAATTGCCACTATTTGCAACAAGTAATTAGCAGAATATCCTGATATTTTAACATAGTATAAATAGAATCTATAGCTATTTGCACTTAGTGTAAATGGCATATATCACTAAAAAATACTGCTATTTTCACTTATTGTAAGTAGCATCTATTGCTATTTGCACTACATGTAAATAGCCTCTATCACCCGCACCCCCATGCGTACAGCACCCCCAACCTATCTTCCCGCGCCCCTGATTTGATCCGCGGATTGATTGCGAAATTTAATCGTAATAGAGTGAAAGTGTATCAATTGTTTATCAAAAGCGATTTTAAACCATTCTAACGAAAGAGAAGGCGGAATGGAACTTGATTCCTTACTCCCGCGCTGTTTTCTATCACAGCCGCACAAACATGAAGCTCGCACATGCAGAGAGGCGTGTTTGACTGCGCGCGAACACCGAACTGAACCATCTTTCCTATCTCATTCACTCCTTGCCTTTGAACAGACACATATACACATAAAATTATGACAAAATACCGATCTCGACAATCATTGTGGCAAATGTGTTGTGTCTTAAGTGAACGAAGACAGCTGAGAAAGAAATCGGATGTGTATTAGTCTATATTGGATCCGTGCATCAGGTCTTAAAGGGGCAGCAGCCTAATAATACCTGCTGCTGTCATTATGCTCATCAAACCACAAAACACGTTTTTGACAAAGATGAATCTATTTTTTTGTAGTCCCTACGAGCCGTTTTTGTAGGCATTAAACTGCCAGAATTATAAAAGACGATACCTCCGTTTGCATAGAACTTTCAGTGCCGTAACTTTGCAGATATTGTTTATGCTCAAACAGCAACATTACACACTAACTAACGTTAAAAAAGTGAAATCGCAATCAACCACCCCTTTAAGTAAACAAGTTTTACATGAAGTTGTCAAGAAGTTAACAAATAGGAAGCATTTTTGAAATTTAGGAATGCATTTGTTCATAAAATTTGCATGTTTTAATGGACTTTGACTACATTGATCAGGAAATTGAAAACAATTTTCTGAATTAAGTTTTGAAATGTTTAATATTTAAAATGGAAGGTGATATGAAATAAACTCAGGCACTGTTCATGGGGTGTCTTTACCGCTGTGGATTACAGCTTTCAAGCTTGCAGCATATGAACGTGTTTAAGAAGCTTTAGCTTTGAAACGTGATTCAGAATTGTGGAGAAAACTAGTCCCAAACTAACTAACAACAACAGGCTCTTTGTACTGTATGATTTGTTTTAAAATTTCTTAGAGCTCATTGTGACTGGAAGTAAATTCATTAGTTTCTGTCACATTTCTCCGTGACATCAAGGAGAATACCTGATTTTTGGATTATACAGAGAAAAGAAAAAAAGCAGTTAATCTCCTGCTGTTTTCTAATAGGGTTAGGTGACCTTCCTGCTGGGCGTTTAGATCAGCTCTCACAAAGCAATGGAGATGCACTGGGAGCACTTGAGTCATGATTGATACTTGACAGACCAATACCAACCGCTACAGGAATCAGAACGGAAAACTGCTTGGTTTTCAGGAGAAACCTCCAATTCAAACGGCTGTTTAAGCATGCTTAAACACGTAGAAGACCCCTTGATCTCCATCTCCAACTGTTTTATTACAGATGCACATGCTCTTCCCAGTGCTCTGTTCTGCAAACATCAGCAGTTCAATACTGATAAATCCTCCTTCAAATTTTGATGGAAATTAGTTTGTGAATAGCGGGGATGAAAGAGGAAAAACAGGTTGTTCTTTATAAAATCCTTTAGATCTTTTCACTCTCAGTTTTTGAGGAAAATATGGTGCTTGCAAAAGGTGCTACACAATGCTTTAATGCAAAGGTGCCCATAAAATCAAAACTTGATTAAGGGATGTGGGCCGAAAATAAACTTTACTTTTTTATGTTTTAAAACATTCTATCCAATTATATTATATAAAAAATTTTATTTAAAAAAAAAAAAGAATTTCATGTATATTGTCTACATTTCAATGCCACTGGGCCACTTTTGGGCTGTGGGCCCTAGTTTGGTCTTCTCTGCTTTAGTGTATTATAGGACGTTGCTGTGCATTTGCTACGGTGTCCTCAGTGTTTTTTTAGTGTGTTGCTATGCAGTTGCTAGGGTGTTCAAAGTGATTTTTAAAGGCCTGAGTGCGTATTTCAATGCATGTTTATGGGATTTTTTATGTGTGGCATGGCCCGATTCGAGGCTTGTCACAAACGATTTTTTGTCTAAAAAATCCTCTATTGTGTGGTGTCATTACGATTATTTAACAGCTCCTGATCGAGACAGAGCGTCCCCAAACTCAAATCGTAAATATCAAACATGTTTGAAATCGTTCCTATAATCAACAAGTGTGTGGTCTCGCAGTCTGGTCGAATCATCTAGTGTACACGTTCAGAGGATTATAAGGCTAAAAATCAGTTGAAACTCTCTTTATGTCTGTGGTAGGGATGTATCGATTACCGGTTTGACGATAAATCATGATAAAATTCCCCACGGTTAGTATTACCGTTTCATCTTTTAATTATCATTAAAACCATATTAGATTACCGCGATTTGAACAACTCGCGATAAATAAATACTGTCCAGCATGTGCGCACAGCATGCAGAGTAGTTTCGTTTTGAGTGAAAACAGGGCGGAAAAGCTGGGAGGTTTTAAAAGAGTGCTAAGGGAATTATACAAATGAATAGGGCTGGGCAAAAAAATTTATTTTTTGATTAATCGTTTTTTAAAATGAAATCGATTCTCAAAAGCCGCGAATCGATCTTTTCCGGGATTTATTTCAGCACATTTAAAACAAGATCTGATTAACGTGAATCTTATCATTAGTCTTCTCCACTAGATGTCACCCTTATTTACCTTGCGCGATGTTACACCCGAAAGCCTGTCATTCATTCAGCGCTTATCATGGCCATACGCATGATTCGCAATGCTTTAACTACGTCTTATTCGAACATAAACATAAACGAGCAAAAATGCTTTAAATAATAATTTCTAAACATTAAACATTGACTGTCAGTCTTTATTCACCTGTTTCTCGTTGTTTCTCATTAAAATTAATTAATGAACAGATTGAAGATTAAAATAATAGCATATTTGTCTCATTTTAAATGAATAATAAAAACCTTTACTATGGTAAAATAAATAAAAAACCCATATCGGTCGGGCTCTAGTTACATCCCTAGTCTGTGATCTCCCATGGTTTTAAAATCGGTTAAGATTAGGTGTGTCCCAGGCCTAATGAGTGCCGCCATGAGTGCAGGGATCAGGTCTCTCCGCCTGGAGCAGGATGGGAAGCAGACAGCACTAAATGTCCTATGAAAGACGTACTGCTGTTTAGACTTGTGCCGGTATTCGGTAATGCGATACATCACGGTAATGAATATGCACGATATTGTTATCCCTACTGCTGTTGTACCACATGAAGAAAGACATCCAAAGAGGATACCATTGGAAAACAAAATGGCATGTGGATGCACTACAGGAGCATAAAAATGTGGACAAGGGTAACAGATGGTTTGATTCCAGGGCTGCACAATATTGGAAAAAGCTTGCATTGCGATTTCTTTTTTTTTTTCTTCTTACTATTGTTCAAACCATAAATACAAAAATAAAAATTGTCATTATCATTAAACAAAATATTTAACAAAAGAATAAATATATATCAGTAATACTGTTGTATTGTAAAATAAAAAAATAAAGTATTTGATTAAAACTTTAATTATAACTGTAAAATTGCAATACTAATATTTGTTAATTTCTTCATTTTCAATCCTTAAACCATTGAGCTTTTATTTTTGTGGATTACCAGCAAATACATAAATGCGCTGCTGGTTTCAGAGTAAAGCGCGGTACTGTGTTCTTGTGCACACTGAGACACCGTATCTCTGAAATCACAGTGGATATATTTTTATATTTAATTTTTTTTTTTTTACACAGTAAGCCATATCAGGATAATGATAATATCATGCAGCCCTAATTCCAGCTAAATTATCATTTACTCACCCTCAAACAAATATGACTTTCGTACTTTTATGGAACACTGTAAAAGTGAATGGTGAACACAAATGTAAAGCATTTTCAGGGAATAATGGCTTAAATTTTGATCTATTCCTCACACAAGGCTATCGTATGGCTATATTATGAAATATAGCTCAGCATTCATAATGACTGCTTTTCATGCAGCTTTTTTTTCCTTTTTGGATGGCCTTTGGTTTCCAGTCTGTTTTCATTGTATGGAAAAGAGCAGCATGAATATTCTTCAAAGCATCTCCTTTTGCGATTTACAGATAAAAGAAAGTCATACGGGTTTGGAATGACACAGACATTGGTAAATGATGACATAACTGTCATTTTGGAGTGAGCTATCCCTTTAACTTTATGGAAAAGCTGTTTTTTGTTGACACCTTTTATTACAGTACTCGTGTGAAGAGGAATATGTTTATTTGTGTCTGGGGTGTTTTGAATGGCCTGAAAGAGGAAGTGGAACCCCCTCCTTGTGCCCTCCACTCTATTCTCCAGAGTGGGAGAGAGAATGATTCAGAGCAGCACTTTATGTGATTATTTATTTATTGATGTGCTGTATGGTTTCCATGGCAGTGGGTATAATAGTGGGCAGAGAAACATTCACTCTCCTAGGCACTCAGCCCTCTTTTACTTGAGCTGATGATTTATTTATAAATATTCGGTGTGCTTTCCATTAAAGCCGGTCACTTAGTCTGTGGCAGGTAGATTTCTGATTGATCTCTGTGAGTTTCTTCAAGCTGTATGGAGCCACCATCACTTATCCTCTTCATCCTTGTCTGTCTTATTACATGGAGCTGATAACAGATTGCACGTCTTCAGTGATTGTCTAAGAACCCTAGAGTACACACTTTAGTTGTTCTGGTGTGGTATCATCTTGAAGATGAGGCTCATGGTTCTCTCAGACACTTCAGTAGACATCTAAGAGGCCCTGCCCTTAACTCTGTCCTAAAGGGCCTCTTAATTCCCTCAAGAGAAATAGTGCAGGCACTGAGATTACAATGTTTTAGTGCTAAAAGAAATTGGAAAAACTAAGACATGTACATGTATTACTACAACCGGTTTAATTTATCACCTGAAAACATGCCATTCTAAACAGCATTAAGAGATCTATTACCCAAATTGAATTTAGAAACATTATTTTCATTTTTGGCTAAATGAAAACTGAAAAATGTCAGTTTCTGTAAATAAATATACCCACATTTATTTGTGATTGACAGTTGTAGTAACCAGTGCACACTTTCTGTTTGTTCTCTCCTATACCCTTCACTTCTACAGACCCTCCTGGTTTGATGGGTCCGATAATCGGGATGTCTCCAGATAAGAAAGCCGAATCTCCTGGAGCGCAGGTTGTGTGTGGAGCTGGGACTCTTCCTGAAGCAGAGAGTGCTTCCAGTCCCATGGCTACCAGTCTGGACCAGATTGGTCGGGCTGGAGCATTGAGCGTGGTTGCGGGTGAGTCTGAAGATGATGAACTAACCAACTTGAACTGGCTTCATGAGAACTTGCTGCAGAACTTCACGCTCGGAGGCGAGGCGCAACCCATCAAAAGCCCGCTGTTTGACATTGAGGGAGGCGGTGGGTCGCCACACAGCAACACCACCTCGTCCACCTCCTCTGTCTCTGCGGGAAGCGAGAGAGATCCTTACAAGTCAAAGCCTCCCTTCTCTTTCTCCTTACTGATATACATGGCTATCGAGCAGTCCCCCAGCAAATCTCTCCCAGTGAAGGACATCTACGGCTGGATCCTCAAACATTTTCCGTATTTCTCTAGTGCCCCTACTGGCTGGAAGAACTCAGTGCGCCACAACCTGTCCCTCAACAAGTGCTTCCGCAAAGTAGAGCGAAGCATAGGAAAGGTAAGAATGCAAGCAAAATGGACATTCTCATGTCCATGACATTCAGCCGGTCATTAACATATAATAAATGCAGACAGGGAATGGATGCACTATATGTATCAAGTAGGGATGCACAATATATCCATAATTGTAATTGTAATACAGAACCATAATGGTTGTCAGTATTACAATATTATATTCTTTTTTTTTTTTTTCTCTCTGGTCATTATTGCATATTTAATTGTGGACCAGAGGTCTTATTGTTAACTAAATGTAAAAGTATTAAAAATTGTTTTCATTAATTGAAATTAAGTTAAAAAAATTAAATAAATATTAGAAGAAAAACTTTAAAAACTTAAAAGGTAGAAATGTTCTCTTGGCAACTGAAATAGAATAAGTTAAAATTCATGTACTAAAATTGCTAAAACTGAATTAATGCTAAATAGAAATATTAAAAAAAAGCTAATAAAAACAACAAAAGCATATAACAAAATTACTAAAACTAAAATGAAAACAAATATATAAATTCAAAATATTAATTAATATCATAATTGTATATAAATAATAAAATAACACCGTTGTAGACACTGATTTCAGCCTTTTTTTTAATTAATATTTTGGTGCTTTTGCTTTTTGTTAAATGTATCAAAAATCTTTAGCAAACGTATATCCATATTTTATAATGCTCTAATGCCTTCACTAGTAGCATTTGAATTGATTAATTTGAGTTTTTAGTGTTTTAATTTTTAATATATTAGACAAAATATATTTTAAGAGTATTTTAATATTAGCAATTTATTGATTATCGGCCATAATCAATAAATGACATAAAATAATTTTCGGCATGCCAGTATCAGCCAGAAGTTTTAAAATTGGTGCATCACTATTATGAAGGGGTTTATTTTGCAGTAATGACTTACTGTACATTATCTCCAAAATAATTAAATAAATTATTTTTATTATGTGTGACTATAGGGTTGGGCCGATAGACGATGCCATCGTCCATCGCCGATGGCTGATAGACATCACGATGTTGAGCCGACACCGGACGCGACAGTGTTTACAGCAAAACATGTTTACAGCCTGGTTCAAAAAAATATTTTGGTCTATATAGCTAATTTTGCCCTTCATTACAACTGTGAGGGGGGTGAATTTTTTTATAATTCATCCGTTTAAATTATATTAAGCCTTAAAGTTCTGCATAATTAAAGGCGTGTCCACTTGAGTGACAGGTGGATTGCAGCTGCTGACCCTGCCGTCGAGCTAGGTGGGCATGGCTTCAGCAAGCAGCTCCCGCCTTTTTGCCCATTTTTGATTATCTAGGAGTGACGCGCTGCCAAGATGGCGACGGCCCGCTCCACCCACTTTGAGCCATAAAAACGCTCTTCAGAAAACTACGGGTGATGTCACGGACACTACGTCCATGTTTTTATACAGTCTATGCAAGAGACATGAAACTAGCACAGTGAGACTGGTTGCCAGGGACAATACTCAAATGCAGTTTGATGGCCATTGCAGAAAAAAATATTTGACCTCAGAATGCTGCGACTGACCATTCAGAATCAAGTATTCCAGAGAGCCTTGTAATAAATTAGAATACCATATTTTTCTGAAGAGCAGTTCACACAACATTGCTGCAGAGCACTCGCTCAGACGTTTAACTAACTGGGTCAGTGTATAAAGTAGTGCACAGCTGACTGCAGTGTGCTAACAGGGTTGTCAAGAGGGATAATGGTTTAGGGTTTTTAGAAAAACCGATGTGTTCAAAGCAGGGCACGCAGCCAGTTAAATGAAGTGAGGCAGATGTTTTCATTTCTTATACGTGAACTGTAGATGGCAAAATGATTTATGAAACGATGAGGATGGTATGTTTCATTAACGTGTGACATTGTGTGAATCTGTGGGTTTCATATGTCTCAGCCCTGGTGTCTGTTGCCATGGCAATGTTTCCTCTTTCCTGTTTATGAACACTGCTAGTGAAGCAAGTCAAGGTCATATTCCCCCTGCAGGACCACACCTCAGACAAAGGGTGATGAGTCCTTTATTCACACACACAAATACCCCCATGCAAACACAATAGGAGCCGCCGTTCCACATGCTTCCCATGTGGTCATTATAGCTTCATGATGGTTTAAAATGATCATTTGCAGCTAATTTATGATGTGCTTATGAATGCACAGTGTACATACAGAGAGACAGATGGTTCTGTTGTCATTTAACCTGAGCTTTCTCCTCACCCCAGCATGCTGATATCATGCTTGCTTTTTGCGGTTCTGACTCCACCCCTCTCTGTCCCTTCTAGACCAATGGGAAAGGCTCTCTGTGGTGTGTTCACCCCGAGTTCCGGCCCATGCTGATGCGAGCCCTGAAGAAACAGCACTTCCCGAATGCACATGCCTTCTGCACTCCCCCTGCTTCCCCTCCTAGGTAACAACACTGGCCTGATTATATGACAAATGGATAATTCGGACATTTATCCAGGCTTCAGTCTTCTTACTAGGATAGTAACATACTGCTTGCTAGGATTTCAGAGATTTACTCCATGAACTGTCACAACTGTCAGACAAGCACTTCCAGTGTAGACAGCTTTGTTGAATATAATGGGAGTGATTTAGTTTTGATGTGTCATGATGCTTTGCTTATGTTTAATGTGGGTTGTTTACCAAAAATGGTGCAGCTTGTTGCGTAGATATTAAATTTATATTCAGCTGCGGGCACAGGTGTGTGTATATTAGTTGTTCTAAATGTTGTTTTTCCCATGTATTTATAATATAGTAGTGTGAATCTTTAAGCTGACTGTGAATCAGTTGGCTTTTGATTCAAACTTTTTTGCAGATTCAGAACAATTTGATTTAAATTAATTAACACAATTTTTAAAGTGCATTTTTAAAGAAAAATATGAAAGACACAGTACGTCAGACAGGTTTTTAAAAAACTTTTATGTTAATGCACTTTATTTGCTATTAATTTTTCCTCAAACTCCTAATTTGCTGCTTATTAATAGATAGTAAGGTAGTTGTTAAGTTTAGGTATTGGGTAGGGATCTAAAATATAGTCCTGCAGAATAAGGCATTAATATGTGCTTTTTAAGTACAAATAAACAACCAATATGCTAGCAATATGCATGCTAATAAGCAACTAGTTAATAGTGAAAATTGGTCCTTAAAATAATGCGTTACTATTTATTTAATATTTATTTTAAATATGGTACACAAATTTTAGCATATTAATTATTAGACAACACAAGCGATTCATGAGATCGCAGAGTTGGATCATCACGATTTTTACCATCAAGAAAATGAAATCCTTACAGCACATTATAATATTTTACTGTTTTGAGTCTTAAATTAAATAAATAACATATATTTCTCTGGATTATCCAAAAATAAGTATTGGCTAGTGGTTATGTAATATAAAAATATATAATATAATGGTTATAAATATAATGGTTATAATATATAAACTGTATGTATATATATATATATATATATATATATATATATATATATATACACAGAGGGGAAAATTATTATTTGGACCTTGCGGGCACTGCATGATTTCAACTCATTGCAACGTAGTTTGTTACCAATGGTTTGCTTGGCGACTGTTGTCCCAACTGCCTTAAGATCATTAACAAGCTCCTCCTGTGTAGTTCGGGGCTGATCCCTCACCTTTATCATGACCATCCTTTCCTCATAAGGCGAGATCTTGCATGGAGCACCAGACAGAGGGCTATTGGAGGGCTGTATGGTTATTTTGTATTTCTTACGTTTCCGAATATTCACACCAACAGTTGTCTCCTTCTCAAAAAGCTTCTTGCTGTTGGTCTTGTAGCCCATTCCAGCCTTGTGCAAGTCCACAATCTTGTCTCTGACGTCCTTTGACAGCTCTTTGGTCAATACTTTCCGTACCCACTGTATATAAACAGATTTGTTAAATATCTTCTCATTCTTTCTCTGTCTTCTGTAGTGCCTCGTCTCCTCCTCATCATCTTTTCACATCAGAGCAGGGCTGTGCCCTAAAAGGTTAGTAGACTTCATCAGGCCCGTTCGGAAAATCTATGACCCGGTCACATCTTTTTCACACCATTATCAGACGTATGATCACACATTGAAGCCTATCACTCATCTCAACTCATTTTGTTCCTCTCAGCACATACTTGGTGCTTCTAAACTGTGCACATAGATGCCATCTCTTTCCTGTATTTGGTAACCTTGACAACAAAGGCACTGGTACTTTGAAATTAGAGAGACTTTTTCGCTCCTGGGTGAAAGTGACTCATTCACTTAAACACACACGCATACACATCACATAGTCAATATTTGTTTGCATCAAACATTTCTTTCTCTTTACAGAATGTGATTTTGATGCTGCCACTGCCATGATGCTGTTAAAGTCTGCCTCTGAGCAGAACATTAACTCATGTAAGAAAACACCATCACATACACCAACACCTCATTTTTGTCCTATTTTGTTTGTCCCTTCTTTTTATTCATGTTTTACATCAGGTTTATTTTAATCAAGATATGCATCTAGGTACTTGTTCACATAATCACAGCAATCACATGTGTATGTGTATATTGGCTGTTCTGTTTATTGGCTTCAAACAGGGATCATCCAATTAAAAATAGGGTTAGAACAATCTATTTATAATGTTACATTTGTATTTCAAATGAAGTTTGTTCTTTTAAATGTTGTTTTATTCATCAAAGAATCTTAGAAAAACTGTTTTCAACATTGGTAATAATAAAAAATGTTTCTTTAGCACCAAATCTGCATATTAGAATAATTTCATGTGAAAAAGACTGACGTAATGGCTGCTGAAAAGTATTCTGTTGTTGATCAAACAAATGCATCCTTGATGAGCATAAGCATTGACGTCTGAAGTTCAGTCAAATAAATATATGTATGTGTGTGTGTGTGTATAATGATATCTTTTGGTTTGCGTCTATCAAGTTCCAAATAATATAACAAACTAAGAATTTAGTTAATTCAAATAAAAAAACATAATACAATTTGTTTAATAATCAAATTAAATGAGAAATTAAATACTTTTCATGGATTATCCACAAATATTAATGATATAAGCACATTTTTAATTCAATTTCCATTTAAAACAAATTTTATTTCAATGAAAATAACTGAATATTATTATATTTATATAAATGTAAACACAATAATTTTAGCATGTGTACCTACTATTGTGCTACTGCGTAAATTACTTATTCCGCATCGTACAAGTTTGTTCATACTGTTATTCATAATATTGTCTCTGATCATCAGTTATCACTCTGCTTATGATTTCTCAGACCCAGATGACCAAGAAGGACCCATAGATCTCTCCCGAAGGGACTCTGTGGTTGTGAGTCGGGATCCAAAGCAGGATCACAACTACAGTAGCTCCCCTGTCCCGCCCTGCCCTCGCCAGATGCCTCTTTCACAGCCGGTCAACTTCAGCCTGGCTCTGCACCGTGATCAGGAGAGAGAAGGCCGGGCCCGATGGCCACGCAGCCCACTGCAGGGTCCGCTTTTAGGGAAGAGGAGCAGAAGAGTTTCTCGGCCAGAAGTGGATGAGGAGCTCAAGGAGGCGGCCGGCTCGCTCCTACACCTGGCCGGTATTCGCACAAGTTTAGTCGCCTCAAGACGCAAGAGCAGGAAACTCAGTAGGAAATGACCCTGATTCTGTAACTCCGTCCTGTGGCCTGTCCAACCTCTCTCTTCTGGTTTGGTGTATCTTCCTTCTTGTTTGTAATTGTTGGGATGATTTTCTTTCCTTTCGTCTTTTTAACTGGGATATCGTTCCGGTCCACTCATCAAACATGGCAATACAAACACAGGAGAGAAAAGCCATACTGACATGTTTTATGTACAGAAAAAGAAACCGATTTGAATGAATGGCCCACATCATTTGAGTTTTACAGTAAGAGAGTTTGAAGATGTTAATCGTAAAAACAAAAAAGAGAGAGACGCTGGTAAAAAAAAAAAAAAACTTCAAGATTTGCATGCTTCCACCTCTAAATCAAACTTATTTATATGGAAAATGAATGCATGGATTTTACAAGCTCCCAAGACCTATCATGCATCTTAACTATAGAGGGAAAAACAGCTTAAAAAAGTGAAATTTGAAAGTGCCATTGATTTTGGATCATAATATAAACTTGATACAAAAGAAGAAATGCAATAATTAGTTGACCTAAATACCTGTAGTTATTTTATTTTTGTACTGCTGGTTTATATCTCGTGTGGTGGTGACGGCATGCCCCTGGGAGCCTTTTGCTGCCGCAGTTATGATGTCAAAACCATGTGGCTCCTCCCGTGCGTCCTGATTGGATCAGTTTTGCATCCCCATCCTGACCACTATGACTGGAGAACAGCTTGAAGGATACAGCTTTTGTTGCATGCACATCAGCCTCAATGTTTCTCAGATGCTAGCAATCTGTATAATCAGGTGTTGTGCTATTCCATGTGCACTGACTTGATTAAATCATTGCCCATGCACATATTGCTTGCTTTTGGAGCATACTAAATAGCGGCCAATCAAAACAAGAACCTCTTTACCTCTACTGTAAGATTTGAACCACTCTCTCCCCGTCCTGCTCTATGACTTTTTGGGTCACTTCTACCCAAATCAGGTCTTTTCCATCTTTTTCTTGATTTAAACTGTGTGACAAAGCCTCCAGCAGGGGGAGCTCTGTGAATCGTCACTTTCCATTGCTGCTTTTGAACTGGCGCTGTGCTGCTCCAGACCTCCAGAGAGTTCCCAGGGCTTCAGATGAAACCAGAGACAATGTGAACTGCACAGTAAACGCGCCTGCAAGTAGAGACAAAGACATTCTCCCATCTTTTAAGCTTGCGGATGGTGCTGCTCATGGGAGAAAGGACCACAGGAAGTGAAGCTGGGGAGAGTGGACAGTATATTTGAGGAGCATGACAGTAATGGGAGAGCCTACTGGATGTGAACTGAGAACTGTGCCACTAAGAACTCTTTGAGATCGCCAAAGTTGCTGCTTACAAAACTTGCCTGGCTGTGTATTCCCTGTGATCCCAGAATGTTTGTTTGTTTAATATCGGGTTTTTAAGTGTTTGTTTGAGGCTACATTAGGATTTTATATACCCAAGCATGTGAAATTGTGAAGTATAACTGCCACTTGCCCCCCTACACTGGCAAACCAGAACTTTCTGTTTGAGTTGATTACTTTAAAATTGCCTATCCTTATAAAGCTCTTTCCCTGTCACTTTAACCATGGCTGCCAATTCGTCCCCTCTAAGCTGTACATAGTGCTAATTACAGAATGCAAGTATTAATGCAGGGAGGGGGACAGAGCAGTAGTTTTAGAATTTGAGGCCAAGTCTGAAAACAGCTGCCTATTAATTATTGTTATTATTATTATTATTATTAAGATAAGGTCCACTAACTGAGTTGCCACTTCGCCATAAATTTTGACATGTTCTTCTGCCATATATGTGGCAGTCTGAACCTGATTTTTGATTTTGTAAGCTAACATCTGTTAATAAAAGTTTATAAAGTTTATTTTTGCCAAAGATATGCAATTGTTGCATTATATATGGTATTAAAGAATAAAAGAGTTTTTCTTTTACTGATTTAGTGTTTGTTGTTCACTATCCCACATGTGTCTGCTAAAGATCTCTTCATCTGGAAAGCATCTGCTGTGTACAAACATCTGATAGACGTCTATAAGATGTCAGTTTAAAAAAACATTCTAAATCATGAACATCTTAAAGACATCTTCTAAACGTCTATTTGACATCTGATAGGAAACGTCCTATAGGCGTATTGCAGATGAGCAAACACTCTAAAAATACATCTTGCAGATGTAAATGCATACGTCAAATAGACATCTCCATAATGTAAATGTGCTGTCAGGGTATATCATCAGTCAGTTAAGAGTGTAAAGCGGCTTTTTCCCAAACAAACAATAGACCTGAAGTCATTCATTTCCAATGGAGACTAGTACCGGAGTTCCGTTCATATGTGTATGTGGAATTTTCGAATCAGATGTAATCTTTGGTTAAATATTTCAATGCTTAAATGCATATTTCAACACTAAAACGTTATTCTTTAAACATTATTTCTATAAAATGAGCTGTTATTAATAATTATGTTCAAATTCACACATTCATTATTTATTTTACCATGGTAAATGGGCAGAAGGTAATGGCTGCTTCACGACCATTTCGAAAGTTCCATGTGACTGCCACTAGGGGGTAAATTGCGACAATTATGAACATATTTTTCCTGAGTAACCGATGAGCATCGCCATGACGGATTCTAACTTCCTTTTGGATGCTCTCGTGTTCTGGTCCATGCCAAAATGGGCATAAAAAGATTGACTGAATTAATTAAACTGAAACTTTTAAAATACAACTAAATATAAAAATGTGCGCAGTAAGCTATGTGTTAATTTGACTAGAATCACTAGAGACCGGAAATGTATCATCTTTCCGTTAAGAGGCGAATAAGGGCTGCATTCAGCCCCGTCAAAAACCTCCGTGAAGTTGGCACCCCATAAAAAGAAATAATCACCAAAACTATGCCATTCGTTTGTGCTGCGTTTGTGCTGATTTGTGCTGCAAAAACTAACGTTTGTGCTGGTTTGGTGTTTGAGATATTAAACATAATTTTTTTGACCATGTGACGTCACTCTCCACCCCATGTTGCCCAAATCGCTCCAAACCAGCGCAGTTCGTTTGTGCTCGATTTGTGCCCGTTTGTGCCGTTAAAACAAACACTGTATCTATTTTCCTTCCTTAGATATAACCAAAATATTTTCGGGAGCTGTGACGTCACTCTCCACCCCAGTTCGTCTAATGGCGCTTTTCCACTGCGTGGTACGACTCGACTCGGCTCGGTACGGCACGGCTCGGCTCGGTTTGCGTTTCCACTGCAGTTCAGTACCGCTTTAGAGTGGGCGGGATTATTCACATGTTGTTATAGTTGCGCCGCCTCTACTACCACGACTCCTAAAAAAAACTTTTTCATTCCGCGTCGCCCCA
>NW_015555749.1:138801-140506 GCF_001515605.1 Sinocyclocheilus anshuiensis
TTGAACACCCTGTTCTGATGACGCAAGAGTTGCAACTATGGCAGCTGAGAAGGCCATTCTTTGTGTTCTTTTTTAAGAATTTTCGGAGCCTGATGAAATCGGTATAAATACGTGTTTAATACTGCAAAATACACTCGATGTTACAGTCACTGCCCTTGCCGTCCAGAATAAAAGAGAACATCACAATTGAGTGAATGGATTTGTGGAAACCGTGGTTCCTAATTATTGTGATCCAACATTTGCCTCGCATTTCAGGATGAAAAGAAACATTTCAGGTTTCACTTCTTACCTCCGAGACTGTGTTAGAATCTATATGGCCTTATTATTTTTATTGTGAGTATTAGGCTTATCATTATTGCTGATCACTGTTGTTTTGCTATGTTATTGTAATATTTACCATTATATAATCAGAGGGGTATAGAAAAGTTTATGAAAGTGTCACTCCACAATACAGTAGCAAAATATATAAATATGTATAGTATTTTTATGTTACATTAATCAGTGTCTAGCACACCTTCCTAAGGAAAGGATATGGACCAGAAGACATTGCAATTACTAAATGATATTTAGACAGACTTAAAGAAGTTCCAGATCTATACTTGTGCTCTTATTATTTCAGTTATTTTGCCTTTAATGTAAATAAATGTGCAAACAATATACTTGCTCTTGTGAATTTATTTTGATGTTAATTACATTGTGCCAGCTGTCTCTTTAATACCGCGTGGTTTATATACATGTTGCTGCTGCTTGGGCTGACATGTTTGACACACCCACCAAACAAGAGAAAACGTATCTCAAACCCCGTTGCACACCGTTTCTAGGAATATGTCATTTAACCCGGAAACCGTAGCAAAACGTAGTGCACCGGTTTGAGCTTGAACTTGCCCCAGACTTCCCCTTCAGGCAAAAGGTGGATAGGCCTAAATATAGTTTAAATGTGGCTTAAAGGTACGTTCACCACAAGAACAATATTAGCGTCCACACTAATGGACAATGACATTATATTGTAAGCGCACGC
Source organism: Sinocyclocheilus anshuiensis (assembly GCF_001515605.1). Classification (NCBI taxonomy): domain Eukaryota; kingdom Metazoa; phylum Chordata; class Actinopteri; order Cypriniformes; family Cyprinidae; genus Sinocyclocheilus; species Sinocyclocheilus anshuiensis. Next base: position 139,820 of record NW_015555749.1, read on the forward strand.
TGCAGTTATGTCTTTACCTTGATAGCACACGTACATCACGTAGACGTCTATTTGATGTCTGCAAGACGTATTTTTTAGAGTGTTTGTTCTTCTGCAATACGTCTATAGGACGTTTCCTATAAGATGTCAAATAGACGTTTAGAACATGTCTTTAAGATGTTTATGATTTAGAATGCAAGTAAAACGGACATCTTAAAGACGTCTATCAGATGTTTGTACACAGCAGATGCTTTCCAGATGAAGCGATCTTTAACAGACATCTTGCAGACGTACGTGTGCTATCTGGGCACTAAAATGCTCAGGCTCTTTAAAGCAGAGTGGATGTCTTGTTTTAATCCTGTTGAAATGAATTCCACTGATATCATTCCTCTCTGTGGTATAGTTATCGTTACAGCCGTACTGTCCACAACGGACTTCCCTATATTGTCATAGAGTTAGAAAGAGTTAGAAAGATTATTCAAACTTCATAGTTATCGTTATCATTATGGTCATTATCGGGAACAGGCCTTAAGGCTATGGTCCATATGGAGTACTAGCTTAAAGGGGTCATATGATGTTGCTAAAAAGAACATTATTTGGTGTATTTGGCGTAATGCAATGTGTTTATGCAGTTTAAAGTAAAAAAAAAAAAAACACATTATTTTCCACATACTGTACATTATTGTTTCTCCTCTATGCCCCACTTTT
>NW_015555749.1:140635-160995 GCF_001515605.1 Sinocyclocheilus anshuiensis
CCAGACTGTCCTTGCAAAGTTGGAACTGCCCCACTTTATAGAAACATTATGTTATTGGACATTATTGGAAGGCCAAACAAAGTAGTTTCGCTTTCACAACGAAACACACAGCGGCTTGAGTGAGCGGTGCCCGGCGGATTCGACAAAGGAGGCTTGCGTGTGACGACCCCGGGCTGGACTCTGCTTCGTCCACGGTGAAAGCCGATCCGGCGATTGACAGCGCGAAGTTGATGTTTTTCATCAGCGACCAGCATGGATCAGCTCTAGGGATGACAAAGCGGATATCGTCCTCTTTTGGAAGGCCAAACAAAGTAGTTTCGCTTTCACAATGAAACACACAGCATATCCACAACATGGCGGCGGCGGCAACAATACTACAGCGAGAATAAAAGTTACGCCTTCTTTCTTTGCGTGAACATTTGGGTGGCGTTATGCAAATCTTCCCACACAGTGACGTAGACATGTGGGGGCGTGTTTAAATGAGGCGTTTTAGGAGGGCATGGACAAGTCTTAACTTTTATAAAGAATATCTCTTTGGATTTGAGACTTTAGTCTTTGCAACTTTACAGATCTTCTTTATGCACCAAGAGCTTGTAACACTCCAAAGAGAAAGGAAAATTTTAAATCGCATCATATGACCCCTTTAATGACTGCAAGAATATACGCTGTATGCTGATTGCTATTTTTTGGAAAAATGGTAAGTGAAATTAAAATGGGATAATGTTTCAAACAGTAGCTACTATGCAACATTGTCAGATTACCTTATTAAGTTGTATATTTAGTTCAGCGAGTTCCATATAGTCTAAGAAATAAAAAACGCTTTTATTGCATTTTTTTTTATCCAGTTTATGTAAAATTGTCAACGTTTGTTTGTCCAATTAAATAATGAGTCAAGAAAGAGGTGTTAATCACAGCTGAGCTGGTATTCTTTCAGGATCATCACACTGTAACGGGAAGGTCATGTCAAGCGCATTGCATTTTGGAATGCTCTTCCACAGTAAACTTTTCACCTTGGGTAATCTATGCATACAGAATATTTGCATACTTCTTGGCGTGCACAGAATATATACACTGTATTATGTAGCAATAGTAAGTAGTATGCAAGTATACATGACTTGCTTTATGCTTTTGGCGGATTACAGCGCCATCCAGTGTTCAGTTGTAGTCATAGACTTGATATTCACAAATCCTAAACACTATTTTGAATTATGTTCTTATGTTCTTAATACAGAATTATTCACAGTGCTACATTAATATAGTCATGAATTATTGAAAAAGCATGTATTTTGTGCGGAATCTTGGTCCTCACTGTAGGAATTAAAATGTAAAGTAGGCCACAGGCATGGGTTTTTAGAAGTAATGATTATCTCCTAAAATAGATTTTTTAAATGATTTAAAAGTTATAATGGTTGCAGTAACTTCTCTCTGCATTATCTATGTGTGGCTTCCTCACAGTCCGCTGTTCCCTTGACTTGCGGTATTGAACCCCTGGCCTTGATACATGAGCCATATCTTCATAACAGATTCCTCGTTTTTTTGTGGACTTCCTCAGCCCATTTGAGGTTTGAGTTCAAGGTGCCGTATTGCACAGCTGCTGTAACTGCCACACACTCCCATCGCTCCACTCCAACACTGAGGCAAACATTGCTGCCGCCAAAAAGAAAAAAAAAAAAAAAGGCAGAACAACCACTCTCTGTCTCTGAGCTTGAACATTATTGCAGGTGCAAAGATAACAGAGTCAAGACTTGGAGAGAGTGAAACTCTCTCCTAACTTGGAATTTATATTGTGCCTCAGTTCATGTAATCACACTCCGCTTTACTTACTTGTGGATGTCCAGGGAAGGATTTATTAGATGTACCATAAGTCCATTCAACTTAAAACTCTTATACTTTCTCTGAGATCCTCTCTCATACTGCGTTTGGCCTGCGAGGTTATTGTGACCTTGAACAAATCATTCCATGCAGTGCTAAAGGACTGAAATATTTGTGATAAGAGATGGGCGATGGCAAGGGCTATAAATGTCTATTTAGTTTCAGCACACATGGGAACTGAAATAACACAGACAACAAAACGGTTTGAATGGAACAGGAGGTTTTTATATTGTGTAGTTGTTATTTTTTTTAAATGATGACTACTGTTTTTGGTTATTAAAAATGAACAAATATACCAAATACACTCCTCATGGATCACAATTTCTTTCTTTCTGTCTTTGTTTTTTTTTTTGCATGTTGTCCCTTTGCCACCAGTATCGTATCAGCGCAAGCCTTAAAGGGATAGATAGACAGAATAAAATTTCTGTCATAATTTACCCAAATGTTCCTAAATTGTATGACTATACTTCTTCCATTGAATCACAAATGTTACACTGAAGAGTGTTTCAATTGTCTTTGGCCATATAGTGAAATTCAATGTGATCCAAAACAACACTGGACCCCACTGACTTTCATTGTATGGACACCCCCTAAAAATAATGAAGTACCTTCTTTTCCACAGAAGAAAACACATACAAGTTTGGAACAATGTGAGCATAAGTACATGATGACAAAAATTTCATTATACTAACTATACCTCTAAATTTGATAACTTTTCCACAAGTACATTTCAGAAGTATTAATTAATTTGCTGCATGCTAGTAATGCTGCATGCTTGTTGAAAGATGTAAAGATCTACATTACTCATAGTAAAGATATCACCTAGTCTCAATTTTTGTGCATGAATGCATGCAGGATATCAAAGATATACGCCTATCAGGATATCAAAGGTCAATCAAGCAGCGTCTTGTAAATGGTATAATTATTTCTAAAGACATCTGAATCGTTTGACCTGAGAGGTCAATCACTATCAATATGAGATGTCTTTACCCTATTCCACACTGTAGAAACCTTCAAGTATTTCATATCCAGATTCCATGTTTTTCCTTATTTATCCTCATTTCAGCTTCCAAGCAGCATATTTTGGTGGACTGAGTTAGTGGTCAGTACACTTGGGCGATGTGACCCAGGGAATACAGAGTTCCATCACTAGTCTTTGGTGAAGGCACCTTGGCTCCGTTTTGCCCCGAAGAGATCTCTGTGCGGTAAATGTGCGCACGTGTTTTAAAGCAGCCGAATTGGCTAGTCAGAATGAAGAAATCCCTCTTGAAGGTTTTGGTGAAGAAGGCGTAGAGAAACGGGTTAGAGCAGGAATTTATGGGGTAAAAAAGCACTAGCAAGACTTTGGCGTGAGAAACTGTGATTAGCGGTAGTTTTAAGGCTGCGGAGATGGCAAAAAACGAGATGGGAGCCATACACAGGAAGTCAGTGAAGATGAGCACAGCCATGCGCTTTGCTATACGCATGTCCGCATTGGCAGGAACGAAGGTGGGATTGTGGACGGTAAGGTAGATGCGCATATAACAGACACATACGATTAGAAAAGCAGCTACATTGAGTAGGAGCAACAGCACCACGTAACCTTGTGAAATCACCGTTTCTACATCCATTGGCAGGCAGATGCTGGTCTTCTTGTAGCTACTCACTCCAAAAACAGGCATCAGAGCAGTAAGCAGGGCGAAAAGCCACCCAGCTGCCATTATTGCACAGGCATGGCGCAGGCGCATCTGGCGTTCCCGCTGCATGGCGTAAGTGATGGTGTGCCAGCGCTCCAGGGTAATGGCAGTCAGAGTGTAAACAGACAGCTCGCTGGAGAAGACTGTGAAGAAGCCTGCCACATGGCACCCAGCTCCCGTCTGCCAGTCGATGCCATAGTTGTAGTAGCGGGACTGTGTGTGAATGTCCTTGGCAGCGATGATCAACAGGTAAATGCCCATGCAAAGGTCTGCAAATGCCAGGTGGCACATTAAAAACCTGGGAACAGTCAGTTTGTAGCGACTCGAAAGGAGCACCAGGAGGACAGCACAGTTGCCCACGATGGCCAATATACTTATGAACCAGATCAGAACCCGCAGGAATGTAAAACCCATGATGTCCTCGCAGGGGTTGAATGCATCTGGTGTGGGGTAGCAGGTCACTTCTATTACATCCTTACAGTGGTCTTCAAAAAAGTATGGCTCTTGTAGGAGGGCACCAGAATCGTTACACATTTGATTCTTCACAGACCTGTGAAAACAGAAATAATATATGAGTGTATAGATGAGTTTTCAAGAAAATGAAAATATTCCATCACCATTTACTTATCCTCATGTTGTTTTAAACCTCTTTGTCTCTTTTCCAGACAATGAAAGTGAATGGTGACCAGTTCTTAAAATGACAAACACGCATCATAAAAGCAGTCCAGTACAAACTTTTGGTCTCTTATTGACTTTAGAAAACTTGGAATTTAGAGCAGGCAGGGCCATCCTTAGGGCAGTGCAACTGGTGCCCTGCGCTTGAGGGGTGCCCCGCGGTGAATGTGGGAAAAGGTTAAATATTTATGCATTGCCATGAGATTGTGTTGGATGTTTTACAAAAATATTCGGTCCAATTTTTGCATGTAATTTGTCTGTTCAGACCAATGCATAAAAAAAATCAGACCGGATGAATGAAAATGCAAATTCACTCTCTGACAGTAGGTGGCGCTTAAAAAAAGAAGAAATTATTACGATACTCAAAATGCTGCAAAACTTTCTGTTTCTGATCCCTGCTTGTCACAGAGAAGAAAGGAAGAAAAACAGTATTTACATATTTTCAAACAGCTGTTCAGATTTTTGTATTAGCTATAGTGCTTATTAAACCCATAGACTGTATAAAAACATGGACGTAGTGTCCGTGACGTCACCCGTAGGTTTCTGAAGAGCATTTTTGAAGCCTAAAGTGGGCGGAGCCAGCCATCCCCATCTTGGCAGCCACGCCCTTCATTATGCAAAACTTTAAGGTTTAATATAATTGAAACAGATGAGTTATAAAAAAAAATCACGCCTCTCACAGTTGTCATGAAGGGCAAAATTAGCTATATAGACCAAAACCACTTTTTGTACCAGGCTGTAAACATTTTTTTTTTCTGCTGTTAGTTTTAACATGGGGGTCTCCTTTTGTAAAAGAAAGAAAACCACAGAGGTTTAGAATGATATAAGGATGAGTAAATTATGACAGAATAAACTTTTTTTTAAAGCAGTGTGTAACTGACTTGTGCTTCTTGAAGTTTTTGAAGGCACAGCAGTGGCTGGGGTAGGTCAGGTTGGCCTGCGTGAGCTCAGTAAACAGCTCCAGGCTGGGAAGCCTCTTTAGAGAGTAGACAGAGATAGCCATCAGAAGCTTAAGAGTCCGCAGCATGTTTTCTGGCAGGGTGTGGACAGCAGTATGTGAGATGTCTCTGTAATGACAGCAGCCATTTCAGTGTCCAATGCAGGATTGGGTGTACTTAGCTTGTTGTTGAACTAAACCAGGTAACAGAGGTTAGTGTCAGTGATACAGGCATTGCTGTGAGAGTTTGTCCTGAGGACACAGAGTGGGTGTGTGGTGCTCCAGCTGGTGAGTTGTATTGTTGTTGAAAGTCAGAGTTGTTCATGCTTACAGAACGATGGGGCCTTCAGCTCCTATAAAGGCGTATCTGTGGATATGACTCAGCTGCTGGTTTCCCATGAGAAAGCTGTGAGAAAGAAAGAGAAATGGATTAGATGAAAGATTAGCGGTTTTATGTGAGATGCTAATTTATGAATATATAAAAGATGTAACAGAACTCACAGTTTTTCAATTCTGGTACCATTGAATGCATAGCTGTCTATCGCATGGATCCCATTCTTTGTTAGTCTCCTGCAAGAGTACATTAAGTTAGACCAGTTTCCAAAAGTTTGGGGTTGGTAAGTTTTTTTTTTTTTTTTTTTTTTTAAAGAAGTCATGAAATAAAGGTTTTCTATTTTAATATATTTTACAATGTAATTTATTCTTGTGATGGCAAAACTAAAATTTTCACCAGCCATCACTCCGGTCTTCAGTGTCACATGACCCTTCAGAAATCTTTCTAATAGGCTGATTTGGTGCTCAAGAAACATTTCTCATTATCATCAGTGTTACAGTTGTGCTACTTAATATTTTTTTTTTGTGACAACCATGACACATTTTTTAAGATCCTTTGAATGAATAGAAAGTTCAAAAGAACAGCATTTATCTGAAATATAATTTCTTTGTAATGTTATAAATGTCTTTACTGTCACTTGTGATCAGTTTAATGCGCTGAATAAAAGTATTAATTTCTTTTAAAAAATCTTACTGACAAAAAAACTTTAAATGGTAGTGTATATACAGTAAAAATGTGTTAATTTAATGTGTTAATTAGTCTGGTAACTGAAAGTTCCATTTTTGTGTATGGAAGAAAAAAAAAATCATTACATATAATTTTTCTGCAATGTTATACTTTTTTTCTTTTTTAAGTTTATTTTTTGTTATGTACTCCAAGACTAACTTTATTCAATTTAAGTGTGTGCATGCTTTTTCAATAATTCAACAGCCCATCATATTATTCACTCCTCACATAAAGAATAACTCTTTGGGAAAACTCAATCGCACAGTTGCATACTTACAGCTCAGTTATGGTGGCACTGGTCAATCCAAGGAAAGCATTACTAGGAATCCTATCTATGTGCATGTTATCTTGTAGATCACTGTAACATAGTTTTGATATAGCATAGATTTAACATAGATCAGCTGTACTATATTGATAATTTCTTTGTAACTATTTACAAATTGTATGCTTTTTTAATAGGAATCCACCCGAACCAAGTAAAAACATACATTAAAACGGTGACAACATGAGTAGAGGCTTACAATAGAAATTCAAGAGCAGCAGAGTTGATCTTGGAGAAATCAGGCAGGACTTTAAGACCAGTGTTTGATATAGTCCTAAAGGAACACACACACACAGACAAGATTAATGAATGTAATACATCAGAGAGACATTTGTATTTTGTCTTTGTAATATACTCGCTTTAAATTGCTGAACCACAGCATGAGACCACAACGATTCAGAGTTTACTAGACAAGAGTAATGAAGACAAAAAAGAACTCACAGATACCGTAGCTTTGGAAGTCTCCAGAAGGCATCTTTGTGCATCACAAGGTTTTTTGATTTTGTAATAGTTCTGTCAGATTAGATAGATAGATAGATAGATAGATAGATAGATAGATAGATAGATAGATAAAAATGATCTGTTTCATATTATTTACTACAAATTTTGGTTTAAAATTAAACACTAAAATAAAATGTTTTGACAAGAATGTAATTGGATGTAATTTCCACACGTAAGGCAGCAACATACATTTCCTGTAGCTCTGTCAGGTTAGAGAAAGCAAAGGCTTCAATTCGCTCAAGAGCACCATTCTCGGACACCACTCTGAGGAGAAGAATAATAATCATATAGCAACAGATATTATGTCTAAAGCTTTATAAAACTGATTGCAATACGACAAAATGATTACAAAATCTTAAATACCACGATGCACAATGTGCACTATTTGCTTGATTTCTTTAAAGGAATAATTCACCCAAATATGAAAATTAACTGAAAAAGTAATCACCTTTAGGCCATCCAAGATGTAGATCAGTTTGTTTCTTCAGTGTCACAGATTTGGAAAAAATTAGCACCACTTCACATCACTTGCTCACTAATAGATTAACTTCAGTGCATAGGTGTCGACAGAATGAGAGTTCAAACAGTTGATAATAATCCACAAGTAATCTACATGACTCCAGTCCATCAGTTAACATCTTGTAAAGCAGTAAGCTGTGTGAAACAAACCCATCAGTAAGGTGTTTAGACCTTCAAATCATCGCTTCTAGCTAAAATATCTATCCACATCCTCTATCCATAAAATTGCTTTCTCTGGTGAAAATCTGAATCAGGAGAGAAATATGCACAGATCAAGCACCATTTACATCTGAAAACAGTCCAAAACAGTTCAAAACAAATATGTCAGTGGATTTTAATGTGAGAAGACAACAGGGGATGGACTTTTCACTGGAGGAAACATTACTAGGGGATTTTGGCCAGAAGCAACAGCTTAAAGTTAAAACACTATAATTATGGATTTGTTTCCTACAAACATGCAGCTTTTCACTTCGCAAGATATTAATTGATAGACTGGAGTTTTGTGGTTTACTTGTGTATTATTGTGATGTTTTTATCAGCTGTTTGAACTCTCATTCTGACGGCACCCATTCACTGTAGAGAATCCACTGGTGAGCAAGTGACGTAACGCAAAATCTGTTTCGATAAAGAAACAAACACATCTACATCTTGGATGGCCTGAGGTTGAGTACATTTTCAGAAAATTATTGAATTATTCCTATAGGGGAAGTCAAATCACTATACAAATACTGATTTATAAATAAAACAGAATATATATATTCTAAATGGTCATGTGATTTCAAAATGGCTGCCCCCATCTGGCAACTGGGTCCTCATAGAATAAAACAGAATATATATATATATATATATATATATAAAATCTCTGAATACGAAAAAAAAAAACACTTGTCAATTTCTCTCTCTCAGGTTTGCAGTATTTTGATACTGTGATACATATGTGTTTGGGTCACTGTTAAACATCATGTTCCATATCAAAGTCTAAACATATTCAAACAAGACTAAATATCATGTGTTTATATACGGTTTTGCATTAACTGAAAACTAAGCCAAAAGCCAAGAACAGTTGTGAGCATTCAGTAGCAATTTCTCTGGGTTTTAAATAATTGATTGGATTCTTTCTAATCTCCATGTGGTTTCTTGCTGAAAATACACTTCCATGTTTTAATAGTAAACAGCTTGGTGTCCTTCACTCCTTGCACTCACATTCTCTTCAGCTTATGTAGTTCAGACAGGGCTGCTCGGTGAAACACGCTGATCTCAGTCAGTTTGATCTCCCTGCTCAAAATTAGACAAAAGAGATGTGATTCACCATCCAACAATTTGTTACCATCAAAGTGTTATAGTTATAAATAGCACAGTCTATTCAGAGGTGAATGTGGTATGAGCAATCCAAAGCCGGCACGTGTATTTCAGTAATAGCAGTTTTTTTCCTGCTTTCACCAGTTCGCCAATCACTTAATTTGAATCTAATTTAATAAGTCAGAAGACACTGCAACCCTTTTGGTGAGAATTTCCAGGTAATAGGCACATCCACAGCTGCTATTTACTTGAATGGAGAGTATACTACAAATTCTCCTAATGTTTTAATTGAGTGGTCTTTCTCCATTCCATTATAATGTTGACACCAAGCAGAAACACTTGCTAAAATCAAAACACTCTCATGGAAATGTGTAACTATTGGCAAATTGGTGGCTAATTAGCATGAATCTGGACTTTCATGCTTAATTTTTCCCTCTAAAAATCATAAGTTTCTATACAAATCACATTGCACAAATTTATACAGATTCATGCTTTCAAGCATACCAGCTTCATTTTCTCATGAGATTGGGCTGGTTTAAATTTGGAGTATCTCTCTGTGCGTGTGTGTGTGTGTGTGTGTGTGCATGCTCTAAAAAAACTCTTTCCAAGTATATTTGTGAACTTGTACACTAATCTTCCACTTCAGGAATCTAATAGGTTCTCATGAAAGTTAGTATGAGCAGAATGAGTCATTGCAGAAACTAGGTCATTCAAGATGCGAAATGTTATGAGAAATGGAAACACAATTACCAGTAGCCTATTTACAGACTGCAAATAATCTATTTACTGTCAAGATTTTTGTGTAATTCTTATTGCACGCTGTCATTAGTGTCTGTGTGTTCTCCCTGTGGATATTCATTCCTGTAATCCCTCAGAAACGCAGACAACACAATTATACAAAGCACTCTGGACATGAATGCCTTGTAAAGCATGCGGGTAAGTAAATTGTGCTGGTACAAGAGATACAGATATGAAAGATCACTATAACTTTGTTATATCATAGCTTGACTGTTTTGATCCTTGTTATTTTTACTTATTTGTTCCTGACTGGGTTTGTGGTGGGGTTATCTAAATGGCTGATGGAGGAAGTTTTTATTTTTGTAAGTCCGTTTGGTGTTGTTAGTGGTGCAGAAATTACACACTACAGAAGAGTGCAATGTTTCAGAGACATTTGCCTTGATATTTACAGTTATAAAGAGAGAAAACATCTGCAGCATGAACTATTCCTATCAAGCACAGCACTGTTCGTTCTTGCAGTCCGAGTAGAGAGTCTGACACACTGAGACACACAAGCTGAAAAGATCTTGGTGCTTTTTCCAAAATGGAAAAGTAAAGAAGCCAAAGTAATTAACCCAAAGCTCAGACAGTCATAGTGAGGCTCAGAGCACAAAGGTCCTGTCAGGTTGAAATGTTTGATCCAGCTGGGCATCTTCAGATAGATTGAGCTGGGCAACCTTATCTAAACTGACTGGCAGTCGGTTCAAAACAGAAATACAATCCTGATTAACCTGCTTGTGGAGCCAAAGATGGTTTTATTTCATCGTCATGTTTACCCCTCTCTATTTTTGACTGGTTGAAATAACAAATGACTTCATGGAATACAAGAAAAGCATTTGACATTAAAAACATACTCCCCCATGTCAGGCTTGAGCATTTGTATGAAGGACGATATAGACTTAAGATTACAAAAAATATTTGGGGACTCACAAAAGAAACATGTATTACTTGTCAATCACATTCTCTCCAAACCACAATAACAAGCTCTGGAACAATAACATTGTCACTGAGAATCGCAGGTTTTTAATTAGAATGTCAAGCTTTTGAATGTTGTTTATCACTTTCATTAAGTTTATTAGGTTTCATTAAAATTCTTATTTATTTAATAATTTTTATTTAAAATAAATGTAGGAAAAGTTGATTAAAATATCATGAAATATAGTTTGTTTTTTAATTACAAAAATGCTAAATAAAGTAATTGTATTCAATACGCGAAAAGTCTTATTTAATTATTTGTATTTTAATACTATTTTATAGTAACTTGTAATCATAATATTTTTTAATAAAAGTGATTATACTTATTTATGTACCTACATTTTATACTTGTATTTTACCATATGAGATCACCATATCAGTGTTATTTTGGTATTATTTATATACTATTATAATGCTTATTCATATTTTGAATTAGCTGTTAATTTAATATTTTCAGTTTTATTTTTAGTTTATTTTTTATAGTATATTTGTTATTTGCTTTTTTTAACTTTTATTTTTTTATGTTAAAGTTGTTGTCATTTTTCAGTTAGTTGCCAAGGCAGCATTTCTATTTTTTTTAATCTAATATTTAATATTTATTTATATTAATTATTTATAATATAATAATATATAATATTAAATATTAGATTAAAAAAATAGAAATGTTGCACGTTAGTAATTGAGTAATTGTAATACTTTTTTCAGTTAGTTGCCAAGGAAACATTTCTATTTTTTATCTAATATTTATAATATAATAATATGCATTCATTATTTATTTATAGAATTAATATCTAATATCTAATATTTAATACATTTTATTTCAATTCATGAAAACATTTTTCATGGTTTTAGTTAACAATAAACAACACATACATACTATAGCTACAACATCCAAAACAGCTAGGTGTTTATACTCACACAAAAGTGGTGTTTACCGGTATATGTCTTGGCATCTCATGGATGTTGTTGCCCAGACAGAAGAAATTACAAGTCGAACCATTGAATGAGCAGAAATGAGATCCAACAAACATGCCTTCTGTGTGTGACATGAACCATCCAAGACTAAAGCACAGCATCTTCAACAAGACCATCCTCTTTATCATCTTCTCTTTCAGGTGGAAAGGTTTGTACAGTGTTTGTGAACTGAGGCCTTTAGTGTAGCGTCCTGAAGCAGCTCCTGGGCTCCGCTGATGTTCAGGTGAGGGCTGGGCTGATTGGTCTTCTTCGTTAGGAGTCTGTTTGTGTGGTGTTTTCTGGTTGTAGTGGTCTGTTCTAGTGAAGCCGCAGGGAGGCTGATCTCTTTCTAAGAGGCGTTCTGGTCAGAAGCTCTACAGCCAGAGTCAAGGGAGACCTTGGGATAGAGGTCCTCTGATAACAAACAAATGTTTTGTTCGTTCCTCCCCTCCAAATCCTTATTTCTCTCCTCCTCTCATCCTTTTCTTCAAAAAGTGAATGCGGTCCTCCCCATCTATACTGAGCTCTGAAAGTCCCAGAAAAGCTACATATAAAGCAGTTTTCCTTTGGCAATATTCATTGTGAAGTTATCATTGTTACTTTCTTTGAAAGTACTGTGCGAACTACTTGGTAAACATCTGTTTTCCTTTTCACAAATTTGTGCTTGTTTACAAATTCCTTTTCTGAATGACATGTAGGGGAAGCCGTCATGTGTGTCATTATATGAATTACAGCCGGTTTGACGCTAGTTGGCTTGTGAGTGCTGGTCTTACTCAGGGAATGACCTGAGCTGTTTAGTCTTAAAACTTTGTTTGAGTCTGACATGTGCAAGTTTGATAGTAGTGGACTGCGTGTTCAGACACTGACACCAAACAGATACACTAGCGCTCACTCTCAGCTAATTCCAGTGCAGTTCAAATTTTACATCTCTATTAAAGTATTAGTGGACACAGTTTTTTTAAAGATGCATAAAATAAAGTAGGGCTGAATGAAGGCTGATTAAATTTATGGTACATATTGGATTGCAAGAAATTCTTTGTAAAAATGTGGTGACATTCGGGCATTATGGGATGGCATTTTGGTGTTATTTCCATTCAAGTTGTTTTAACATTTAAAGTGGGTCATAGGACTCTTAGGGTGGGTTTTACGGTGAAGCCTGGCCTGATTCTAATGCCTGAATATTTCATAACCATTACGTTAACAATGAAAAGATTTAATGTTATTATACCAACCAAATCAAAATTACGGTTTAGGGTTAGGGTAAGTAAAAAGACTAGCACTTGTTTTTCTACCTACAAAACTAAATGTAACACAATGTTACTCTCTCTCTCTCTTTCTCTCTCTCTTCTCATTTAAAATTGTGGTAAATGGGATAATTATCTTTACTTGGTATTTTCTGCTAAAATTCTAATAGGTAATTCTAATAGATTTTTCCACACCTTGGCCTCCATTTAAAAAAAAAAAAAAATCTATTGGGGGGGAAAAAAAAATCAATTTTGAGTTTTAATTGCTGTGCTCTGCTGCTGTGTGTAGCTTTGTTAAAAAGTGCTGTGAGAGCTGTGATTGGAATACAGCCATGCCAGAGAGCTGTTCAACTGTGGGCTTTATAAAACAGTCTGAATAAATGGATAACCTTGAGGAGTAGTTAGTAGGGGAAGGCTGTTTTTATTGCTATTATTGCTCAATTCTGTTTATTTGACCTGAGCGTAGAATTCAACTGTAGTGGCTTCAAGAAAAACATACTATAATGTTGGATTTTTTAAAACATGTTTCCCTTTGAGAGGCAGTTAAATTATTATTATTATTATTATAACACATTTTACACCAATGCACAAAAGACATATAATAATGCACACACACAAAAGGGAGAAGAAAAAAACCCCCACGATGCCAGTTACTCAGTATACAATTCGCATTTTATATATTTAATAATACAAAAGTTACATAGATTAGCCCATATAAAATCCTGCCTTCAACAGATTCTTTTAAATACCTAATATTATTTTCACACACAAGAAGGGGAAAAGGGAAGAAAAAAACCCCACACAATATAAATTAATCACTCCTTCACTCCAAAAAAACTAATAAAGGATGACCACATTTCCACATAAGATCTGATATTCTTCCTAGCTACAGCAGCCATCCTTTCCATTACCATGTATTCTAATAATAAATTTAACCAATAGTTAATATTTAATTACTGCTTAGTTTTCCAATGCTGGAGAATATAGCTTTTGTTTGTTTTAGCTAGAATTAGAGCAATGTAAGCTAATTGTACATAATGTGGAGCAACATCAGTCTTCGAAAATAATCCTAACAAACAGAAAGAAGGAGACAATGGTATTTCAATCCCAAATACAATATGCAATTTCTCTATAACCCCCAACCAAACATTCTGAACAGGACTACAATACCATAAGGAGTGGAGGTAAGTATCTATACTACCGAAATTACATTGGACACAGATGAATTGATAAAACCCATTTAATGTTTTCTATAGTTTTACAAATTTGTGCCTACACATTAAAATCCTGGGAAAGAGATAAATCTGAGTCCCATTTTTCAGTAGGTAGGTACATCAACATATCTATATTAAGTATTAATTTATATAATGTAGATAACGAAGGTGAAACTGAACTGATCTGAGTGACAAATGCAGAAGGTTGAAGCGTATTGTAATTAATATTTATTTTATTCCTGATTACCTCCTTTATATGTAAATAATGAATAAATTCTCCTTTAGGAATAGCATAATTGGATGTTAAATCTTTGAAGGAGGTAAACTTATTATCAGAAAATAAATGATGAAGATGAGTTATGCCATATTGACTCCATTTGCAGAAATAAAGTTTTTTTTTTTTTTTTGTTAAAATAGAAATCAGGATTATACCAAACTGAAGAATGTATACATGGATCCATTGAAGATTTAGTTATATTTTTAATTTTCCACCAAGTCTTGAGAGTTTAAGAAATTAGGGGCAGTTAAATTATGACTATATGAAATTTTTATTTAAGATGTAATTCTCACAATACAAATGAAGCTTTAGATGCCTTTGAAAGCATACAGTTTTACAGAAACAATAGTGAAGCAAAGTGAATATTTAGGTCAATTCCTGTTTCATTACTACAGAGTCCCAAAAGCGAGAGTGAGGGAACGGGGGAAATGAGACTGTGTCGCTGCATCTGTTTGAAATACGTAATTAAGCCCTCTCAGCAACATTCTTATTTTACCTTGATGATAAGGAAGGTGAAGGTGCTAAAAATAGCTGGCTGAGTTTAGCAATCAGAGGACTGTTCCTGTCTTATCAAGCCCAGGTGAATACACAACAGAGTGCACAGGAAACCACAGAGCTACTGCAATAAAAGGTGAAGGTGAGCAAAAAATGAATGTAGCAGATACATGTGACATACTTGAATACCTTTGTGTACAGTGTAATACTACTACTACTACTACTACTAATAAGCAGTTATTCATGTTATTATTACAACAACAACAATAATAATAATACCAACATTATTTATATACTATTATGGTTTTTATTAATATTTTGTATTGGCTTGTATATTTACTTTTAATTTTCGTTTTAATTTTAGTTAAATTTTTTGTAATTTTACTGTGCACATTTGTCATTTTTGTTAAATATTACTATTTTGTTTTATTTTTTTATTTTTATTTATTTTATTTCCAGTTAGTAATTTTAATGCTTCAGCTTAAACTAAATGAGGAATTAGAAATGTTGCAACTAACTGAAATAAGCTCAGGGTTATAATCTAATATTTCTTATATTTCAGATTTATTTTAAATAATTTTTTTTAGTTTTAACGATAATAACTCTGTAAACTACTTAATATTGTTTTCAAATATTAATTATTTTTAGGCATTTTTAAATACACCGGATAAATCCCTAATAATAAATAACATGCTTAAAACAAGATAAATTGATGATTGAAATTTATGTTTAAAATAAGAAAAAAATATTTTGGGGGTAAAAAATTGGCTTAAAAATGATATTATCTGTGTAAAGTCGTATTATCTTACAAACATTACTTCTAAAGTAGATCAGATATTTTTTACTGAAAAACAAGACAAAAAGACTTGTGTCTTTTTGAAAGATTAATAATGATGATGAATAAAAATTATGATTTGCATCTCATCACCAGCACTGCAGATTGAACTTGACATTGTATTGTCATTACACACAACAGCTCAGCAGGGGGCAGGAGAGAACCACAAGTGAAACTAACCAAGCCTAATCGCCAACCTTCTGTGCAGTAGCTCATGGCAATGCTGTTGTAACCTATTCATGTCAACCTACATTTGTGCAACTGTTAATGTTTGCTTACAATCCAAAACCCTTTGTAATAAGTTTGGTTTAGCAGAGTAAGATTTCATGTTGATAATTTCGCGATGTTTACACAAAGATATACAAAGTATATATGTTTTGTGTGGGGAAATGAACCCTAATCCATCTATATCTTTGAAATGAAACAACTTTTCAGCATTTGCCCTCACAGACAGTCACCTCTGGATGTTGTACTTAGCTTTGAGCCAGCTGCAAGCTGTGATCTGGATGTTCGTAGCCTGATGTCTATCTGCCTGGAGCCTTGTGCTATCTGCCTACACACAGCGTATAGGCTACGGCATTCTGCTTTCCTAGTGATGTGCTCCCTTGCTGATGAGATTTTCAATTTCGTTCTCGCTTCCGTGAATACAGTAGCCCCAAAAGATGTAGCATCTGATAATGGGGTTGAAAAAATACCATATTTCTGCACAAAAAAAAGCATCCGCTTGGAGCAACGGTGTAAAGGATACATGTAAATTAGTATATTACAACAATACAGGAGTTATTTAATTCATGAGCACACATATACATCCTCTGAACTTGCCCGGACTGTTCTGTCGTTTAAGGAAGAAATACCTCACAGATCTCACTCGGTTTTCAAGACCATCAGCAGAGACATATTGTGTCTTTCTGTGGAGACATGATAAGATACGCTCTGACAGCTACCTGATTCTCTTCACACTCTTTCATTGGCAGGAGCAAAAAAGTGCCAAGGGCTCAGGTGTACGGGGGCTTTGGGATAATGAAGGATTTTATAACTTTTTCCCCCTCAAGCATGTCTGAACATAGTGGATCTTGTCCAAAAAGCAGCATGGTAATGTACTGCTGCATCTGTTGGCTTTTTCAATTTTGAGGAGCCGGTGTCTGTTAGTAACCGTATTCTGCAGAGTCTTCAGTATTTTTTTTAATTAAAGGTATAGTTCACCTAAAAATGTAAATGGTTGAAAAGATTTTCTTCTTCTTCATGGGAACAGATTTGTAGAGATGTAGCCTTAAATCATTTATCAATTAATCCTCTGCAGTGAATGGGCGCCACAGAATGAGAGTTCAAACATCTGATAAAAACATCACAGTAATCCACATGACTCCAGTCCATCAATTAATGTCTTGTGAAGTGAAAAGCTGCAGGTTTGTAATAAGTTGTTTTTAACTTTAAACTGTTGCTTCCAGATAAAACAGAGAGTCCTCTATCCATAATATTGAGAAATATGCACACCAAAACAGTTTTAAACAAATATATTGGTGGATTGTGATGTGAGAAGACAACAGGGGATGGATTTTTTCACTGGATGAAGCGTTATTATGGATTATGGACTCATATTTTGGCCAGAAGTGACGGTTTAAATTTAAAATGCCATAATGATGGATTTGTTTCTTACAAACATAGCTTTTCACTTCACAAGATGTTATCTGATGGACTGGAGTCATGTGGATTACTGTGGTGTTTTTATCAGCTCTTTGGACTCTCATTCTGACGGCACCCATTCACTGCAGAGGGTGACCAAGTGATGTAATGTTACATTTCTTCAAATCTGTCTGGATGAAGAAACAAACTCATCTACATCTTGGATGGCCCGGGCGTGAGTAAATTTTCAGCAAATTGTGCCTTTTTGAGTGAACCGTTCCTTTAATTTAATGTTACTTGACATTGCAAATATGAAAAATTAACTCAATGAAATATCTATTTAAAATGAAAATAGTGACTATGATGTCATCCAGGGCTGTGACTCAATGAAAACACAAGGTTGCTTTTCCTCATTTCTATCAGGTAGGGATGCTGTTGTGTGTATTGCATGCGCTGGCAGTGAAGAAGCACGGGAGAATTGGATCCGTGGAATAAAACGTTCTAACAATGGTTGTTTCGGCAGTTGTTGACATCAGCAGATGACATGCAGCAAAACATGTTATGTCTTGGACTGGTGAAGTCAAACAAAGCCAGTTCTTTTTTCCTTGAGTCTATTATTGTATTATGAAAGGAGGGTGCGGTAAATTCTTATGAGCGACATACTCCTTCACGCTCTGGCAGTCTTCTCTTTCTCTGTCCCTCATTTTCCTCTCTCTCCCACCCCACCTCAATCAAACCCATCATCTTCATTAACGTTCCACATCCAGGAGCAAACCAAGCATTCAGCTTTGAGAAGAGAGGACAAAGTAGCATGCTCTCCTGAGGAAAACACATTGACATTTTGTCAAGTCAGAGTGTTGGTCCAGCTTTCTACCGTGGAACTGGGTTAATTTTAAAATGATGCCTTAAGGAAGATTTTCTCCTGTATTCCATCCACTACTTCTTCTCTTGAATAGTTTTTTAAGATCCCTCAAAGTCTCTGTTCTTGTGAGGTACAGAATAAGCAGGGAGCTAGGCCATTTTATTCCACATGTTAAATTGCTCTTTGCTTACCCTCACATTGTGACTGTATATTGATGAAAAAAGTCCATATATCCCTGTGACCCTACAGAGGATAAGCAGTTTGGTGAATATATGGCTGGATAGATAGTCCGTATCAGGGGCGTAGCCATCATTTCAGAAGTGAGGGGGACAGAAATGTTATCATATCATATATCATATCATATCATGTAGTTTTTTAATCAAACTAATGCCAATTAATGTTTTGCACCTACTGTAAACTGTCAGATGTATGCTGATGATACAGTTATACTTGCAGGCTAAAAGTAAAAAGCAAGCTGCAGAAGAAATATCAGCAGCAATGGTTAATATAACTAATTGGTTAAAAAATTCATGTTTATATCTTAATGTTAGTAAAACTGTATGTTTTTTTCAAAGTCTGCAAATAGAGATCCGAACCCAGATGTTATAGTAGCAGGTAGAAGGTTATCAGTAATCCATGAGTATAAATATTTATGTATAATACTTGATTCAAAACTCACATTCAAAAAACAAGTTAACAATTTTGGGAATAGAATTAAATTTAATCTGGAAATGTTAGACATATTAGGAATAATTTAACCACTGAGGCTTCCAAGTTATATATTAATGCTATGATTTTTTCACACATGAATTACTTCCTCACCAGTTGGACACAGACAGGTGGGACTACTTTACAACCAATAGAAAGACTCTATAAGCAGGCTTTGAAAATAGTGGATAAAAGATCTAATTCATATCATCACTGTAAAATCTTAACTAAATATGGGCTTTTAAACTGGGAAAATATGATTAAATTTGCAGATATTTTACTTCCACTTAATGAATGCATTAGACAAAATTTTAGCTCATTTACTAGAGCCACTACTAGAGGGGACTGTATAATACCACAGAAGAAGTGCTCTTGGGCAGTCAGCATTTTCCTATAGAGCAGTACATACTTGGAATACTATAGTATAATACTATACTATAATATAGAACTAAGTTGTTCCTTCTTTTTCTGAATCGATAAAAAGGTAGTTATTTGATAATCAAACATGTCTTCATAATTTGAAATACTGGTTTCTTGCTTGATTCTGGTTTTTATATGTAAAGTTTTTTTTTATGTTTGTGACTATGTTTGCTGGAATGTCTGTTCTATGTACTTGTGGACTTTGGTTTTTACCATCAACCTGCCAGGGACTTCAGATAAAGAAATAATAATAAATAAATAAGTAAATAATAAACTGGTTTATTAAATTTAATTTTTTTCCATTTTTTTTATATATTCCATATTTTTGAAATATACTATAATGCAAGTTATGCAATATATACCAGACTAGTCCATATATACTGTACATATATACCAAATATTACAATTCTGAAATTCATGTACATTTTTGTTTATTATAATATAATATAATATAAAGTTGTAATATTTGTATATAAAATATAAATATAATTTTAAAAATGTATAATATAAATTGCAATATTTGATTTTAATATAAAAAAAATATATAAAATATTACATATTTGTAAAACAAATGTATTAAATGGTCTCAGATGCCTGGACCCCAATGTATATAGATATTAGTTAGGTAGGCCTATTTAGATAATATTCTTATTTATATCTAGCATGAGCTAGTTTCATATCTCTGCATTGTTTGAGCATGTATGAGTGACATGACAAAAGCTTTATGAATTCAGCAGATGCTTTGAGAATCCAAGTCATGGCTGACTGTTTCTGCCATGTCCTTCATTTCATTACACAAGTCCTTCATAGTCATTACCTCTGCCTGAAGGAGGCTTGTGTTGCTCTTTAACTGCACTCCAGATAATCCTGTTTGATCAGAGAAGAACTATTCGGTGTCATTTAATGAATACTAACTGGGCTGAGTTGAATTTGAATAAAAATAAATAAATAAACAGTGTCATTACACTTCTGTGTTTGGATTTCATTAGTAATCGACTTAAATATAAGGCTCAAGGACTTAAAAGATTTTCAAGCACATGCTTGTTTAGATGTTAAAGGGGTCATATGATGCGATTTCAAGTTTTCCTTTCTCTTTGGAGTGTTACAAGCTGATT
>NW_015555749.1:161096-172652 GCF_001515605.1 Sinocyclocheilus anshuiensis
GCGATTATGGTAAGGGGCGTTACATTTTCGACGAGTGCTTGCGGTGTTCGGCCAATCACAATGCACTGGGTCAGCTGGCCAATCAGAGCAGACTGCGCTTGTCAAAGGAGGGGGCTTTGTAGAAAACTAAGCGTTTGAGAGAGGCGGGGCATAGAGGACCTACAATAATGTACAGTATTTGAAAAATAATGTGTTTTTTGAACATTAAAGCATGTCAACATATTCTGTTACACCAAATACACAAAATAATGATCTTTAAAAAAGCATCATATGACCCCTTTTAAACAGTTAATTTAAGTGATACCACATGACTAGGTTTTGTCCTTGATTCAAAGCAAACATCAGCATACATGACTGTCTTCGTAAATTACTGTGCGTTTAGATTATACGACATGCACGTTGAGTTGTGAATCTTGACAGAGCCGACCGAAGATGTGAGTAAATTTACAGGTGGCAGCTTTAGCGCCACTGAGATCAATGACCAGAGGTGAAAACCTCATCAATGCTTATTGGACAAATGGTGACCTTCTGCAATAATGAACAGCAATGAATTTTACAGCGTCATTTAAACTTTAAGTGGGGAAAGGGATATGCTGAAAAAGCCTTTCTCTGCGAAACAGGAGGGGTTAAAAACCACCTCAAGATTGCATTCGCAGCAGCTGACCTGAATAAATACATAAATCCTATCAATCTATGAAGAAGGTTGGATGGGGTCAAGGCAACCGCAAACATGAAGCATTCAATATTTCATGACTTCCAGAGTTCTTCTTAGATAGAATTTGGGATGCAAGAATTTGCTTTTGTGAACAGTGAGTTATTATTTTAACTGCTAAATGTCTTGGTACACCCCTGGCAGCTCACAGTTTTGAACTCCGTAGGATGCTGTCCACAGTCTGTCACACTGCAGGTATACATCTCATGTGTGTGTGTTTCTTTGTTTTCACCTGCTTGAAATGAAGCTAGCTTTTTTTTTTATTATTGTTTCCTTTTTGCACTGATGTCGATTTGCCCCTCTCCCTGAGGAGGGTAATGTATATATTTTTTTCTACTGAGATGAGTCAGCAAATCACTCCATTATTTGACACT
This sequence comes from Sinocyclocheilus anshuiensis, assembly GCF_001515605.1. NCBI lineage: Eukaryota > Metazoa > Chordata > Actinopteri > Cypriniformes > Cyprinidae > Sinocyclocheilus > Sinocyclocheilus anshuiensis. The sequence goes on from NW_015555749.1 coordinate 162,183, forward strand.
AACTTTCCTGGCTGTAAATTCAACTAGATGTTCATAAACTCTCCCTGTCGGCTATTTATGTCTGAGGTGTTTGGGGTGTAACAATGAGTTGGTGAGGTTTCTTGCTGAATGTATGGTCTGCCATGTCAGAGTCTCACACTGAATTGCACCCTTGAAGTTTCACTCAAGACTCTGTTCTCCTCTACTTCTAATTGAGAGAGCGAGCTGGAGAGCGTTGTCTGAGTTGTTAGTTGCCGTCTCCATTGAAGTTTGCTGTGCAAAATCTGTCCTCTCGCACAGAAGTAATACAAAAAGTCTCTCTCAAAGAATTGTCTCTGGAGAGAAGAATCTAAAATTGTCTTTTAGGAAAGTACAGAGTCGTGCTTTTAACCCCCCTTACTTAAAAATAGAAATGTGGGGTTTCGTGACTTTATTACGTGTGGGGAAAGCTACGGGAACAAAACATTTGACAGCATAATCTTTCCAATTCAATCACCCTTTTGTGTTCTCAAGGCAACCCTGGATGTCTGTGTACCCACCCTTACCAAAAAGTAGTATACTTCAAGTTTATTTTAGTAAGTATACTTAAGTAAAGTTCAAGTATATTTTTAAGTATACTTTATGTAGTAAGTATACAAATATCAATGTACTAGTAGTATACTTGTAAGTGTAATATTTCAATACTCCTTGGGACTAAATTGGCCCACTTTCTAGTATATAAAAGTATACTTTTAAGTATACTTTAAGTATAACAGTAGTAAACTTTGAGTACACTAATAGCACACTTGAATAAACTTATTTTTCGTAAGGGGCACTCGAAGGAGAAAAAGTGTTCTCTGTTTGGTCTCAAATGTTCCCTGACTTTGTTAGCTACGCTAGGTCAAATGACCCATAGGCAAACATCTGCATATAATATATGCTGTTACTTACTGTATATAACTGCAATATGGGTCCATAAAAAGTTATTTTTATGTTACACTAGATGGTATGGAGTCATCTGACACCAGGGTTGTACGCTATATTAGATTTTCTCTACACAATTATTGTGGCCAAAAAAAACCAACAACAAAAAAAAAAGCACCACAGTAATGATATTATTGATATCTTTTGGAAAAATAAATAAATAGTGCTATCAGTTAAAATAATTTGGTTTATTTTGTGTTTCCAATAAATAAATGACACTCAAATTACGAGTACAGGGAGGCGAAGAAAGTTAGTAACCATAACTGCACAAAAGCATATAAAAAGAATTAACTGTTGATCAGCACTTCCTGCAGACTGGTGCAGTACCACCACCTACTACGTTGGAGTGTCAACCATATGGCGCTGGATTATTTACAATATTATTGTATGTGTAGTTTGACATCATATCAATATTTCATTTTCATATATCACAGTTATCGTCAGTAGTGGTATATTGTGACACCCCTGCACCATTCAGAATTGAATGTTTTAATTCTAATTTAGTTCCTGAAACAGAATGCACAGCGAGTAGAATTAACAGTGAGTAGAATTAAAGAATGAAAGCAGGCAGAAAGAGAGAGAGATTAAGAGATGAGAGATGTTATGTAGTTTATACAAACAGTATTACTAATAGTTAAACACACCAAAAACCTGGTGGTATGATTAAAAACATTCATATCATGTGAATGCACATACTTTTAAACATGTTTTATTAAAAGTACCATTTATGTGTAAGTAATTTTTGTCAATCCTTTTAAGTGAGCAAAAAAGGGGAAGGGTATGAAATTTCTCCAACTGGCTCTCAGTGCTAAGTGCCGATGCCATGAGAGGAGAGCATCCCATGTTTGATCAGGGCTAATGCATCTCCCACGGGTAACTGTGGTCACAGTGCCATGTGCATCTCTGATACTTCTCACATGTTACAGGTGCTAATACACTTCCTCACCTCCATCTCTTCCTCTGGCTACCTGAGTGTCCTACCTACTTTTCTTTTAGTACGTCATCCAGACATTTCTCTCTGTATTTAACATACTAGCCTGTGCTTAGAACAGTGGGGGTGTCTAATTTTAATTTGCTAATAATGGTAAGATACTAATAGGTCCTCTATAAAACCGTAACGTAAAATGCTGTATAGTGAAAAGAAACACTCTAAAGCTGTTGGTCAATTAGAATATGCAACGTTAACACATTCTGAGCTATTTCAAGGAAAACGCGAACAACACTCATGGTAAAATATACGTGCATTGCATATGTGTAAAAAACATGTAGTAGATTTCTAACGGTGTCCACACATCTATATACTATATCATCAAAACACACAGGGACTGCAAAAGTGAATGATGTTCCACTAATATCCAATAATTTTCTTGACAAATTGCTTTTTCTGATGGCTTTCTAGCACTCTTTAATGCTTATAAACATTACAATGTGTTTCAGTGTTTAGGTGATATTTCTTGTTGAGTTTGGATGATACATAAATAGATACATAAATTTGTGCTCCTCTGCCTCTTGCAAAAGTGTAAACATGCAAAAAGAGAATGAAGCAGTTAAAATGTAAAACTGAATAAATGTGTTAACTGCATTAACACAAAAATAACATTGTTAAATTTGTTTAACTGCATGTGTTACCAGGTTAACTTTAAAGAAACTTTTTAAGTGTATGTCTCATCTTATGCAACTGCATCATTATATTCTCACAGCAGGTTTTTCCTTTTACTTTATTCTCGAAATATCTGGCAGTATAGAGGATGGAGAATACTGGTTTCTATCTAAAGGACAATATTCTGAAACTTTACGTCCAACGCGCTTTTCCATCCCGCGTTGGATTCTACTGATGTTTTCCTCCTGTGTTTCTCTCACGGCCCTTTTATCCAAACAAACAACTGCAGAACATCCCTACAAAGACACACTCAACCCTCTACAGAGAGGCGGACTTCAAAGCACGGCTGTCAGCCACTAGAAACCTCGCACCTTTCCTTTCTAAATGATTCATTCTTTACTCTGTCTCTCTTTTTAATCTGCACGAGCCTAAAACTCCCCATGGAATCAGGAAGGAGCTGAATTTCACTCAGGCATTCTCTCTTTCACCAGGAGAAAAACGAACATTCAGGGCTGGTATAACCTTCAAAAAGAGAATTAACAAAACAAAAAACAAATCAGTAATGCAGGAAAAAAAATTCTGGGACGGACAAAAAAAAAATTCAGCCATCTCCTCATTTCTAGTCAAGGATGCCAACATATCAGTAGTACTGACACTATTATTTATTGAATGAAATGAATGAATACAATTTCACGCTGTGACAGACACGTGTGTGGTGCCACACCACATACACACATTCCCTTATAACACAAGCCAAAGCTGTCAAAGTATTCATTAACATTCAAACCTACCCGCTGAGCCACATGCACTGACCTGCAGACATTTAAAAGCACCCACACACAATCACACTTATTCACCTTGTCTGTTTTTTCTGTCTTTTTGATCCCAGAGACCCTGGCATGATGCATTAGATCGGCTGTCATATAACTGGCTGGAATGGAGGGGTTGGGACCGCCTGTGATTGATGGCATGAGGATAATGCATGATTGGCTCTATGACTAATGATCATGGTGAGTGAGAGTGAAAAGTGGAAAAGAAACATGAAGTCAGGAAATGATTATGATGGGCCAAAACAAATGACAGCTACTCTGACATCACCCACTGCCCGATGACACACAACAGAGCGATGAGGGCAGTCAGAGAGATTGAGCTGTTGCCTGCCTTCTCTACTGTGATGAACAATGTGCCATTTACCCGGGTTTCATAGCTCCACTTCACACTGAATACAAGTGCACAGAGGTACGTCAATGTGGAGTGATCTGTTTACCTGAAATTATGCACTTGGGGTCATGCTGGTGTTATTAGCTCTGCTCCTAAATGCTCTGAGTGTGCTTTGCACAATGTGATACCTTAAAGGGATACTTCACCCAAAAATAAAAATTCTTTCATAATTTTTCACCCTTATTACATCCGAGATATATGTATATGACTTTCTTCCTTCTGTGGAACACTAACAGGGACTTTTATGGCGCTTTTCCACTGCATGGTACGGCACGGTACGGCTCGGTACGGTTCACTTTTGGGGGGTTTTCCACTGGGTACAGTACCTGGTACCTGGTACTTTTTTTAGTACCACTTCGGTTGGGGTTCCAAGTGAACCGTACTGTTACCAAAACGTGACGTGTAAACTCTGCTGATCACGGATTGGCCGGAGAGAATCGTCACTACCTGCGTCACTGAACTTGCGACACAAACACAAAAGAACCGCTAGATTTAAATCAGCACAGCCAGCGAAGGATCGAACGCAACTGTTGTCGTGGTAGTAGAGGCGGCGTAACTGTAACGACATGTGAATAATCCCGCCCACTCTAAAGCGGTATTGAACTGCAGTGGAAACGCAAACCGTGCTGAGCTGAACCGTGCCGTGCCATACTGAGCCGTACCGAGCCGAGTCGTACCACGCAGTGGAAAAGCGCCATTAGAAAAAGAAACCATCTCTGTGAGTCCATCTAATGCAAGATGATGGGCTCCTCAAAATTGATGCTTCAAAAACCACTCAGAATGAACACGACTGTGCCAAATATCTGCATTATATGGACTCGTGGAGATGAATTTTTTTTCTAAACATTTTTTGGTGGAGTATTTACAGAAACCACACATGCAAATAGAAAAAAACAAGCAAATTAAGAAAACATCTTCATCAGTTTGACAACACATGCTGCAAATACTCACAATGTAAACAAATACAGAAACATGCTGCAAATACTCACAATGCAAATGCAGACATGCATTGCCAATACTCAATGCAAACAAATACAGAAACATGCTGCTGCAAATACTCACAAATGCAAACAAATACAAAAACAAAAATACAGAAATGAATTCTTATGATCTGCCTAAACTCCAGTGATGGTTGTGTTTAGGGGTGAGGTTATGGTGGACCTTCATACTTACCTTTTTTCTAAAAGTCATATGTTTTCACATCATATGAATTTATATGAAATCATATCCTTTTAAAATAGTTATGTTTTCCCATGAGATTGGGTTGGTTTAAGCATCTACTAGTGAGGGGAAGTCCAATTCTTTTTTGTGAACTGGTTCTTTCAGACCGTTCCCCCCCCCAAAAAAAAACTAAAAAAAAAAAAAAAAAACTTTTGCGTCAACATCAAGTAATTGTCATGGTTGCCTACTGTGAGGAGCGAGGAACGGGGAGACGTAGAGGAATTCACGAATACAGTCTTTAATAATCCACAGGAACAAGGAACACACACGTAGCAATGGGGATAGACGTTAGACACCGGACAAAGGAACCAAGGGACAGAACATTCTTTAAATACATGACTAACGAGGGACTAAAGGAGAAACACCTGAAACCAATAAACATAATTAACACGAGGGAGAATCTAGGTCACAGGGAGCACATGGTGAGCAAAACACAACAAAACTGGAACACAGGTCTGACAGTAATCAAATAATGACATAATTAACATGTAACACTATCATCATATTAGGTGAAATTAAAGACAATACTCAGTAGTAAAATTAATTCACATGTCTTGACGGAATGGTATGTGCATGTTTTAATTTTTTTTTATAAAATGTAAGAAACTTAATTTCACAACCTCATTCAAGTCCACACATGCTCATACTATCAACAGCTCACTCATCAAAGCCTACACCTTCAGCTTACTGAAATGTGTGATCTCACATGTAATTGTTTAATCAGTGTTTCAACCACGGTATGACTTTAATAAAACAACAGTTTATGAACAACATGTCACCTGCCATTAGGCCTACCTCAGGAAGGTAATTCAGTGTCCATAGCTCGTTATTAGTTAGCTAAGAAAAATATATAGTTCAGTCATGAAACTCTAGATGGCGCATTCTGACGGGGTGTTAACGTAACTGACGACATTCAGAGAGTTAAACGACTTTGCACATGCTGATTGGTTCATGCTGCATATGCAGCCAATGAGCTTACTGCCTTGCATTTATATGGCTGGCTAGCATTCACTTGAGATTCCTGCAGCACGCTTTCAGAGTTCTCTGAAACTCATCAGCTAGATAAGTAAACGGTTTTCACTATGTTTTCTGTGCATTATTGCGTTCGTCAGATGTAAATGTTTAAACTAGAAAACATACAAGTTGTAAAACTACGTGCAGGTTATTCGCGTGAGGAGTAATTACTAAGCATGTATTGTTCATATAACAGTGTTATTAGCAGCAGCAGCAAGCACTTTTCCTAGTTCATGTAACGTTATGTGAGAATACAACGTCAAGCGTCGCGGATTTTAGAACAGTAAAGTGAATTGGGAATTACCTTATTTGCCCGAAATCTCCAATGCTTTTAATATCTTATGTGGGCAATCATTTCTACATTAACCGCGAACGGATTGCTTTCAGATGCAGGCCTCACAAATGGGGTTGGTTGGTCAGTTTTAAGGCAAGGTGAACCCGTATAACTGTCTTTCATAAACGTCATACTGTCAACAGCCTTACCTATTTTAATGAGCAACAGAAAATAATATACCCGCTCATACTTGTACTCGTGCCGCATTGCAATGCATTTAGTCAGAAGAGGGAGCGCTCATGTAAAGAGGCCACACCTCTATTTCACTCGTTACCTTGGTTCAGCGATAGTGAAGAGTTTATTATAAAAGTCATGTTTAGTGATAGTTTAAAGATAATTAATCATGAATTCGTTTAAAATATAAAGATACTACTAATAATAAATCATTTCCAATCAGTAGCCCATGTACAATGTAGTTAGGACACTCTTAAACTGGAATTTACTATTTGTGTATTCAGTTGGGCTTACAGCAGTTATAGTACTTTCATGGAGTGTAGCAGCAGTATTATAGAATTCAGGTCACGTTATTAGCGAATTGTTAATTGCAGTATGCATAGCAAATCAAGTCAAATTATTACTGTTGTTTATAGGAGCAGCAGTAGGAAATATCTGGTTGTAACTTGCATGAAATTTCAGCGATAATGCATGGATGAGCTACAGCAATTCTAGTACTTTCACAGAGTGTAGCAGCAGTATCCATAGAATTTCAGATTGCACTATTAGCTAATTATTAATAGCAGTATGCATAGCAAATCAAATTATGCATTTAGTTGCGGCAGCAGTAGGTAGTCTGTAGTTTACATTTACATTCTTATTTATTCATTTTGCAGACACTTTTATCCAAAGCGACTTACAATTGCTGAAGTTTCAGTTACTTAAAATGGATGGTATGTGAACTCTTCAAGCGAATAGGCATCATTTGCATTTCGTTTATTTAAAAGGGGCTTATAGCAATTCTAAGTACCTTTGTGCAGCTGTAGCAGCAGTATGCATAGTATTCAGGTCGCATGTAGCTAATTTAATAGCAGCAGCATGCATAGCAATTTCATATGCAATGTTAAATAATATTAGCAGCAGGAAGTCAAATTATTGTTGCTAATATAGAAGCAGCAGAAAGTACTTTAGTTGCTTAATTTCAGTGATAACGCATGGGGTAAGTAACTCTTTAAAGTTAAATAGGCATTTTATTTATTTACTACTTTAACAGGGCTTACAGTAGATCGTGAACTTTTCAAAGCAAAATAGGCATTATTTGATTGAGTTTGCTTGTTAATAAAGACGATTATACCAATTATAAGTACTTTTGTGCAGCTATAGCAGCATTATGCATTGCATAGCTATTCAGATCACTAGTTTAGTGAATTTTAATAGCAGCAGCACGCATGGTTTGGTTGTTTGGTTATTTAATAAATGGGCAGTAGCAATTCTAAGTACGTTTGTGCAGCAGTATGCATAGCTATTCAGATCGCAATGTTAGCTAATTTTATAGCATGCATAGCAAATTCAGATGCAAGGTTAGAAATAATATTAGCAGCAGCATGCATAGCAAGTCATTATTATGGCTAATATTGCAGCGGCAGCAGAAAGCACTTTAGTTGCATAACATTTTAGTGATAACTCATGGAGGATAAATTAACTCTTTAAAGTGCAATAGGTATTTATTACTTTGTTAATTCAACAGGGCTTACAGCAGGTTTTCGTGCAGCAGCAGTAGATTATGCTTCGCAAATTCTGATTAAATATTATAACCGCAACAGCTCACACAGTAAATTCCTACTACAACATTGTGAATATCATTAACAGCAACAGCAACAGCATGTACTTCTAGGGCTGTCGCGGTGAGGGAATTTCCCTTGTGGTAATTTTGAGTGGCGCGGTATGCGGTATTATCGCCATATATATATATATATATAATTTGTGTGTATGTGTTACGATATAACTAACGAGGTCATATTCAGAAGACAATGAAACCAAAGCCAAATAGCGTTGAAACAGGAAGTGAACAGAAGAGAATGAAAAATAACGATCCACATAACAGAGCATAAACCTGACAATAAGATCGTTAGGCTATCATTAGACTATATGTATAGCAGTTAGCCTAGTTGTAATCTGATCTTCTACTCTGACTGGACAAGAGACTTTCTATTGATATTTCCACCTGCGTGCATTCTAAACGAGCTGTCAGTCAGTGCAGTTACAGTGTTGCACCACAAGGTGGTGGAAAGGGACTGTCATTCAACTACACGTTCAAAAACGCTGATTCATTCATTCAAAGAGACGTAGTAATGAAACATGCTGTTGAAATCATTTTAACTTTGAGTGCCACTTTAGAAGGCTCAGCTGACCATGTCGATGCTAAGAAAGAGATTTCACTTTCCTTGGACATGACAACCTGTTTTCACAAATATATACAATATGATATATTCAGAGTCTGGAGGACAGACGCAAGTAATCGCATGCGCTCAGTCGATCTCTCTCTCATTCACTGTCTGTTTAGGCTTGTTAAGTGCAAATCTACGGAGCCTCTGTACAAATCAGCATGGTACACATTATGTTATCATTACTAACTTGTTTAATATCACTTTAGAAGGCTCAGCTGACCAGCTATGCGTCGATGCTAAGACAGAGATTTCGCTTTCCTTGGACATGACAACTTATTTTCACAAATATATATGACTCGTCCTGGAGGACAGACGCAAGTAATCGCATGAGCTCAGTCGATCTCTCTCTCATTCACTGTCTGTTTAGGCTTGTTAAGTGCAAATCTACGGAGCCTCTGTACAAATCAGCATGGTACACATTCAGAAGTTTTGTTGCGTTGGCCGTATCGCACTGCATACCATACAGACCGCTTTACCTATCGTTACGGGTCTATTGATTTGGTAATATTGTGGCGCTCGTGTCTGGCGTAGACACCATGTTAGAGTAAATAGGCATTCGCCTAGCACTCGTATGCCTAATTAATGGAGCTCTCAGCAGTTCAGTCTCTTGTGCAGTAGCAGCAGCTTGCATAGGCATTCAGTCCACAATTACAAGGTGTACAGTGATTTATTCTTTCGCCAAATTTTTGTTAGCTTATTAATAAGTTAAGGTAAGGTAAGTTAAGGTAAGTATTTCCACTGCAGTAACGTTGATGAACGTTGAATGACAAATTTAAAACTGTTTGCTCAGGCCACCTGAGCCTGAGCCAGGTGGTTGCTGGGGGTTACTTCATCTATCAGCCTACAGTGTGATTCCTGTTTGTTAATGATACACACAGTGCGCGTTTCTACCTAGGTAAGTTTGAGTTATTGGCTCAGACACACATAGTTATTTAGGTCATTAGTTAAATAAACCTAAGGGTACAGAACCCAGGTTCACATTGTTAAGCCACTAGTTAATTTATCTGGGCTCCATTAGCCCAGAAACACATTTAACTCAGGTCACTAGTTTAAGCTATCTGGTCAACCGATCAGGTACACACAGCAATAGTTCACTAGCGTTAAGCCATTCGGCAAAGCCGGCCCAGGCTCACATAGATAGCAAACACACGGTCTCACGGCTCTCCGGAGCAGCAGCAGTACATATGTCTTGGCAATAGATCTGCTTGTTCTGGGGGGTTTTATCTTTTATATGCCTTCTGCCTTATAGGGATGATTTTAAGCATATTATTGTATAGCGGAAGCATACATATTTAAATGTTTTGTTTCTTCTTCCAGCTTTGTTGGGTGGTTATTTTATATGCTATTTATGCAGTAGCAGCATATCTTAAATACTCACGGCACCGTATCACCATATGCATTGGCAGTAGCAAGTTCCTGTACTTGCTTGCAGCAGCAGCAATAATCTACAACTACAGCAATAACCAACAGCAGCAGCAATTCAGCAGCAGCATAGCAGATCTGTTCCGCCAAGACCAAATGCATTAACATTGTCATATCCATCACCATGCTAAAATGTTCTGAGAGTTGTCATGATTGAAATATATAGTTCAGTCATGAAACTCTAGATGGCACATTCTGACGGGGGGTTAACGTAACTGATGATATTCAGAGAGTTAAACGACTCGGCACAAACTGATATGTTCATGCTGCATATGCAGCCAATGAGCTTACTGCCTTGCATTTATATGGCTGGCTAGCATTCACTTGAGATTCCT
>NW_015555749.1:172766-177549 GCF_001515605.1 Sinocyclocheilus anshuiensis
CAGATCTGTTCCGCCAAGACCAAATGCATTAACATTGTCATATCCATCACCATGCTAAAATGTTCAGAGAGTTGTCATGATTGAAATAACTTTCTAATTGTGAAAATAGTTAAATATATACACAAATATATGTACAATACAAATGCAATACATTTTTACTCAGCCTGTTATTGGTGTCTTAATTATTTCACAAATATTGTGATTATCCTAATTCTGTCAAAAACTGTATAAAAATTGTTTGTAATCATTAAAGCCCATTTTCTGAATTTCCAAATAGAGTCAGAATTCAGAGACTGTATTCAGTGCATAAAAATGAGTGTTTCTCACATATTTATTATGAACATTTCTCTTATGTGGCCATCTTTGATTTATTGTCTTGACGCAATGCATTCTGTCATTGACGTCTCTAAGGATACATGCGATGTTGCCTTGGAATTTGGCCAAAATATCTTAGGAGGCAGCATAATTAAGTTGCATACTTTTTGGAACAGTCTTTGCAGCAGGAGAGCGCCTATTATGTCTTGAAATTCTGCCTTCAGAGACTACTTACTAGATTCATTTTTCGCATATGAGACTAGCACACATTTCCTGTGATTCTGGCGTTTAGCAAGCTGATGCACCTTGGTTGGGTTTTGTTGGATGTTTTCATGGAAACACACACAAACACAGGTAAATACACACTTTAAAGGTTACAGCTGATAGGAAGCTCAATTTATTTTGTGATGGTCGGTGAAGAACGTCTGGGTCTCTCATCTGTCAAGCTCTTTTCAAAATGTCAATGCAGTTCCTCAGTCAATCACCCGCGACGGTAGAGGTGTCCCACATGCTTGTCTGCCAGGTACACTCAGTGCATGAGAAGAGCCTCTCTCATCTGTTTGACTGGCTGGCCCCTGCGCTACACAATGAGAGCGTTTATTCAAATGTAGCACACAGTCATGCATATCAATGTGTGGATTCAACAGATAACATGAGTGGTGAAGCAGTTATTTGACAGAACTGGCAAAATTCCCAACTATTATAAGTACCAAGTAAATTCTATTACAGCCGAGTAAATTCAAACAGAATATCTTACTGGATCAACTCTCTTAGATTCCAGATGTTTGATTTTCTTTTAATGGGATGGTTCACGCAAAAAAATAAATTCCGTTATTTACTCATCCTCATGTCGATTCAAAAACGTATTTCTTCTTTAACATTAAGGTAAGTACATGATGATGACAAGGCTTTATTTATTCATTAATTCGTTCGTTCGTTCATTTATTTATTTAGTATTCTTTTCAAATTTATATTAAAATAATGATATAATTAATATTAAGATTTAGGAATAATTCAGATTTTTAGTATTTTTGAAAGAAGTCTCTTAAGCTCACAACTGCATTTTTTTTTATTAAAAAGGGTTAGGTTAGAATATTATTACAATTTAAAATAACTGTTTTCTATCTGAATATATTTAAAAATGCAAAGCTGAATTTTCAGCCATTACTCCGTCTTCAGTGTCACATGATCCTTCAGAAATCATTCTAATAGGCTGATTTGGTGGGATTGGGGAAAATATCACAGTTTCCACAAAAATATGAAGTAGCACATCATATGTAACGTAATGTAATTGCTGCCGGAAAGTCAAATAAATCAGTTATATTAAATTATAATAATATTTCATAATACTACTGTTTTTTACTGATTAAATAAATGCAGCTTTGGTGAGTAGTGTACGTTTATAGATACATTGATTTGGACTTTGAGTGCAAGTTTCAATCAAAAGGCTTCATTGTCAATCCTCACATGTGCAGGTATTATAATCTAGAACAGTTTCCTGGCACCCTGCCATTCATATTCCACATCCAGAGAAATGTCAGGGCTCTGCAGTCTTCTCTAGGGTCAGTGCTCGTGTAGACAGACAGCCCAGAGGCTCAGCTGTGCCATCGCCAGCGGAAATAGAAGAGGTCACTTTCTGACCTATGAAACACCTGAATGAAGATTTAGAAATCAATGGAACTCTCTCCCTGAGTGTTTTGCCGTTTTTTTTATTAGGTTTGCCTGAGAATACAATCCACTCACAAAGACCACAAAATAAGTTTTCTCCTTGGTGGCTAAAGCTAAATTATGGTGGCCCGATTTAGTATAGAAATAGCACAAAATGTAGCTGGGAGCAGTAATTTTTGGTACCACTTTACAAAAAAGTTAAATTTCATTAACATTTATTAATGAATTGGTTACATGAGAGCATGTACAACATTTATTCATCTAATGGTAATTTATAAATATATGATTGTTCATTGTTAATTCATGTTTATTCATAATGCATGAAGTTGTTAATTTATAACTTGAAATGTTAGAAATGTATTAGTATACGTAGAAAATAACATTGACCTAGATTAATAAATGCTGTAAAGTTGGCACAATTATAAGTTATTAAAAATAGCAATTAGATGCTATTTACACTAAGTGAAAATAGCATATTTTCTTAGCTATAGATTCTATTTACACTGTTAAAATAGCAGGATTTTCTGCTATTTATACTACTTATTACAAATAGTGGCAATTATTTGCACCTCAGTATTGTAGTACATTATAAAACAGTATGCAATAATAACTTATTGAGTGTAAATTTACATTTTAATTCAAATTATTAAATGGATGCCACCTTATAGAGTGGTGGAACTATGATGTCACTTTGTAGGCAAAACCCTGGAAGAGAGTTAGCATTTTAGCACTTCCGGTTCCATGTCCCAGAGTCAATGGGTTTTTTGAATGGGATTTTGGTTAAATCCTAAAATAAGGTCCGTGGTTCTCACAGGCTCAAGATACTTTCACGTTTTATTCTATGACATAAAACACACCAGTTACACCCCACTCGTGATTTTTGTAAACTGTTACGTTTCTTTAAAAAGACAGTTGCTAACAAGTTGCTAAATGGGACTACAGGCGCTGTCGGAGACATTAAACGTCATTACGCCGAACAGTTGATCAATTTACAGTATTTTCCAGTCGTAGTATAATTTGTAATACAATTAATTGTAGAATAACCAATTAATATTTTCCCGCATTTTATATTGTTGGTCGACGATGTTTTTGTTTTTTTTTGCCCCGAAATGCAACACGTCTTCAGGTGGAAGATGCTCGTTTTATCGCTTTCCTACTGATGCGGAGACTCTGGGTTCGTACCATAAGGTAAACTCATATTACGATTATTCCATGTAAACACCACATTTACCAGCTTAGTCACGGTGAAAGTGAAACTTTAACGATGCATAGTGCTTAAAGCCACGTTAAATTTAAATGTTTACGGCCACATGAAGCTGTTAGAAAGCATATGAGGATTTCCTAGAAGCAAGGATAAAATAACATTTTGTGTACCCACCCTAACAAAGCTGAAATGTGGTACTTTATTCACTAAAATGAGTTTAATCTTACCATATCCAAAAACTCACTCACTCTGCTGTTATTTAATAGATTAAATGCACTATAATTTTATTGAATAGTATGTGGAGACACGTTTTTAATTAAAATATTCATATGAATCAAAGATTTATTGACTTTTAATGCACCTTATTACGAAATGTACAGAAATGCGAAATTTCATATGTCCTTTAGTTATGATTATTTCATTTATTCACTATACTATTTATTATTAATGTCTCATTTCAGTTTTAGTTTGGCTCTTGTTTTGTATTTATTCCAGTTTATATGAAAAGGTCCATGTAGCGTGGATTAAAATTCATATACAGAGTAAATCCTTTTCACTGAACGTGTTAAAAATAAGTTTGAAAAGTGTTGTCGGAAGTATGGTGGTGGTGACGCTGTTTCCTAAAAAGAAGAAAAATAAAGACTGACATCTTTATTTAACCTAAATCTGTAATTACAGTTATTTAATTTTAGTTATATAATCCATATACATCATTTGATTTAATAATAACCCAATTTGAAGCCAAAACAGCAAACAGCAGAAGCTCTGAATGAGATGCAGATTCACTCTCTGACAGTGGGAGGCGCTCATGGAACACCAGATACAGCGTTTCCTTGGTTACCGCTGTAAACAAAGCAGATTTGCCCTTTATACGTCCTATAGGCTTTTTGTCGAGGGAACCAGTGTAATGCTAACAGCCGATCCGCCTACAAAGTGACGTCATAGTTTCCCCACTCTATTGGGACAATAAAGCCCTCCCTACACCTACCCTAACCCTACCCGATACTTTATTTTCAACTTTTTGATTATTTCCTTCATTTTCATTTGAAAATAAATGCTTTTCTGATGTGATTTGAAATTTGAAAAGGGAGAAAAAAGTTTGCCAAAAGGCAGATTCGAACACGGGTCGATCGCATCGAAATGAGTATGACATACATTTTACCATCTGCGCCACTGGAGCTAACAACTGTTGACTGTAACATTTTTGTAATGTTGAGTAGCCGAATCACACGATGGTGGGCGTAGTTAGTGTAAATAGCCTCTGCCAACAAGGCTATAGGGTTAGATCGCTGTCATTCTGCGTGCAAAAGATCATATTTTGAGCGCACAAAAGTGCATTTTGCATGCGCGCGATCTGAGTTTTGTGGAGAAAATGTTAGTTTCGCAAAGAAAAAAGTCTTTCGAGCGCACGGAAATCAATTTTGCATTTAAAATACGTTTTTGGATGTGTGCAGACCTTCTCTTTTGCGCGTGCAACGTTTCACTAGCTTACTCACCTGATGCCCGCCCTCAGTGCTCTCTAAATGCTAACAGCTCGCTTGCTCAACACAACCCAGCGTTACAATATGCCATAATTCCAGCCAATCAGAGACGAGG
>NW_015555749.1:177721-181056 GCF_001515605.1 Sinocyclocheilus anshuiensis
AGCCCTCCCTACACCTACCCTAACCCTACCCGATACTTTATTTTCAACTTTTTGATTATTTCCTTCATTTTCATTTGAAAATAAATGCTTTTCTGATGTGATTTGAAATTTGAAAAGGGAGAAAAAAGTTTGCCAAAAGGCAGATTCGAACACGGGTCGATCGCATCGAAATGAGTATGACATACATTTTACCATCTGCGCCACTGGAGCTAACAACTGTTGACTGTAACATTTTTGTAATGTTGAGTAGCCGAATCACACGATGGTGGGCGTAGTTAGTGTAAATAGCCTCTGCCAACAAGGCTATAGGGTTAGATCGCTGTCATTCTGCGTGCAAAAGATCATATTTTGAGCGCACAAAAGTGCATTTTGCATGCGCGCGATCTGAGTTTTGTGGAGAAAATGTTCGTTTCGCAAAGAAAAAAGTTTTTCGAGCGCACTAAAATCAGTTTTGCATTTAAAATAAGTTTGTGTGAAATAAAATAAGATGTGTGCAGACCTTCTCTTTTGCACGTGCAACGTTTCACTAGCCCACAGGCACAGCACCCGCCTACTTCCACTAACTACTACGAATCTACATCCCCCCCTGAAGTCTGAGATCCGCTAGTGAGCGACGCCTCGTGGTACCATCACAGAGAGGCTCAAAATGGCTGGTGGAATGATCTTCCCACCCCTATCTGGAATGCTGAATCCCAGACAATTTTCAAGCGACAGCTGAAAACACATCTGTGACGAGTGGGGGCGGGGCCGAGAGCCGTGGGAACGGAGCGAGGCCGGGGGAGAAATTGATAATGAGTGACACCTGCACCACTCATCGGTCTCGAGTCCCACGGAGGAGCTCCAGATGAATAAAAGGAGGAGTGACGACAGTGAAAGGAGAGAGGACCAGGCCTGGATTTTATTTTATGTTTTGTGTGTGGCAGTCGTCCGCGATTGTAAATGTAAATGTGGTGCTGGTCCTTCAAGAGTCACTCTCAACTTATCTGTCTATAAAGCTTTCAAGTATTTTACTACACTTCAGTATGTGATTCTTATTAAGTAGTGGTACTTTTTTAGGATTCTATACTTAACCTAAGTCTCTGAGAACCTGACACCTTGTACTTCTGGAGACTCCAGGTAGGTTACTGTTCTGGAAAATGGTGGCGCTGGAGACTAAATGGTTCCTGGTGATTTCACACCTAATTCTTCACCTTAATTCCTAATTCTTTTGCAGTTAACGTGCATCTTTTCTTCTCCACATGTTTTTGACTGACCCTGCTGACCCACTGAGCATTTTGCTGTCCAATGGTTATGCATTAACTTTGCAATTTCTAGTATTGTATTAGTTCTGTCAGGACCACTATCGTCAAAGATAACTTAAACTTAGCATACATTTTAGGTTGGGGTATGGTTCTGTTCTGGGCAGGATAGGAGCAGGGAGAGCATAAATAACCCCCCTAGGGTAAACTGAACAGAACCAACATTAATGATTAATGTAGCAGATATCATCAATGTTCTAAGTGATTATTTTATATATCAACATAATTCAGTGGTCTGACTCAAGAAGAAATATCCAATGCCAAGTCCTGACTGGACGAGAGGAGGAGTTGGGGATGGAGGTGGGTGATTAGCACCTGAGCAAAGCGATAGCTGCTGAATAATGACTGAAAAGACCTTATAAAGGGAATTATGATTGGCGTCGTATTCCTATAGGTAGACGTGGATCAGCTGAGTGTCAGCTGATGCGAGCTTGACTAACGTGACCTGCCAGAACTAACACTACGCTCCATTTCTGTCAGGACCACTATTGTCAAAGATAACTTACAATTAGCATACGTTTTAGGTTGGGGGTATGATTCTGTTCTGGGCATGATTCTGTTCTGGGCAACACTCCCTGCCCATCCATGCAGCCTAGCATGGATAGGAGCAGGGAGAACATAAATAACCCCCCAAAACAAACCATATGCTGAATGCCCCCCAACCACATGCTGACAGGAATCTAACTGAAAATGCCTTACGGAAGGAGAGTGGCGGCGAAGGGGGGCTCTTCTGCTATGAGCAGGTAAGAAGAGCAGCTTGCCCCTTTGGAAGGACAGTGACAAAATTCCTTACCAATACACTCAATAGCTTTATGCAACAAGCATGTTGCTTGCTTAATCACAGCATGTTGCAGTGGTCAGAGAAACCTAAAGAAATAGAATTCCCAATAACCAGATGAGCCATAAGCAGCAAGCATATTTCAAGAACAATTAGATGGCTTTAAACAACAGCTTAAAAATTAGCTTCTTGCTTTTGCAAGTTTACCCGGATACCAGCACTTGCAGTAACAACCAATAGCTTAAAGCAACAAGCAGGTCTAGCAACAAACATTATACTGACACTAGATAAGCCTTAACAAGCAAGCAAAATCCCAATAGCTTTAAAGCAAAGACTTTTTGAAATAGCATAGACTGGGGCAGCATGCCCTTACAGAAGAAGAGAAGCAGCGAAGGGGTGCTCTTCTTTAATAAGCAGCTGAGAAGAGCAGCATGCCCCTTTAATGCAGTACAGCATAAGGTCAATACTCGAAATTTAGGCAACAGGCATGTTGCCCTTATTGTTTGCATTAATAACCTTAGTAGCAAAATCTACATACTGTGCGTTAAGTATCAAGCACGTTACCGATATACTAGATAGCTTTAAGCAACAGCATATCACTGACTAAAACACAGTGTGTTGGAAATAATAGTCGGATAAGTTAATGAAACAGCATTCCCAATACTAGATGAGCCTGAAGCAGCAAGCCTATTTCATATCAGACAGCCTTAAACAACAGATTTAAAACAAGGTTTGCTGTGGTAAGTTTAACTGGGTAATGTTACTAGCGTGTCAAAATACGACAGCATGCCTAGCAAACATGTTACTGAACAACTAGCCTTAAACAATGAGCAATATTTGATGATAGCATATTTGCCAACATAGCATTAGGCAATGAGAATGAAATAAGAAACTTAGCTTAGCTTCGTGAAGACATTCAGAGATGATAAAAGGGGGAAATGGCCAGTTGTTACGTGGATGCTTTAACGCTTCTTCATATCTTGCTTCTTCCAGCGGGGAAAGCAGATCTCGTGTTAAAGTGTTGTTGATGCAGTCACATTAGCACAACTTCAGCGATGAATTGCGGGCAAAGAGTCTAGGTCAATTGTGAGAAGCAGTGCTCTCTCAGGTCACTTGCAAGTCTATCGGCTTTTCAATCAATCAACGCGGCGAGTTCACTTTCAAGTTCACGAACTTGAATCTGGTGAGATACTCTGTGGGAAACTAACCCTTGTCGCAAAATTCCTTATTGAACGCTTCCTATAGAGGTGGAATTCGCC
>NW_015555749.1:181232-191534 GCF_001515605.1 Sinocyclocheilus anshuiensis
CCATATCAGGAGCTCTGGGCAGGAACAGTAATATTATTTCTCTAACGAGAAGTAATTCCGAGATTTGGAATACCATCAGAAATAAATTAAGATAATGGGTAGGCATTCATACAAAAAACTGTAAAACAAGTATTGCAACAATTAAGAATAAAACAGAGGCTAGGGTGCATTTACCATCCCCAGGCACAAGGGTGCGTCAAAAGGCTTAACGGAAGTATCAAGGCCAAAATTAACAAAATATGTGAAAGTACTAAACTTAATTGGATTGATACATTACCTCTTGTACTAATGAGCTATCTCATGCAAACTAACAGGAGCACGCACTTAACACCGCATGAAATGCTTGAATAAAACAGGCACAAGGGTGCGTCGAAAGGGTTAATGGAACTATCAAGGCCAAAATTAACAAAATATGTGAAAGTACTAAACTTAATTGGATTGATGCATTACCTCTTGTACTAATGAGCTATCGCATGCAAACTAACAGGAGCACGCACTTAACATCGCATGAAATGCTTATGGGTCGACCCATGCTGTGCTATATTGTAGAGGTTCCTACAAAGGACCGCCTCTAGAGCAATTACAAATGGAACTTCGATCATATATGAAGAAATTAACTGCCATACATAGAGCTATCTATTTACAGGAAAAAAGAAAATGGAATGAGCCCAGGAGAAAGGGACCCTATGAAGTGATGAGAGCTACTCCAGCAGCAGTCAAAGTGGGGGGAAGCACAACCTGTCATCATCTGGACCACTGTACTAAAGTTCCCACGGAAAAGACGGAAAGACAAGAAAAAAGACAAGAAAACAATGCAGGATATTCTATGTGTGATATTTTGAATGTGTTTTTATGTTTTTTATACATAACTGTGAAAACCACAGGCAAGCGCTGAACCAGTTGCACGCTCATGCTTATAACATTGTTTTCTATAGAAGTAGAAATTATGGAGACTAGATCTTTTACTCCCTTCCTAGTCAAGTGAGGGGGGAGACGTTTGGTCCTGATGCTCCAAAACCAGAGTGATACTGCATCATTTAGTCACTGGTAATATAACAGAGTGACTTATTTAGTCACTGGGTAATGTTAACTAATTCAACTGAATTATGAAGTAGCACTCTGGGTAAAAATAAGCAAATGTGAGACTTACTAAGTCTCAAAGGGGGGAATGTAACTCAAGACTGAGTGTGGTTCCTCAGACGAGCGGCAGACGACACTACATGCTCAGAATACTTTCTTCTTTGCAAGACAAATATTTTCTCCACAAAACTCAGCTCAAAATCTGATCTTTCGCGCGCAGAATTGTGGCAGAGATGTAATCCCATACAAGGCGGGCTATTTGCACTTAGTGTAAATATACACTCCATATTAGAAAACCCCACCTGAAATTATAACCTTAGTTCTGTACCTTTCCAAAGAATAGATGTCACACTTCTGAGCTCATTAAGCACAGAGGAAGCATGTTATTGTAAAATTTCTTACATATTAAATGTCCCATAACTATGAATATAAAAATATCCTAACGCATTATATCTTTGATCAGTTTGAGGAATCAATTATATGCTCATGGCATCACTGTCGTGGCTTTAAAGCACTCTGTCTTTACCAGAACACCTACTTGTACCTTCCAGAAGATTTGGTCAAGCCTCAGGCAAACCTTCCCAATTTACCTTTCAGGTACAGCAGCGGGGATGAGAGGAAAAAAAGAGATGTACTTCAAAATGGAAGCAGTGCTAATAATAAAGATGAAAAGAAAATGATGGAAGGAATGACAAGCAATAAGAAGAAGATGATGTGTTGTACTTGGTGTCCTGGTTTAGCCGTCCCTTTCATGCTTCTGTCTGAGTGATAAGCCTTTCCTTTGCCCTGGAGAGAAAAGAAGCCAGCTCTTTGTGTCTATTTCCACGCGGCAGAGATCACTAGATATCTGTTTATTAGTGTTCTATGCAGCAGGGGCACCAGTAACATAACATAAAAAAAAAACTCTGAAAATACAAACAGGATCCGCTAGACTAATTACATTGTGTAAGATGATTACATTTCAAAAGGCTTTAAACATGTACATTCTGATAATTATGAAACCATCTGGGATGTGGAACCAAACACTCTCTTGTTGCTTCTCAGCTCGCGCATCATCACCCCCTCCTCACTACTGGAAGCGTGTGATTTGATGGGAAGGCTTGCCATTCTGTCCTCTGGTTGGAAATCGTCCAACTGCAGTAATAGGGCTATCTCATCAAAGGACAACAGCGGAAGTGTACAGAGCCCCTGCTGGTAGGCCATTTTGTGAACATGAATTGTATTCTTTTATTTTCTTTGATGGTGTAATAGGTCTATCTTAAGCAGCTTTGGAGATGGGGCATCATATGGAAGACAGGCAATGCCATCGACATCCAACCGTGTTTATGATTGCAAGGCCATTGGCATGGTACCGTCTTGAAATGAGATTGGTAAATGTGGTTCTGGGTGGAAAATCGTACTGTTTAAGTATTCACAATACTCAAGGTCATAGGATGTGGCTCCTTCTCACTCACATGTTTAGCTTGGAGTTTTAAATTGCATTTTGCTTTTTACTATCCAGGGTAAAGTCATCCTATCATAAGGGTTATCTTCAACAGCAACACATTTAACAGAATATAACTGGCTGGATGCTACGCTCTTGAGAGCAAGACATTTCTGATGGTTTAAGCAAGAGGTATATCTCTATAGGATCTGTGCTGATGTGTTTCATTCCTTTTATAGCTATAGTTTATCATCTGTTAAATGTCTGCTCAATTATTTCTATAATATAAAGATATATAGTTATATAGTAGTAAAGTATATATATGTGGTATTTAAGTTATTAGTATGGTATTATTCCATTTTCCATTTGGTATTTTAAAGGAATAGTTTGCACAAAATGACAGCAGTGATGACTATGAACTAGAAAAGAGTGTCAAGATTCTTACAAATTGTTCTCTTCATGTTTCACTGAAAAAAATAATCGATACATAACTAAATAACAGCACAACTTGGAACATTTGAGGTTGTGTTAAAGACAGATTTCTTAAGTAAACTATCACTTTAAATCACACAAATGAATCATTCATTTCAGTACCCTCACAATGCAGTCCTTTAACTCAGTTCACTTGGCAGCCATCTTGGCAATTCCCCCAGGCAGCTATTTTCTATCTAGGCAACAGGCATGCAGCATAGCTTTTATCAACTTGATAAGACTGAAACCTCCTGTTGGCAAAGTTTATGTTTTAACATGTCAAATCCCCATTAAAATTTGACAAAATATTTTGCATGTAAATTCTGGCGTAACAACAAGAAAAGAGGGATAATGTCACAGTATTATAAGCCTCGTAAACGGATTTATATCGGATGGACAATATTCCTGCTGAAATACCTCTGCAGTTCTTTCCAAATATAATGAAATCTTATGGAACAAGTGGTCACTTAAAGATTTTTTCAGAAGCCTCCATGCTTTTAATCTTAAGAAATGCATTCTCGTGTAAAGCTTCAACACAGCTGGATTATTTAAGATGAATTCCTAATGTACAGGCACTGACAACTTACTGAACACAAACACTTCCTAATTAGTCCCAGAGCCTCAGAAAGAGGGGAAAAATCCTGGATTTTCTCTCCTTTATATGTTATCATATTTTTGAGGGACAAAAGGGACCCAGCTTTTTCAAGGTAAAACACTTGATGAAATTGCCTGCAAAGACAAAAAGACCAAAAACAGTCCTTGGGTTGTCTGTTCAGCTTAAAAATGAACCACTGAAATGTGTCAGTAATGAAAAATCCACAGTGCTCTGGTACGTTCACCATCCTAAAGTACACTGATCATGTAGAATGTATGTGCCGCCATTCATCTACTCACTTTAAAAAATGACATTACCCAGGTTCATCATCAATACAATGGCTGAAAAGAAACTGATAGATGGCCATGTTGCTGAACATTAGCTGAGATATATGAGCTGATTTGACTAAGTTTAAGATGGAGAACGAAGCATGGACCGGTCTGACTGCTGTCGGTGATGCCGTTGAAGCAAGTCTCGTGCTTCTCCGCTTCCATCGACAATCTCGCATTCACAACCCCAGTCGAGACAGCTCTCCCCCCGATAAGGACGTCAACCCCACTCCAGTGCACTCCGCCACAGCCATGCATGAAATATGACACTGCAGACTGTAATAACACAATACACAGAGCATTCAATTACAGCACTGCCATCACCAAGGTCCTTCTCCTCAAGCCAGGGGCCAGTATTTACACCAGTCTGCCTATAGCTGTCCCCCCAGGCCTGAGTTATTGCCCCCACCCTGTGCATTGGAGCACAGATGAGTCTCACACTCACATCCTCAAAAGCACACAAAACGTCTGTGCCAAAGGCCAGAATACTGATAGCAACCACCTCAGATTTAATTAAAAACACACAATTATTTCATAATGATTTATAGAGCTGTCAGCAGGCTGGGAAGGAGATAGGGGAAGGAAGAAAACCTCTCATTTTTTCTCTTGTTTTGACAGGTAAGGAAAAGCAAAGTCAATTGTTTTTTCCCCTCCCTTTTATAATCTGACGGGCTTTTGAAGACTTGAGCAAAATGGAGAACCACATCACACTGTGACCTGTTATTTGTATTCATTGGAATTCAGAAGGATTCTTTTTGTATTTAGAACTGTGGAAGAAAGATAAGACAAGCTTGCCTTTGTGGCCCTGAGCATATGATGAGTCAAAAAAAACATAATTATACAGAGATAGGCTTTTCCACAGTTAATTACACAGCTCTCATATCTAAAATTTGGGAAGATGGTAATATTTTTGCTACTTTCGTTCTCAGATCATTTCAGCAGCTTTTGACAGATTTGATGTGTTGGACCTAAAGGAATTACACCAAGATGAGTGATCACCTCTGCATAAACTCTCCCTGTCCTCCACCCTCCCCAGATGGAGCACAGCAATCATTCAGTGGCTGGGATACCTGTAACAAGCTAATGAAAATATGGAAATAAAACTTGCAGAGAGATTGAAAGATGAATATGGCTGGGTGCAGCTAAAAATGGTGAGACTCAGTTCAGATATTATCATAAAAACAGATGTTACACACAAAGTAAATGGAATGTCCTTTTTTTTCTAATGGTCCTCTGTACCCCAGCCACACTGTCCCTAGTGAGAGCATTTTTCTTTTTTGAACAATATGGAACAAAACGATGCAGAAATTGTTTTTGTTAATGGGATTTGAGTGATGGATGTATATCATTCAAATGAATCTTACCTGTGCTCGCGACTTTAGCCATGTCTGACATTTTTTTCCCCTGTTGAGGATGACATTGTCATTTTCTTTATATTATTATTGTAATTACTCCACTGATATCACTCAGAGTGATAACAATCTCTGCTCTACTGATGCAGTGAGCAAGCAACAACATCTCCAATGATCCCTTTCTCGCTTCAGATGTAAAGAGTTGTCCGTAGGGTTATCTGTCATCACTGTCGGAGAGCAGATGCAACCTTTGATAAATCATGTTCACTGCTGAGAATATCCACATTTATTGAACTCAAGAAATCATTGCCTCTTCACGCCAGCCACGCCAGCTTCTGAATAAATAGATTAAATTTCACATAAGGTCACTACATGGAGCTAAGCAAAGAATTTGAAAAGAGCTAACACTATTTATTCCCTGGGTGTGCGTGGATATCCATTATAATTTCAACAAGGTTTGCTATATTACAGTTCGTTCCAGACCTCTAGTTTGACTGGACAAGGAGGTGATTTAGATTGGGTTTCTATTGTTTTTTTTTTTTGTAATATAAAACAAAGTTATTACGAATTTTCTACAGCAAACATCGCTGCAGCTGCTTCAAGCTCACCAGTGACATGCCAAGACCGTAAGTTTGGGTATTGGGACAGGCCCAGATTCGCTGCCTGGCAGGCTGATTCCGATTCCTGGATATGGAATCGATTCCAAGAATTTTTTTTCCTTTTAATTCTTAAAAAAGATTGGAGGAACAATCATTAGAGTTCATCTTGCTGTGAGGATATGGAGGCTTACCTCCATTTACATTTCCTTAGTATTCATTGATTATTATAAGCATCTTATAGAAATAGTAGAAGTGGTGCTCAGAACTTTCCATTGTGAACAACAGAACAAGGCAGTTTCACCCTTTAAGCTAAAACATAGTTTATAAGACTAGTTTGTTCTTTTTATATACCTTAGACACACAGAACAAATCCACGTTTGTGCATCAATGTATTTAGCTGCAAAATTTATTTTAGGAAAATTGCCCAAAATGTAGACTAAAACTTGAAAACAATTAAAGTGATAGTTCACCCAAAAATGAAAATTCATTGAATTCATTAATTACTCACCCTTATGTCGTTCTAAACCAGTAAGACCTTTGTTCATCTTCGGAACACAAATGAAGATATTTTTTAAGAAATCTGAGAGCTTTCTGACCCTGCATAGACAATGCAACTGAAACGTTTTATGGCTCAGAAAGGTAGTAAGGACATCGTTAAAATAGTCCATGTGATATCAGTGGTTCAGCCGTTAAACTATCCCTTTAACGCAAGTTGTAAATTTCAGCGTGTCATACCCTAAAGCCGAGGGGTCTCATTTATAAAACTCTCCATAGATTTCATCCTAAAAGTGAACGTATGCACAAAAGCTAGATTTTGCGTACGCACAAAGTTTTCAGATTTATAAAACCATGCGCCAGAACCATACACCAGAACCTGCGCAAAAATCCCTTTATAAATCCCAGTCAGGGGAAGATTGTGTGTACGTGCATCTCCACCCAGACTCCTCCCCGAAATCACCATATATGGAGCTTACAACACCTAGTTTTACTATGCATAACCTCATCTGCATATCATTTCCATGCATATTCCCATCCACGTGACACCATATTTAACACCATTAAAGGTACAAGACATTAAGGAAATATGAGATACGCACTATAAATGCCATTTGTGCCATACACAATTTTTATTGCTAAAAATCATCCAGTATCCTTGTTATGTTTTAGCATAAATATATCAAAATCCATAAAAACAAAACGGGTTAAAATAGTTCTCAGATAAATATTTTAGAATAGAGTTGATCTCATTCTTTTCCACTGGCCGAATAGTATTTCAATTGTTTTAAACAATTCAAATCAAATTTAATTTATGCAGTTTTGCTGATAAGGTGAACATCTTTTAGCTATTTTTAGCCTATATTTATTGCAGTGTAAATAGAATTGTCTGACTTGGCACTTCACTGACAAAGTAGCCTATTTTAAAAAGAAAACATGCAAATTACCATTTTCTTCAAGTTGTATCCTTCAAATACAGTGGGATTTCTCATAATGTTGTGGAGATGCCTTCACACAGCATCAACACCTCCGTGCAGCTGCGGTTGTACAGTAAGCTATTATCATTGGTCCTATTCAAACCGGACAATAGACCGTTCGACCACCGAATCCAGCAGTGTCTGCCATAATATCGAAGTAAATGCGCATCATTGATCATTGTTCTCACTAAAATATTTTCTCATAACATGAGATCTGCAGTTTAGTTTAAATATGAATTATTGTGCACCTATAGCACTCCTCGCTGTCATTAAAACAGCATGCCACAGGAAAAGTAATCAAGCGCATCCACTAAATATGTCTAAATTCATATAATTTTTGTTCAACTTTTGCGTAATGACTTTACGTAATTTCAGTGCTTATCTCCATTAATGAGAGTGGAATATTTAATGTAAATGTGTATATCGAAATGAAAACGTATTTAATTTAAAATCGTTGTTTACTTCATTACTTTTCTCACTCCAGGAAAAAGAGTGCGTACGCATGGTCTATAGAATGTCCGTACGGTGCGTACATATTTACGCCAAGTTTATTTTTTATAAATCCCGATATGTGCGTGGAAAATTGCGTACGCAACTCCTATGCCCATTTTGTGCGTGCGCAACGTTTATAAATGAGACCCCAGGACACACTGCATGATTTTAGGCTGTCTCAGATGAAAGATTGGCATCGTGAAACATTCGCGGCGATTTCTGTGATCGTGGCTCCTAAACGGTGGTCCTATGTCCAGGGTTGGGCAAAGATACATCAAAATGTATTTTAAAATAAAATACCAAATACCTTAATTTTAAGTGCATCAACATAAACTACAAAATACAGCAGCCACACCAAGTATCAAAATAAACTACTGTATTTTTGTATTTAAAAAAATAACATTTTACAAGGGAACATGAAATTTCTTCGCAAACCTTCCATCAATTGGCCTATTTGATTTATCCCTTCACCATTACACTGACTCAGTCGGGCAGTTGATAGCAACAGTCATGCAGTCATGACTCTGCCCGAGTCATGCAATAAATGCAATAAATCTGACATGTGCAACCAGTTATCAGATCAAATATTCACATATCCTTGTGATCTCCCAGATGAAGGTTAGTTTTAAAGTAACCAACAGTTTAATGTTTAACAGTTTGCAAAGGACTCATAATTGTATCCTAATTTAGTTACTTAGTTAATCGAGCCGTTGTTTGGTAACGAAGGGCCTACTTTGCATCAGCAACACTGACTCAATGACAAACAAGTCATTCATAAGAAGGAAACTGAAGGCACCTGTATTCATAGCAACTAGTTTCTAACTAATTAATCATTTGATTTTTAATCATAAATATAATAATATATTATCTGTCAGGCAGTCATTCATGCAATGGTATGCAAAATCATGATCCTACTAAACAACTACTTCAATTAGGGTACAATATTCACAAATCAAATATTTATTTATCAATAATTGGACACCTATTTGGAAGTTGAAAACAAACATTTTAGCATTACAGCAATTAATCAATGATCAATATGTTTTGATTTTAAATGTAGCCAGAAACGTAATCAGAAAGTAGCAACAGAACTTGTCAAGGAGTATTAACCCAACTCCAACCACTGAATCTATTGAGAGCCATAGAAGTATAAAGGACACACACACATATACACTTATAATAAGTGCAATTGCACCAAGCACATCACATTCTATTACTCATTCATCCATGCTTCCTTTTCCACTCCAATGTTCCAATAATTCCTGCCCACTAAAAGCTGCACGGCACGGATATATTTGCTTACCCCGACAGGCCTATCTACAGTATGTAAACGATTTAGAAAAAGTTCAGTCGATCCACACTTTATATCATCACAACGATATGTATTGTCATATCACCCAGAACTAACATGCAGTAATGCTTTAAACACATTTGACAAGCTAGTTGATAAAAAAACAGCAACCGATTAACTATTAAAACTTCTTTTGTGTTAACTGAAGGCAAATCTGTATGATGCACGATTTTAACTTTAATCAACATGTACAACTGACCATGACATCCTCACCTTATCTTATTCCAGAAAAGTCACTCATTCAATGCTGAATGGAGTTGTACAGTACAGCTGCAGCTAACGTGATGAATGCTGGGGTTGGGGGGAGGGTGTGTGTCTGAACTAAATCAGCATCTTAAATGTATTTTAATACAAATTACATTTGGTTTTTGTATTTTGTATTTCAAATATGTATTTTAAATACATGTATCTGAAATAGGCCTACTGCCCATCCCTGCCTCTGTCCTACAGTCTTGCGACCAAAGATAGCCTACGATCATTTTCTGACAGTGAAATTCAGCATGATCAACGCACAGTGTGTTTGCTGACCCACGTTTACTGACCAGCCAATAAAAATGTGACATGAAATCAACATGACACGGCGCTAAAACATAACACACAGTGTCACACAGTGTGATTTGCAGTGATCTTATAGGATTGCTAAAATCATGTAGTGTTTCATGCAGCGCCTGAAAATAGTCCCCAGCAGGCTCCCTGTGCAAGCAGGTGGTCACGTTGGTTATGTTGACGGAAGTTAGCCTATTTTCAGGCGCTGCGTAATATCATTGCACCTGCTGCACCCATGGAATGGCAGCAAAGTTCCTTGATTATTACGCCGGAATGAGAGTATAGTTCCTAGCCATATCGGCTTAGAAAATCGCAACTTTTCATTTTCCGTCGGTCTTAGTACACGATGTAACTACAGAAGATAATGTTCTTTTTAGCAACATCATATGACCCCTTTAATCAGGATGAAACCGTATATTAAAAGCTAACATAAGCAATAGCATTTACAACAGCGTATCTAAAAGTATGAGACAACAACAAACAAAAAACATAGGCCTACCATTAAAGGGTTAGTTCACCCAAACATTTAAATTAGCCCATAAATTACTCACCCTCAAGTCATCCTAGGTGTATATGACTTTCTTCTTTCAGA
>NW_015555749.1:192083-209086 GCF_001515605.1 Sinocyclocheilus anshuiensis
GCAATGTCCAACTTCCTTGAGCGCGCGCACGGCATCCGATGCGTGAGGTGTGTACGCGCTCTGACGTAGTTTACGTTAATGTGTGTGTTGATATCCAGCCGAAGAGCAATCAACCATAACTTCAGGCGAGCAGGCTCAGAAGTTGGGAATACGTGGAAAGTCACCACTCCTGAATGAGTTCGCGCGAGAGAACGTAATCTTTTAGTTTTAAGTCGGTTTGAACAATCCAGATAAGCGCAAGTAACCAAGTACCATTTTGATTAGCCGTTGTACCTACAATGAATGTGCACTGTGTAAACAATGAGTGACTTATACGCACGAGAGATCACTTCCGGCGCTTGCGTAAACTACGCCAGAGCGCGTACACACCTCACGCATCGAATGCCGTGCGCACGCTGAAGGCAGTTGGACATAGTGGTGTATTAGAGGTAAAAAATGATATAAATACTGTTCGGTTTCTGGCACAAACCGATCGTTTCGTGTCTTAGGACATCAATGTGTCGTCACGAGCCGCAGGGTTTAATTTGGATTTGTCTGTGCATGTTTTTTTTACTCTCATAGATTTTGTTACCATTGCCATGCATTATACGACTGATGGACTCCAACGGTTGGACTTAAAAATCATCATATGTGTTCTACTGAAGAAACAGTCACCTACATCTTGGATGCCCTGGGGGTAAGCAGATAAACATCAAATTTTCATTTTTGGGTGAACTATCCCTTTAACACATGTTAAACTGCACCCTATAAACACAATCAAGCCTAGAAAAAAAAACAGTGAACCACCCCTTTAATAATGTGTAATTATTCTGTGGACAAATGTGTGTGTGGTTATATTTTTTCTATCGACTATTATCAAAATTAGGCTACTACTTCTAGAAACAACAGAAATAATAATAATAATAATAATACCGCAATAGTAGTAGTAGTAGTAGTAGCAGTAGTATTAATTATAAAACAATTAGGTTTCCAAAAGTAAGAATAAACTACAAATTCAAGTAAAATTTTCAGTCATTTTATAAAAAGTGAGCCATCCTACTTTTAAAATCACTTGCTATGACAACTAATAAGTTTAATATCATATTTACACTGTTTACTAATGCTGCTCAAATGTGCCATTAATATACTGACACAAAAATATATAGTGTATTTTATACAAATATAACTGATGTAAATGACAAAAACAAAGTTTAAGGCTGACATCTCTATTAATTTTCACAGAAGCAAAGCAGCAGATGTTATAAATAAAAAACAGTTAACGATGTTATTGAATAGAATATATTAAAACCGTTATTGTTCCATTAAGTATATTCTTATAGGCTACACAAGACAAAACAGTCGGAGTTGCGTTTATGCATTTATTTTTACGCATTAGTAGTAAATCAAGACTTCGCAAGTAAAATAAAATAATAAAAAACAACAACATGGAATAGCCTACTGTGTACAGAAAGCGAGTAAAGAACTCTCAACATTAGGCTACTAAAAGGTCAATTTAATCTCGCAGAAACTCCCGTTAATACAAAATCTGACTACACTGCACAATTAATCTCTTACATTGCATCTTTGTTGTTTATGATGAATTCGGTGCTTGCACGTAGGCTACACCGCTTTTATTATTATTGCAGCTTAGATGTTCAAATAGCTGCAGTACTCTGACTTTGCCACAAGGAAAAGTGCAAACGTGGCGGTAAGTAGCTACTTTTCCACGTCAAAGACTGTTTTTATAAATATGAACGTTGCCATGAATTTTAGCGTACGCACACTCTAAGATCAAATCTGTGCGTACGCACATTTTATAAATGAGGCCCCAAGTGAGTGTAAAAAATGACATATAAAGGTAGCGATTCCCACAGACCCATAACGTTCCGCTATTCCCAGCCATCCCTCGGGTCAAACCCTGCCGCTGGCGTTGTACCCAATAGGGTATATGTCGAACATCACCTGACCAAACCCGGAAAACAGGTCTCATTGCTTCCGCTTGTCGGAGAACGTGTTAACAGCCGTATTAAATAATAGCGATATCTATGGACTTTTAAGATAATAAGTTAAACTAGCTAGCTGTTTTTATTGTTGACGTTTTATTCAATTTTTATATCTAAATGTGAAAAGAATAAAAATAAAAAAAACTTTTAGATATCAGTCCGCATATGTGATGGAAATTGGTTATGATCATCATTGGTATCTACTTTGAAGGCATCTTGAGTAAAACTGCTTCATATTTAACTAAGCATATGCAAAACGCTTGAACCAGACGCGACGAGACCCGGTTAACAGAATACGGAAGTCTGTTGCGCATAACCCCTATTAACTAAAATCATGTTGAATTAGAGCTATGATCAACTGTGTTTTGCTGAATTCCCATGTTAGATATTTGGCTCTTGTTCTGACAGCATGAGCTGATGAAACGCTGACTCACTAGTGGTACCAAATGGAAATGCTAAATTGATGAGTGTTTTCACACAGATTTTTCAAAGTATTAATGCCCTTTCCGCCCTGTCCTGTCCATTGTTTTGACAAAAAGGTTGTCCCATCACAAATACACTCAGATCAGAGCCAAAGTATAGGGCTGAGGGTAGGATAGGATTAGTAGTTATAGAAGCAGAATGGAAGAATGTTATAATGCTTTAAAAATATAAAACAAGATAATGGCTAAACTGAAATACCCTTTGTAGCATTAACGGGGGCTACAGTGACGTAGTGATGGTGCTTGGCAGAGGGGGTGTTTGGAACAGTGTGTGTGTGTGTGTGTGAGCTGAAATGACGTCAGCTCAGCACAAAGACTGGTGAGATGAGACTTGTAATCACTGCTTTTTTGAAATATTTTTGAGTCAGCAAGAGCTGGTTAAGAACATTTGCATTTGATTTCTATTCACAAAACTACAAATTTTACAATCTTTATATAAAAATATTTGTACTAATTTTTATTTTGAAACTCTGTAAAAGTCTACTATCCTGTTGGCAAATAATCATTTGCACAGCACAGATGCTGTTAGATAAGTACCTGTGTAAAGAGTTCTGAGTTTTTCAGTGCTCTGGGAAGTTTGCCTGTTAACAGATCGGGAGGAATAAAGATCCATCTGTTATACAAGTCCATCATCAGGTTTATTAAAAATTGATGTGTGCATTCTGAAGAATGCCTTTGCTTTAGCCCTTATCAGGATGAAAACCTCACCAAGAAGCTCCTGCATCCGCTCAGCCCTTCAGCCATTTTCACACACTCACTTTCATATGTCATTATTTTTAGTGAGTGATAATCGTAGCTAGTGTGGTTTTCTGTAAATCGTCTCATAGTCACATTAGATTTGTTTTTAAAACAGTAAAACAATTTGTAAAGTGTAAAAAAAGACACATTTCCCTGACTGTCGGCAAATATATAAACATTGACTGTCCAATGGATAATACATCCGCCATACTAAA
Source organism: Sinocyclocheilus anshuiensis (assembly GCF_001515605.1). Classification (NCBI taxonomy): domain Eukaryota; kingdom Metazoa; phylum Chordata; class Actinopteri; order Cypriniformes; family Cyprinidae; genus Sinocyclocheilus; species Sinocyclocheilus anshuiensis. The sequence continues at coordinate 195,501 of NW_015555749.1, forward strand.
AATTAATTATAAAAATATAAAGAAGTCTATTTGGTTTACAGAGTTAGGGTTAACTATTGAAATGGCTTGTTTAAGCATTCAAATATGAGTAATTAATTTTTCTAAAAAAATTAATTCAGTAATTTTTCATTAACGTTATTTTTGCATACTGCATGGAAGTGAGAAACTCATTCGAGTCCATTTCTGGCACTGAAAACATATGGGAAACTGGCTCTCCATTATAAGGAATATCTAGGTTTAATTGAATATATTTTTAGACCCAGGTAATGAGAGCCATTCATTAAACTAAGCCCACCATTGAAAATACTTTTTACATTTACCGAGCAGTAATGAATGTCGAACTGCTTAATTCATGTTCATATGTCAGGTCGATTTTAGAGACTGAGAAAAATATCAAGTTGAGGACAACAGAACAGGGTGTTAAATTCAAGGTGCTATGTCATGAAATCAATCATACAGAACCTTCAAGGTGAAGCCTCAAGATGAATGATGTCAGTACTGAAAGAGATGGGAGTCGTTTTATATTTATAACTTAAAACCGCATGTAATTTTAAAAACCATGTATGAATTCCAAAGCTACACGACTAATATCAGCTCTTTTGATAACAGACGATCATCTACGGTCCACATTTCTGCCTCCCCACCCCCCCCTCCCAACTTTGATTATGACAATTAAATAAAACCATCACAGAGGTTTTTGTCAAGGCCGGCTGTGACAAACCTCCAGCCCAGCTGCCCCTCCCTCCCACACTCCCTCCGCAAAGTGAGTTGAAATGAGGCCTGATAAAAAGTCTATGGTGGGTGTGAATAATTCATGAATCATAAATTACAGCGCATGACTCCCAGTAGGGGTAGTTATTTCACACCAGCTGTTCCGTGGCCTCCTCCTGTGCGGAAAATTAAAGAGAGGCAGTATCCTGAACCGTCCGCCGCCCTGACCGATTCTCAGCACTGTCCACCTCTGCCAGAGCTTTTATCATGACATCTTGTTCTTCGATAAAAAAAGGAACAGAACTGTGTGTTTTCTTTGTTATGCCCGATCGATAGCTTCATTCAATATCTGCTCACAGCACGACTGGCCCCATAGGGCTCCCTGGAAGATTTTTTTTGTGAACCATAAAGCTGCAGTTTTTTGTTTATTAACAGGACATTATAGTGAAACAAAGTACTAAGTGAAACTAAAAAGAGGTGACGCTGAGAAAAAGTCCCATTTCTGATGTCACACGTGTGTGGTGATTTGAAGATAAAGATTCAGCAAAGTATTTTCTTGTTATAGAATATACAATATAACATGGCTCTTAAGAATGTTTTTAACAAAAAGAAAAAAAAATTGAACACCACAACATTCTCTAAAGCCCTTTAATGCATTTTATATATAAAGAACAAAGAACAAATGCTTTCATAGGTCTTAATATTTTATTTATTCATTTGATTTTTCAAAACTATTTTTTAATAATAAATCTTCACTTTGAGGTCATCAAAGAATTGTCACAATAAAAACAAAAGAAGGTATTATAGAAAAATTGTACACAAATAAAAAAAACAAAAACAAAAAGCAACATTTTATTCAGAATGTCATATTTTATACCTCTTGTACATTCCACACAGTACAAGATAGCAGAGAGAAGAATGTTTGCAAACACTTTTGAAGGGTTGTTTTTGCTATCTTTGTGCTTTTTAGCTATAATCCAATACTCAAGTTTTGGGGGGCTGAATTCATTTGTTACTTTTTGAGATTATGATATTGTCTCTCGGTAGACTCGGAGTCCTAAATACCATGCATAATTTGTTTGGTCACTAAGACAAGCAAGAGGATATTGCTTAAACAGTCCAAAATCTTATTTTCCACATGTCTGTTTGCTTTCCAAAACCTATACTCATACTCGTCTTTTAATGTTGACACAACAGCAAATACAAAGAAAAAAAGAAAAATTCAAACAAAGAAATAAACAAAAAGGAAGGAGTATGTCAAAAAAAGAACAGATGTTGGAGATGCACATAAAGAGGGAAAATAAAATCTGTATAGCTAATGGCAGAAAAGGTTCTATCGCTATAGCAACACATTAACATTTAATTTTCTGTTTTTCATTTATTTTCGCCTTGGTTTTTTCTAAAAAAAAAAAAAAAAGTTTGAAGAGCAGGTAGTTGGCATCATCTATATAACAGGCTATAAAACACCACTTCAGCCACAGTCCAGAGAGCACACAGATAGTCTTTGCACCGTATATAAACATGTAATAAGATACTTTACGTGCATGGAGATTTTCCTCAATCTATTCCGAATGGCCCCGGTATTCCTTGTTGTCAGCTGTCATCGTTTTGACAAACATACAAACAGAAAGAAAATCCATCAACCTTTACACTTGGATTGATATTTAAGGCCTCCACAATTCTCTTTGACACCAAGGGTTCTGTCCACCGAATGGAAATCAGTTCGGATCCTACAAGGAGGGGTCTTTTCTCATCCAAACACGCAATACCATCAGAAAAGGGAGTCAAATACTTTGGCTGATTTAACAATCATAGGTAGCATCTAATTTTTAAGTCCTTCATTCCTTTTCCGTCTGTCCCATCGGTGAATGTCTGTTTGGATTGTTGCAGATGGTTTGTCTGGCTTTAGAGGGAAAATGTTCCGGCAACACATATACAGGCAACATAATATGAAATACACTTAATTCTAACCAACGGCCTTGTCTCTCAGTGATCCACAACTGTAGTGACTACATGGATTCTTCTTGAGCAGTTCGGTTTCATTTTGTACACACATTTCAGCTTAGTAAAGTTCTGGTGTGCTTGGTTATAAATTGTTTTCTTGTTGTTAGTAACAGTATATTGTGTCTTAGGTCAATCTAAGACAGTTTTGTCTTTTTCTATTTTTTCTTTCTCAATTACTATACATGGGTGGATCTCCCCTCCCCTTTTGTGTGTGAGTTCAGAGCACAAGATCTGTGGTTGGGTTGTAAGGGGCGGGGAGAAAGTCTGTGAGATCAGACGTAGTACTCCTTGTCCTTGTTCTTTTTATCTTTTTTATTTTTGGGCACGCCAATGGGCTTTTCTTTGACGGCGGCTCCGTTGGGCTGTGTGGCGGAATTACTAATGTAGTTACGGCTCTCATCCACGTGGTACGAGCCCTCGTCGCGATTTCTGTATTTGTACATGGCGTAGAGCAAGATTAGGATGCAAAGGGCGGCTGCCGCGACGATGCCTACGACCATGCCCGTGGTGCTGCTGGACTCCCGAATCACTTCCGGGCTGGGGTGACCCTTGGCCTCAGGCAGTGGAGGGTGAGCTGTGGACACACAGGAAAGGAAAAGAGAGAGAGACCATTCATTACAATCACAGGGCTATTCATTTAACTCTATTATTACAGAGCTTTCTAGAACACTTGATTCTGATTGGTTACTTGGGGCTTTCAGTTGGCAGTTCACTTTTTCAGCTATTTCCTAATATGCACCATCATTCATGGCAATGCTAAATATTAGTCAGGTCAATTGGGTAGCCGAAACCCCCGCATGACTCAACCTTCCAGTCAGTGTTAATTTCGTTGACGAATAATTTTCATCAATGAAAATAAACGAGACAAATGTTAAGGAGGGACGATTTATGGGAATAAATCTAGTCAGAACGAATCTCCTGCGTGGTTAAGAGGTTGGATGCAAACATTTGAACTGTAACAGCCTATTGATCTATCCAGCGGGACATAAGCTAGCATACACTTGCTGCACGTCCCATAAAAAGTAAAAAAATGTCAATATCTGGGAGTAAGAGAAGAGCAGACACGTGGATAAATTTAAAAAGCATGACAATGCTAAACAAAAGTCAATTCGGTCCGGTTTTCTAAACGCACATACCTGAATCACGCACACAGAAAACCGCCTCTCACACAGCGCACGAGTACTGAATTCAGCTCTCTTTCGCATCGCGTGAACGGAGAAATACACACAAAATTATGTCGAATTGTACGTTTTGATGAGTATTCACGTAAACACACTCGTTTACGTCTTAAGTGAACGTAAACAGTTAGGAGAATACCGGATGTGGAAAAAAAAAAAAAAGAATATCAGATGTTTATCAGTATAAAGCACCCGTGCATTCGGTTTTAAAGGGACAGCAGCCTAATTTAGTTGCTGTTGTCTGTCATTAATGTTAATCAAGCAACAAAAGAAAGAGAGAAAATCACTCACTGCTCTTGACTGAATCACTTTAGTAACCCTAATAAGGATTAATAAAAATGTATTTATATAAATACATATGTCTGCTTGAAAGAATGAAGTTGTTATAAAGAATGCATATTATATAACCATTGGTATTTCATTAAAAGGAGGACCATGTTCTTGTTTCTTTATGAAAAGTGTTTTTTATTTAATTTTAATATAAAGGCATGTTGTGTGTCATAGCAGTTAAATCTGTGTCTATGTTGCATGATGAAACCTTAATATCAAACCTATATGAGTTTGGAAATTTTAGAGAAATACTTAATAAATGCATTACACTAACTAAACCCATTCGATTTTAGCCGACTAAATCTACAGACTTTAGTAGACTGTAGATTTAGTCTACTAAAATCTTATGATATTTAGTCGACTAAAACTAGACTAAAACTAAAACAACTCGGATGACTAAAATATGACTAAAACTAAATGGCATTTTAGTCAAAAGGCTATGACTAAGACTAAATCAAAATTTGCTGTCAAAATTAACACTGCTTCCAGTGGAACGATAGAGTTCTCCAACCCTGCTCCTGGGAGCTATGGACCCGCAGACTTCAGTTCCAACCCTGCTCCAACAAACCTTCCTGTAATTATCAAGTAACCATGAACACCTTGATTAGCTGGTTCAGGTGTGTTTGATTGGGGTTGGAACTAAAATCTCCTATTGGTTCCCAACCCTGTTCCTGGAGTAATGCCGAGTTCACACTGCACGATTTTCAAAATCGTCGGGTCACCGTGGTTTTCACACTGCACAACTATCTGAGGTAGCAGTCAGTCGCTGCTGTGTTCACATTGCACGATGGATCGGCGACAGGAGGTTACACACTGCATGACTTTACAATAGGAAGAATCGCCGACAGCTCTGTCTGGTCCGCAAACTACGTTTCCCAACAAAACACACGTGAGAAGTGATAAGGAAATAACGCGAGAACCCGAGTGTGTCAGACCGGAGTTCTTGAGCAAGACTGGAATTATAAAATATATATATATAGCCCGCAAACTGACTGTGAGCTGATTTCCAGCTACAAGGAGAAAAAGAAAAACAGATTATGCAGGAGGGAGATGCAGGGAACAGGGATTGGGTGTTCTGCAAAGAGAGTTGGAGGTAAATAATTTTGCAGTAACTGTTATGCTGATGTTGTGGCTGGTCAAGCAAATGTTTGTGCTTGTTTCTGTATGATATAATTGTTCATATATCTATTAAAATACTGATATTCTGGTCTATAACTCCTCCCTGAACTTCCCTGTCCGGTTTTCTAAACGCACATACCTGAATCACGCACACAGAAAACCGCCTCTCACACAGCGCACGAGTACTGAATTCAGCTCTCTTTCGCATCGCGTGAACGGAGAAATACACACAAAATTATGTCGAATTGTACGTTTTGATGAGTATTCACGTAAACACACTCGTTTACGTCTTAAGTGAACGTAAACAGTTAGGAGAATACCGGATGTGGAAAAAAAAAAAAAAGAATATCAGATGTTTATCAGTATAAAGCACCCGTGCATTCGGTTTTAAAGGGACAGCAGCCTAATTTAGTTGCTGTTGTCTGTCATTAATGTTAATCAAGCAACAAAAGAAAGAGAGAAAATCACTCACTGCTCTTGACTGAATCACTTTAGTAACCCTAATAAGGATTAATAAAAATGTATTTATATAAATACATATGTCTGCTTGAAAGAATGAAGTTGTTATAAAGAATGCATATTATATAACCATTGGTATTTCATTAAAAGGAGGACCATGTTCTTGTTTCTTTATGAAAAGTGTTTTTTATTTAATTTTAATATAAAGGCATGTTGTGTGTCATAGCAGTTAAATCTGTGTCTATGTTGCATGATGAAACCTTAATATCAAACCTATATGAGTTTGGAAATTTTAGAGAAATACTTAATAAATGCATTACACTAACTAAACCCATTCGATTTTAGCCGACTAAATCTACAGACTTTAGTAGACTGTAGATTTAGTCTACTAAAATCTTATGATATTTAGTCGACTAAAACTAGACTAAAACTAAAACAACTCGGATGACTAAAATATGACTAAAACTAAATGGCATTTTAGTCAAAAGGCTATGACTAAGACTAAATCAAAATTTGCTGTCAAAATTAACACTGCTTCCAGTGGAACGATAGAGTTCTCCAACCCTGCTCCTGGGAGCTATGGACCCGCAGACTTCAGTTCCAACCCTGCTCCAACAAACCTTCCTGTAATTATCAAGTAACCATGAACACCTTGATTAGCTGGTTCAGGTGTGTTTGATTGGGGTTGGAACTAAAATCTCCTATTGGTTCCCAACCCTGTTCCTGGAGTAATGCCGAGTTCACACTGCACGATTTTCAAAATCGTCGGGTCACCGTGGTTTTCACACTGCACAACTATCTGAGGTAGCAGTCAGTCGCTGCTGTGTTCACATTGCACGATGGATCGGCGACAGGAGGTTACACACTGCATGACTTTACAATAGGAAGAATCGCCGACAGCTCTGTCTGGTCCGCAAACTACGTTTCCCAACAAAACACACGTGAGAAGTGATAAGGACAAAATCGGGCTAAAATCGTGCAGTGTGAACTCGGCATAACCCAACAGTACACAGTTTGGACATCTCTCATCCATTTCAGGTCTTGATGTCTCTACTAACGAGGTGTTAGTAGAGATTCAGGTGAGTTTGATTAGGGAAACATACAAAATGTGCCGAGTTGGGGATACTCCAGGACCAGGGTTGGGAACCTTGTACATCACAATACTGGAGAAATTATCCATTTCTACTTCTGTTTCATTGTGATATTAGAACTATAATATTGTTGGAGTGCTTATCTTGTTGCTAAGCCATTTGTTTTGTACTCTAACACTTTTTATTTTCCTTAGTTTTAAGATAACACTCAGGTAAAATTATAACTTCAACACACATCAATATTTCATGTCCACGTATTTACTATATTTATATGGTTAGAAGCCATTTAATTAACTCCATGTTGGAGTCGTCCATCACCCTGTCATGATTTAATTTGCTATAATGACCAGCTGACTGCATATTAGCCCTTTCTTAAAAACCTTAAACTATCTAACTAATTGTTCTTATTGATTATGAAAGTTCATTTACTATTATTCATTATTTTAATGTTAACATTGCAGCTTCTTTCACAGCAGTAACAATATTATTCAGTTCTGAGTGGACGTGAAATACTAAGAGGAATGAAGCTAGAAGAAACTTGAAAGAAGCCCAAAAATCAATATTTCTTTGCCAAATTGATTTCTCTCCTGATGAGATTAGATATCCCACTGAGAAACTGCTTCACGGCACCGTACAGTCACTTGAGTAAATAGGATATGAACCACAAAAATGACACTCAACCTTGCGATATATGCATAGAATGTACCGCCACTGAATGGACAAACTTGTAGTGTAAGCTTGTGCTAACACACTTTGCTTATCAAACAGTCACAAGACACATCTGGTTAACACAGAGCAATCAGAATGGATATGTTGCACATTTCCCATGAGTCGTGACCATTGAGAGAACCTCACATCATGGCTATTTATTCCTGGCACAGAGAGTAGCGTGGTGGGTAGAATAGTTTCTTCTGATTTATGTCTCTTGGAGAGGGGAGAGTAACTGCGAGACAGTGCAGCTGCAGGCTGTGCACAAATGCTCGACAAAACAACACCTGTGACAAAGCCATTTACAGCTTAGGCCCGATCCACTGCAACCCGCAGGTGCAGGAAATGAGATGATGACAAAGTACAGCAGGGAATTATGAATGGCGACCTCTGCTCAAACATCTGTTTTTAGAAATGTTGTGTGGAAGGAGGACACTTTGGGGATCCGTAACATCATTTATCTGAGACCTTCTGAGCTTTGGCCAACATTTTATGTTTCTGCTTTTTTTCTGTGCTTATTATCAAGATCATTGCATGATTTATTAGCACGTTTTTCCATTATGTCATGGACATGCTTTCATTGCCCTATGTATAATATGACTGCTGCATGGGCCACTAGCAGCTGTAACTAAGCCAGCTGAAGGAACCCAGACTGGGTTAACCTTTGTGCTTCATTTTTCATGTGGAAAGTGGTTTGCGCAGTCGACTGAGTAACCAGGATGCACCCGCTGCGTGGAGAAATGAGAAACGCAATATGTGCTACGCTAGCATTTTCTCTGGCCTTTTCTGAATTTATACCTCAACAAAATTCGCCAGGTCTCTTTAACCTGCACACAATCAATGAGAAAGAATAGGGATTATGGGTAAAATTGTAAAAAAATATAGACTTTAGCATAAGATATATTTAACTGTGCATAAAACTGGCAAAAATGAAATACGTGAGCTGAAATTCTACAGAAGCACAAAGAAATTTGATGACAGGCACAATTTTACGTTTGTTTAATATAATGACCTATTTAAAAACTCATCTAAGCAATGAGCGCCCTCTGAGCCAAAAAGAAAATTAAAATACTATATTTACAGCACATAAAGAGGGTAAAGGATTTAATGTGGTTTAATGAGGTATTAATGTCTGTTTAAAGAGGCAAAGGCAGATTATACAAACATATATTTCAGCGCACACTGTGGATATTTTGATAAATGAGCACATAAGCAACAACGCAGCTCAGGTAACAGCGCGTCCTAACTGGCAACAAAACGATAAAAGCTTTTTCGAGTTAATCTGAGCTCCTGTTTAAACTAGCTGCGACAAGCAGTGAATGCCGCTACATTTTCTATTTCTGCACAGTAGCTTCAGATTATTAAACATCAAACATAGATGAGCCTAGGAAAGGTTGTTTTTGGAAGCTGAGAAACATCGGATATTACAAATCCCTCAAGATCCACAAGGAACACCACAAAATGGATGCCGCCTCATGGAAGTGCTGAAAATACAAATGGTGTTCTAGGTTTTATGCTCTTCACTTCGCCCTCACTGTTATGATTGGCTGTTTTGTTGCGTTGAATTTTCGCATTCAGTGTGGACAGGAAAATGACTTCTCGCTGGAATCTCGTCGCGCTTGACACAACGGACACATTATTTCTCAGATTGTTTTTTATTTTTCTGCTGTACAATGTGTCCACTTGGCTGAATTTTTGAGAAATGATGCCATTTGGTATTTTAACACTATTTTTGTACTCATGAAAAAGTGTATTTGGTAAAATGTCAAATCTAAGGATTGTTTCACCCCCAGATTATAGTGAGAAAATGGACTTGCATTCTTTTAACTTATACTGTAGTCAAATAATCTTTCATGGAGTGGTTTCAAACAGAATGACGGAAAAATGGTAAATAATTTTGGAGGAAAAGAACACATATGGATGGTAATAATATAAAAGAAAGATGACTAACCTAACCCACCTGAACTTGGGTCGCAAGGGTCAATGTCCTCATCGTCGCTGGGACATTCTGCTGACGCTACCAGAAGATCATCCTGTACCAGAGAGACACAGAAGAGATGAAGGGTTAATCAAAACACCTAGTGGCATCATTACAGTTTTATAGGGTTGCTGTGTCATCTAAGGCCTCACGCTGTGAAAGAGAGAGAGGAGCGAAATAGGAAATGTCCTTTCCACTGCCACTCTGACATCTCTCACAGGTCCTCTGAGCTTTGACTCACAGGCGCGATCAAAGTTGTCCAAACCGTAAAAGGTCACAACATTTCTGCAAAAACAACCCTTTCTGTGGATTTAACACACCAGATCGCCTAGTCTGGAGAGACTTCCACATCACGGCAGTTGGAAATATCAATCAGAGCAGCACAAACACACACTCGCACATACACAAAGATTTCACGAATGCAATTTTGCCAGCAGTTGCTTAATAAAGACAGTCACGCAGGAACATGTGGTGCGAGGAGCATCAAATCCCCTCACATCCTTCCATCCCGCTGGAAAACAATCTCATCAAACATGCCTTTTAATCTGAAATGAAACCATAGGAAGCAAATCTAAAGACAAGCCCTATCAATGACAACACACGGCACTGAGACGCGCACAACACCACATACTGAAGGAAATCTTGCCTCTGCTCCAGTGATGGTTCCGAAGGGAAAGAAAGCCATGTTGAGATTTCACGGTTTGAATTCCAAAGATGGTATCCGACTGCGGTTTAATAGCTCAGAACGTCTCTCCGTGCAGGAATTCTCCATCAACTATGCAAAAAGGCAGCGAGCTCGATGTTCCTCTCAGTGCTACAGCAGAAAATTACATCTGACGACGTCGCTTTGGTGGCATCCATTTAGTGCCAGTCTTCACACTTCTCTCTCTCTCTCTGCAATTAGCCAGAGTGTGTATACATTTGCCAGCTGGCCAAACGTGTACAGGCATGTGTGTTTGTCCCAATAGAAATGCAGGACTGGCTGAGTGTGTGTGTGCGCGCAGGGAGGAAAGACATCGATTTGTCTCTCTGAGCTCACACAGTCTGCCCACAGGCTGCGGGGCAATGCCCACGCCAATCAGGACCTTTCACCATCATCACAGCCACGAGGACCACATGAAACAACACGGAAAGAGAAAGAGACTGAGAATAAAGGGAGAGGAAAGTAGGAGTGGGAGGGCACCCTGCACAGTTGTTTTAAAGTGGTTGCTATAACCACATGGTTGCCATTTTCCTTGCAGCGATATCTGTTCAACTCCCAGCTCTCAAACACCCTGCAAGTAGGTCAGTGCGGGTGAATAATTTAGATCACTGACGTTACAGTGCTGGTTTATGTGCTGCTGGAAGGCTGGGAGACATGGAGGTAATGTGTTGCAGCAGGAGTGCACAACAGAGCCCTCACTAAAGGCCGGCAGCGGCATGTGTCTGCCTGACTCTAGAGAGAGAAAAAATAATAACACAGAGGTCCTGGGATCCACGGGCCGATGGGTGAAGTCATCCATACCGCTTCGTCTATCATTCTGTGAACTAACATGTAATGCATAAAAGACCTCAACTACCATAGACATTGAATTAAAGGGATACTCCACCCCAAAATGAAAATTTTGTCATTAATCACTTACCCCCATGTCGTTCCAAACCCCTAAAAGCTTCGTTCGTCTTCGGAACACAATTTAAGATATTTTGGATGAAAACCGGGAGGCTTGTGACTGTCCGATTGTCTGCCAAGTAAATTACACTGTCAAGGTCCAGAAAAGTATGAAAGACATCGTCCGAATAGTCCATCTGCCATCAGTGGTTGAACCGTAACGTTATGAAGCGACGAGAATACTTTTTGTACGCGAAGAAAACAACAATAACGACTTTATTCAACAATTCATCTCCTCTGCGTCTCTCCGCATCACCGTAGCGCTATTTTGGAGAATATCCACTGAACGCAAGCAGCGTATGCTATTCTGTGTCAGCCGCGACACAAGGATACATTTTCTACGTGTATTTACGCTTTGATTTGAATGAAAACAGCGCATCCGTGCAGCGTGGCTGACACAGAAGAGTGTACGTTGCTTGCGTTCAGTGGTTTATCTTCAAAATGGCGCTACGGTGATGCGGAGAGATACAGAGGAGACAAATTGTTGAATAAAGTCGTTGTTGTTTTCTTCGCGTACAAAAAGTATTCTCGTCGCTTCATAACATTACGGTTCAACCACTGATGGCAGATGGACTATTCTGACGATGTCTTTCATGCTTTTCTGGACCTTGGCAGTGTAATTTACTTGGCAGTCAATCGGACAGTCACAAGCCTCCCGGTTTTCATCCAAAATATCTTAAATTGTGTTCCGAAGACGAACGAAGCTTTTAGGAGTTTGGAACGATATAGGGGTAAGTGATTAATGACAAAATTTTCATTTTGGTGTAGAGCATCCCTTTAAGTAGTCAACCGAAATGTGGTTATGCTTCTGATAAAAGGGATGGGGGAATTAATAATAATGCATAGGCTTAAGCATGACAGACAACTTAGACACAATGTTCCCTCTCTTGACATGACCACAGAGAGAAAGGAGGGAGTTCTACAATGCTGAAGAAGGAGAGTGATGAGGTGTTGTGTAGCGGTTAAAGATGTCAGCAGGAAAGTGAAAGCACAAGTGGAGATCCATGAGGTATCACACCATTGTGCCGGAACAGCCATCCTAAGTTGTAAGTAGAGCTTGGCAACATATATTGAATTTTCACAACATATACTGCTGTTCAAAAGTTTGCAGTTGGAAAGAACTGCTGTTCAAAAGTTTGGGGTTGGAAAGATTATTACAAATATTTTTGAAAGGAATATGTTATGATCACCCAGGCTGCATTAATTTGATAAAAAATACTGTAAAATAGTAATATTGTGAAATAATATTACAATTTCTAAGTGCTTTCTATTTCAATATATTTTAAAATGTAATTTATTCCTTAATGTTTTTTTTTCCATATTTTTTTGATGAACAAAGTAAAAAAAAGCATTATTCGAAACTTTAGTAACATTATAAATATCTTTACTGTCACTTTTAGTCAATTTACTGCATCTGCTGAATAAAAGTATTAATTTCTTTTCTGACAACAAGCTTACTGACCCCAAACATTTTAAAAATTGTGTATTTCCAATGATTCTGTTAGCAATATTAAATGAAATTCTAATTATGTTTCCTAAATAACACATCATTAGACTAGTTTAGAGATCCTTCCTTGAATTCCTTTGTTCCAGTAAAAACTACCCTTTTCAATTAATCATTCAAAACTCTGATTCACATATATGTGTCCTCGCTCAAAAATGTTCATGGACATACTCAAATGGCATTTTTAATGTATTAAAAGACATGTAATAGAAAACATGCCTTGACTATTTTAACTAGATTTTTTATGTTTTGAATTTGTAGATCTTACATTGTAGTGTTTTTAATCTATCTGGTCACAGTTAACTCTTTGGTTGCAATAATGGTATAAAACAGTATATATAAACAGTAACTGTAACTAAATAGATTAAAACATTTTAATCTATTTATATTTAAAATACGATCAAAATGGAAAAACTGATATATCGCCCAGCCCTAATTGTATAGAGAAGACAGGAATCTTCTAAATGACTACATACCATTGTGACTGGCAGCTTTACATGAACATGTTCCACCCAAACCTTTGTTAGGATCTGTATTTGAATTCCTCTCACACAGCTGAAACCATCCTTCTTTTTCACTCTCTTTCCACTTTTGGAAACACCGCCCCTCAGCAAAGTGTCAAAACTCGAATCTAAGTCCTCAGATGTGGCGTTACACAAGCACTTGAGCGTGAGGCTGTTTTCTGCAGAAAAGTCACGTATGACTAAGACCGAGCCTTTAGCATCCATCTGCCTGAGATCGCCGTTCTCCATCCACTGCCCACTCAACAGCTGTGCTGAGGCGGATGAGGGGGACAGAAGCGGCCTACATTATGACTGTCCATTTTCCTCCTGCTGAATAACTACAGTGCAGCATG
>NW_015555749.1:209523-242453 GCF_001515605.1 Sinocyclocheilus anshuiensis
CACACACACACACACACACACACACACACACACACACACACACACACACACACACACCACATGCACAGTTTCAGACTCCCTGTTTTGCTTGCTCTTAATTACTGCACTGCCAACAGGCACAATAAGAGATGTGACACAGAGCCAAAATGGGCGGGAGAGCAGAGGGAGAGAGAGAAGACGGCACTCGGTTCACCTGTGAACGCAAAGGGGAAACCAGCTGTACCCTAATGAGAAAGGAGTTACCTCAACACACATGCTCTCACAAGACACACTTTTCAAGCTCCAGCTCCATTCAGCCCATTCCAATTACCTCTTAGCTGCGAGACTGATCTACAGAGACACAAACTAAAAGTAGGACCTGACTGAGCCAACTGTACATGCCCTGGATAAGACAGGAGCAGGAAGTAGGTGGATCTGACCCACTGATCCCTCCAAGCCTAAACCTTTTTACCTCGTATAAGTAGGTTTTATGTTATTATCTCAAGTAAGTGCATCATATATTGTCTAGCAGTTCCAGCCTACTGCTCAGTAACACTATTTTCTGCTCGTATTCGGGCTCTTACTCTTAATGTTGTAGTCTGTAAGTACTGACGCTCAAAACCCTCTTAACGGTTCCCTCAATTTCCATCTAAAATATATCACATATCTCAAATCCTTGTTCTGTAATCATTTGCACTAAAAAAAACTATATAAATTTTACAGCCCATCTGAGATGGCCAGGCTCAGACGCTCACATTCACCTCTATCTCTTTCAGTCATGAAGATGCTAGAATTCCACCACGAATACGAATATCTCAGAACAGTGCACCGTCTGTTGTTGTTGCCATGGTGACATGAAGATTCAGCCTGTTCAAAATGATAGGAAATAAAAACCGAATCGCCTTGGTGGCTCAGCTGGGACCTGCAAAGCAAACCATTGATTTCTCGCTACCTGTTTTTCCTTTTTCTTTCTCTCCATATTCCTTTCCTCCAGCCAGTGTGAGAGAAAGTACAAGAACATCAAAGTCTGCCAGCTAACTTAGCAGCACCGCTAATGAAGTGTGAATATTCATAGAGAGGTCCTGGTGCTAAATGCAGCCTCAGTTCCCTGAGAGCTGTGTGTTTAAAATACAGAGAGCTCATACAATGAATAAAAAAATGGCCACTGAAGCACTGCAGTATTCTCTAACAAGAACAGTTGAAAAAAAGAAAAAAAAAATGCAGGAAACACAATGGAGATACACTTGCTTGTATAATGCCAGCATGTACAGGAATATATAAAGCTGGACCACAGGGCCTCCATATATGCGCTCACTGACATCCTGTATGTGAGATTCAACTTGTGAAAGATTCAAAAGAGCTAAAAAAAAACCCCACACACACTCAGTTTCCCATCTCCTAATGCCGTACTGAGATGAGTAATAGAGAATCTGGAAAAATCTTTCATAGAAGATGGAAATTAAGATGAGTTCCTGTGCAGGTCTTCACAAATAAAATCAAGAATAATTCTCATTTAGAAATTAGATTATTTCAGCACATTCAAAAGCTTTACAATACCTTGGTTATTTATAACACCTAATTAAAACTCTCTTATTAAAGGCGACATAAAATCAAAATTAACCCATTTAATTTTTTAATTCATGTTTCTGCTTGTATTGTGAATTGGTGCATTCCATTCCAAAGAAAACAGTTTTTGTCTTCATAGATATTAATTGAATGTTGGATAATGTTAACCATTAGCCAAATAGTCGTTTTTATTGAGTAAACTCACTAAAAGCATTCAGTCTGGCTTCTTTTCTGGTTTGTAACATTAACTTTTTGTTGTCCAATCGATTCCAGATGGATAAAATCTAGTTCAGTCCTATTTTTTTCCTGCTTAGTTTCAAGTTTCAATAAGAAATATGAAAAATTGCTTAAGTAAAATAGGTTGCAAATGGCAAATCAAATTGACTTGAGTAAATGAAAAGGCTTTTAAGAAATTGTCAATTTTTTTCTTTAAGTTAAATACAATTAAGGTCTTCTATATTATCTACAAGCATATAACATTTAAAAAATAAACAAACATACAAAAAACAGGCAAATGCATCAAGACTGACCATGAAAGTACTCAAACAACTCTTGACTCACTCTGAGAAGACATGAGTCACAAGTAGCCATTACAAGTAACTCCCAGAGGTCATCCAAGTGGGCATAAATAAATCTGATAATACACGCTGCCCACAGACAGAACATGCTGTTACAGACTGAAGCTCTAGATTTTATACAGAGAGAGAGAGAGCGAGAGAGAGGGCAACCTACAGACTTCGCACAACACAATTTACACACTTGTTCACAGCACACTGGGTTAAACTTTACTGGAGGACAGCACTTGATCTTCACACACTTTTAATGAGGGGCAGAATAAAATGAGATGCAGATCAAAAAAGGACGGCACAAATGACAGCGTAAGTGGGCGGTCGAGACGACAGAAGGAAGCGTCTAGTTAAGGATGAGAAGAATTGTGCATGCCACGAATGACTCTGGAAACACAAATTCGCTGCAACAGATGTGGACATCGGCGACTAAAGATGCCAACCCCATGCACGCTTACAAAAGCACTGCAACTTTTCCTTCTTTTCCCTTAACTCCCTCCCTGCTGCCCCAATTCTCTCTGCCCCTCTCTCTCTCTCTTGCTTGCTCTATGTGCAGAGCGCTGCAGACAAATGGTGCATGCCTCTTTCACTGCATGGATATGACAACATCAAAGACTCTGCATGCGATGATGGCTGGATGGAGAAGGACCGTGAGAAAGAGAGACTACCTGGGATGAGGAACAATGCCACCTCGCATCCATGATGGCAGCCTGGCTACACTTTCTGCTTCCTCTACACAGCTTTGCTTTTCTGTTTAGGTGAGAGTTTGTCCTCTCCCCCTCTCTGATTTCCCCGTCCCTGCTCCTAGAGCAATAAAAAAAGCCCCACACCAGTAAAATAAAGTCCGCTCTGTCAGATCAAAAGTGATGACTGGAGAAGTCCTACTTTGGTAAGCAGATAGGGATGATAAATTGTCTGTGCATCAGGAGAGACTATGAGTGCCTTCTACAGACTAGAAGAGAGAGAGAGAGAGAGGAAGGGAAGGCGTAAGCGAGGGAGAAGAGAAAACGAGAAAGATACACACGGATAGAGGCGGGAGAGAGAGAGGGAAAATACGGTACGACTGCAAGCTGATCACCTGACTCATCTCAGCCAATCACCATCGCCCCTGGGCTTGAGGTTGCTAAGGGTTTGCTCAGTTGGAGACATTTTATTATAGCGTTTTTTTAGAAAGAGATTGATGTGTGTATATGGATAGGAGGGGGGTTGCACACCTTCTGCCCTGCCATGAAACTCCACAGAGACACAACCTACAATCTAACATCAAACGTGCATGCATACTCTCAAAATACATTTGAGAAAGCGAATGTTACACAATGGACAGCAAAAGCTCCTTGTTTTCATCTCCACTGGCCCTCCTGATCCTCTGGGACCTTGGGTTATTCAGCTCCATCTAAATGCCTCCGCCAGCTAAACTAACCAGCATGAAAGCTCGTTTAGCTCGCATTCAAATTCATGATTTAGTCACGTACACGCCCACTGAGAAAGGAGGGGTCGGAACAGATAAAGACAGATATGCGGCAGGCAAATGTTTTATTCGCACCATGGTCAGTCTCACAGGATTCTGTTTGTGCCCTGCGTCTGCAGAATCTGCGCACGGACACCAAACGCAACCATACATTATGAATGTGACAGAATTCATAAAAAAGGAACAAAAACTGAGCCAAGGTCTCGACGGCGATGCACATTAGAGATTAGCGATGACAGCTCGGAACACAAATATCTGGTTTATCATGAAGACTCCACAAGCGACATGAAAAAAAGCCTTTTGTGAATTAACAAGGTCGTCATTACCCAAAAGCACACAGATTAATAACTGTTTGCAATATCTACCACCTCCGGAGAGAGAGAGAGAGAGAGAGAGAGGGAGGGAAAAAGAAACCCAGGAAAAGTAGCTGAGCAGTAGTCCATTTGATTACTCGCTTTGTGCCAGCTCAAACAATCGTATTGATTGACTGATTTAAGCGGTCAGTGTAAATGAGCGCTGGGACAACAGTGCATGCAGGGCAAGTCACAGGATCCATTAATTAGACACAAGCGGAAAAAAAGGCACAGGAATCTGGACCAGTTTAAATCTATCTGTGCTGAACATTGTCCTGCCCTCATGATGCAACAGAATGAAATGAGTAGGTACCTCATTAGAGTACACATGAAGCTTTATGCTGGACTGTTGTATTTTGGGAATTGTGACACATGTGGATCACACACACATGCACATCTAACTGAGGTCAAAGTACAGCATTTCAATTAAAATATTTTGTGATCATTTGATTCGTTTTCTTGAATCAGTTAAAAAATATCAGTTTCAATGAATCAAATGAAAACTCACAGATACTGTAAGTTTGTGTTATTTTTCATGTATTAAAATTATATAGAGGCAAATATTGCTGTTTATTATTATGTATTGATATACTGGTGAATATTAAATATAAGACTAAAGATTAAATATAATTCTCACAGAAAAAAACACTGACACAATGCCTGAATTGTTTTGAATCTAGCTGGCAACAACCATTGTTTATTCAAAATGATGGTTCCTTTACATAAAATAAATCACCCTATTTTCAAGAATTTCAGAGTGTATGAGAGAGTGTGTGTGTGTATGTATATATATATATATATATATATATAAGATAGATATAGATATAGCTTTGCATTTGAAAAATAATATTTCACACATCAGCTACATTCTAGAGACATTTTGCATATTAATTTTATCCCACAAAGTATTGCTAGGTTAGACAGACCACACACACACACACACACACACACACACACACACACACACACACAGTTAAGCACATTATTTCAAGTCACAGAGGCAAAACAAAACAAATTTAAACACAATTTCCACATGCAATTTCCATATATATGCTAGAACTGATTTGTAATGACACCAGGACCACACACTGTAAACACATTACAGTAATTCTCAGTGAATTTTTCCACCAAGAGAAAAAGAAATATGACCTATTTTGCATCTGATGGAATCAAATCCACTCGGCGCCAACACAGGGCATCTATAAATGCATGACTCTCACGTGGCACACGCCCACGCTGCCATTTTCTAGACAGAGAAGTGGCGCTTCAATGCCCTCTGCCCATCTCTAGATCTAAACGATACCCTAGGGTGTTTAATGACATGCACAGCTCACACAGGAAATGCTAATTTATTATTTAAAGCCCAGCACATAGCCTGAAGGCCCGCTGCAGCAAGATGTCCCTGTAGATCAGAATAAGCACATGGGTTCCTGGCATGCCAAATCCCATCGAGCCGAACACCACGGCCACAGATGTGGAAGGGATATCAGAAACAAGGCATCAAAAACAAGACAGACCAGCCACATATCCATAAACGTGGTGATGTAACAGGTAAAATGCAGAGAAAGTATACTTCAGAGAAGAAAAACCAAAGAGAAGGAGTGGGACAAAAGATAAAGAAGATAATAAAAAAGCTGTCACTTCTGAACATCACTCGTGCGGGTGGTAGTCACAAAGGAAATCAACTTCTGATAGAAATATTAAACATCTCATCTGTCAGTCACAAGCAGACGGTGCATGCATATGTTTTTCTAAGCATGTTGGGCTCCTTTGAGACGGCCTCAATTGTCTGTTTGTTGTGGCTGCTGTTTGAACAGAAACGAGTAAAACACAGCGCTTCGTTTCTCTTGCTGCCTTTCTATCATTAACGCTTCTTTAAAAAGCTTATATGCTGTGAGCCACTGTCAGACAATAGCAAAACCAGTTTATCTGAGGATAATCCAAGCTCCACACGTCATTTTAAGATTAAGTATTCTTACAGAGCAGATCTGAAGCCATTAAACGAAAAAAACTGGTCATGCACAGTATGCAAAATTATTCCAAAGACTACAGACCTCATTTACACTACACACACATTTGCTGTATTACAAGCAAATCAATTGATCTGCATGAAATACTATTTCCTTTTGTAAACCATTTGTACAGTAAAAATAACCTCTATTATCTACAGTGCCTTTATCTACAAAGGCCACACCGACAATCTGGGACTCTGGGACTTAAAGCTGGAAACAAACTGAAAGTTTTAGGATTTTTTAATTTAAAACAAAGCAATATTATGAAATAGAATAAGAAAATTTAAGATTCTGTACTTGAGCTCACTAATCAAACAATAATTATATGGGTCAGTGATGTGATGCTCATTTTTTTGTCTCATCTCTTAGTTTATTCAGAAATATATAAAAAATGCAGTTCATACGCAAAATGATTTGAATATACATAATCTATGATGGATTTTTAAATTTAAAACAAAGCAATATTATGAAATAGAACAAGAAAATTTAAGATTCTGTACTTGAGCTCACTAATCAAACAATAATTATATGGGTCAGTGATGTGATGCTCATTTTTTTGTCTCATCTCTTAGTTTATTCAGAAATATATAAAAAATGCAGTTCATACGCAAAATGATTTGAATATACATAATCTATGATTAGCATGTTTTTAATTTCTGAATTAAGATTAATTTTTATTTTTGTGGTTAGTGAAGAATGTAAAATATAATGTGGTGTGACTCCCAAAAAACAATGACTATTTTTACACACATTTTTTTTAAAACAATTAGGCGATTAAATTGAATCTTTTCTTGAAAATTCTTCAAAACCATAAATACCAAAAGTAAATTTTTTACAACTTGACAGGTGTTTTAAACTAGATTTTTTTCTTCTTTTTAAAGATTTTTCCTTTTCTTTCTTGTGCACAGTATTTTATGTCACTGACCCACATAATATAATCAAATAATAATCTATGTTCATTTTTCAGTTCTTCTAATTCACAAAATTTTCATACAGATTGAACAATTACGTATCTATGCAGCTCACTATTCCTTAGCATAATGCACAGCAATTTTACCACTCTCAAGCGCCACTTAAATTCCTTTAGCCCTTCTTCCAGGTCTCGGCTAATTCGAGGATGTTTAAGGGGGAGACCTCGACGGACACTCTGGAAAAGTGTTAGGAAGATGAAGAGCCCAAGAAGTTCCATTAGCTCTTATTACAGAGAGCTCTCCTGTCTAATGGCCACTCCAGTCTAATGTGCATCACAAAGGTCTGTAATCAAAGAACCACAAACTCCTCTTTGATTTCGTATCCCTCTCTATCCAGCTTTTATCGTTAATTAGATATTAAAAATCCATCTTAAAAAAAAAATGAAGTAGTTGATTTGGACAGCACAGCTGTGCAGAGAGAGAGAAAGAGATTGTAATGGATGATAATGGAGCACAGATGGCGCAAACGTAGAGAGTGTTGTAGACACTGCTGTGCTGAGAAGAGAGGAGTCTCATATTTCCATGGCAACATTTACCATCATCGACGGTGTGCAGAGGGCGGCGAGCCCACCATTTTGTAATGCAATCCACACACGAGGCCATGATAAGCCAACATCACGATTGGACGTTAATAGATCGAAATATCTGTTATTGCACAACTATCGCTTTCACACGACGTGCCTGGAGTGCCCTTGAGCAGGGAGGTAATTTAATATGCAGTGCCAGAATCAGTTTTAACCATATCAAATTACGATTTTATTGTTGTGGAGGCTAAATCACAGTGCGTAAAGTCACACACGAGGAGACGAGACTGAACTGGCCTTGGCAAGCCTGTCAATCACCCTGCTCAGCCTCCTGCTCTGACATGTAATTACAGCACCACCGTAATTAGAGCTCACTGTCAGGGCCTTGAATGATGCCTCGTGCTCGACTCAGAGAGAAAGACCAGCAAGAGAAAACCTGCAAGTTGTAAAGGAGAAAGCATGTCCACCTACACGGTGCTCATCTTCCCCAATGATTTCTCCCCTTTATGGCCCTGATTCCATTTGCCTGTGGGCTCTCTCTATTCACACAGACTTATTGACTGACTCTAGTCTCCCAGCATCCCCCGGCACACTCTCTCATCCTGAGCCCCAGCACATCCACAAAAGAAACGGGCCAATCACTTTATGTCTGAAAGCAATTGAATTGTGCCGGGCCGAAACCCTTTGCCGGTTTGGTAATATGCGAT
The DNA here is from genome assembly GCF_001515605.1 of Sinocyclocheilus anshuiensis. Lineage (NCBI taxonomy): Eukaryota > Metazoa > Chordata > Actinopteri > Cypriniformes > Cyprinidae > Sinocyclocheilus > Sinocyclocheilus anshuiensis. The sequence goes on from NW_015555749.1 coordinate 217,670, forward strand.
CCAGCCACGGGCTTGTCTTTAAGTGCCCTGGTCTTAGTCTCGAGGCCTCTTTTACTCGAGAGAGCACGGAGTTCATTTTAAACCGGCCTCGTTGCTGACTGGGTCACTTATTGAAACACCACTTATAATGTTTTGGATGGTAAAAGAGAAGCTGAGCGAGTATATGTGAGAGGAATAAAGAGCGAGGCCAAGAGTAATGATGTAGCCGGCTAGTAACAGCATAGAGATAAAACAACACACTGACCTAGACAACACAAAACCTGTCTGCTGCAATCTAAATGCACCTGTCGGTTCCAACACTCTGAGCCAATGGAGTCTTCATGACCTTTTCAGTTCTTTATGGTAACTGGATAAGTGTTTTTTAAAAAGTGAGACCTATTCTAATGAATCATTTGGACCACTTTGTCAACTGAAGATTCATTTGCTCAGAAATCAGACATCGCTATGATCTGCAAGCAAGTTTTACTCTACCTAAAAGCAACATCTAGCGCAACACGTTTAATGGCATGAGAAATTTCTAGACTTTTCAGAGCCCGGAAAACTCAATTTTAAAGGTGCACTCAGCAATTTTTTCCTCATTAAAATGTTTTACACAAAAACAAACAAATGTTAATTTGGAAAAATGTTCACGTAAATATATAATATCATCATGTGCACTCACATGGGATGAAGACATATTAATGTTAATAATAATACTAGAAACCTAATGAAAGCTGTTTTATTTAAAATGAAGCAGGACGCCTCATGGGGGCAGACTTTTTGAGTCTGACCAGCCTAATACGGTTCACTAATCATCTCAGTAACCCCCCTTTATTGCACACTTTTGCTTGTGTAATAAATGAATAATGTCTGACTGTAAACAGCGCATTTTTACAACATCGACGTTAATTGAAAACTTTTGACATTGCATGATTCGAAAATATGTACAACAATCACTGAGTGCATCTGTAAAATTCCCTGTTGATTCCAAGTTTTTCATGAATGTAAGACACTAGTGTTATTCTGACAAGGAAAAAAAAAACAAAAATCAAATGCCAGCATCAGCTTTCACAGGATATTGGACTAGAATAAAGTGGCCGCTGACCTGTGGAGTTGTCGTCTGCTTGCCCTGGCGGTTGGATGCGGTTGTAGTGGTGATGTCGGTGATGGAGGGTGACGTTTCTGAGCGGTTGCCCGTGGCGGAGGCGCTGGACTGAGGCGTAATAGACGAGGAGGGCATATCTCCCACCAGCCGGGCACTACCCTCCACACGTACGTTGGGGTCGCTCTCAGCAGCCATGTTGAGCACTTTTAGGCCATTGTAGTAAAGCCCTGAGAGCTGGCCCTGGAAGGGCCGGCTGCCCTTCTCCCAGCCTCCAATCTTTATGGTGGTCTGACTGTTGAAGATGGTGAGCTGCCGACCTGCCGGGGAAAAACGTTACAGAAAATACAAGAGTGTTCAACGGCCCGCTCCCCCACGCCATGGAGACGCACACATACACATGCACACGCTAACAAACATAGATGCGCACACGCACGCACGCACACGAGAAAACAGAACTGATGGAAGTCCTGATGGTAAAACACACAACACCCGTAACCTTATTTTCCCTGGGGATCATGAAGCAATAAATTACACTAATGCTAACAGCAACACTGGTAATTTATCGACTGTAATTTAATGGCTGCTGTTGGCACAAAGTAAATAAATGAAGGGGATGAGAAAGCTGGGTCCCAAAAAAAATCAATGGGACTTTGCTAAAAGGACAATCAAATACATACTATGATGAGAGACAAAAATATTCTTCATCTGTAAAAAGTACAAATTTCCCCTTTTTACATGAGAAAATTACTTTTAATCTTTAAGTACAGCAGTATGCACAAAGCCTGTATGCACAGGTCTAGTAAATTTCATTGAGATTGCCTTTCAGCAAGGGCAATGGCAATTAAAATTAATTAGACTGAAATAAGGTTTATGTGAGAATGGCTTTACAGCTACATGGCACATTACAAATGATTCATCATGGTTATAATTCCATTGAAAAGGGAAAGCAAGAAAACAAGCAAACTCGAAAACAAATCACTTTGAACGATTCAATTTGTTACATACATTGCAGCATGCATTCAATCTTTTCCCTTCTTGTGTGTTTAACTTGCTTGTTAAAGGGACTTCATATCTGATGCCAATAATCATTGAAGCTATTTAAGAGACATTTGCTTTAAGTTTTTAACTGTGCACTTTAGCAGTTTCCAAAAGAAATATGTTTAGCATGACAAGAAAATATGCATATATAAATTAAATAGTGTGTGTACATCATTATGAATTCAAATAATTTCAACTGTGGACATGTACTTTAATTAGTCATTTAGATTATCACTGCTGCAAAATAACATTATTTAAATAAGTATTTTAATGATGTAAACATATTTTGTTAATGATTGAACTAACTTCAGTTATCAGTATATTACCAGTCCCTTTAACCTCTGACAGGTTTACAAGTACAGTATGACAACACATTATTTAACTGTACAGTGCAAATATTACAAACTACATTTGTTTAATTTTTAAACTTGGTTAAACAGGGGATTTATGTTTTAGATGGTTTATTTGCTGTGCAAAATATCACTTGCTTATGATCAAATGATCTTTTATTTAAAGTTTTAATCAGTGTTTTTACCTTTGTCGAGTAGCCATTCGTCAACTACTCGACCAAGCCGATATGGGATTCGCTGTCTAGCAATCGCCAGGCGTTCGTTATCAATGTTGCCTTTAAAGTTTAAAGAGACATTTCATTGTTAAAAATCTGAAAGTTCAAAGATTAAAACCTACAGTGAAACATATACCTTAACTGTCTGTTTTTTTTTCTTTTTCCTCTTATTTTTCTTTCATTTTTTTTTTATTTGGAACACCAAGGTTGCATACATAAGAATGATGAAGCTTTTCATTCAATTAAAATTTAAGCAAACAAATTAACCCTATTTTAATAGAAGCACTATGTTAAATATGCACCTACTCTTCTTGTGTTAAGAGAAACCAACCAAACTCAATCACGTTTATACACAATATCACTCCTTTACATAATACATTTACAAAATAGTAATCTTTTAAATCTTTTTAGCAGATTTTTTCATCTAGTTATACATGAAAACTAGCTCATTTTAATCTAAATATTGTCATTACAGTACATTCCAGCGTTTTGCAACCAGTTTGATTTTAGCTTCACATTTGCTATCTAATCTAAGGTATTTTCAGTCATTTTTGATATGATAAATTTCACATTATCAGATCACAATACATTTAAAAACATCAAAGTAGCAGAAAAAACACTCAAAGGATTAAAGCAACAGGAAGATTATCAGTTCATCAGTAATGCATGTAAGATCAGTCACTATTCATGTTCATGTTCCCCATGTGAATTTGAAATTGCTCTGACAAAAGCTTGACCTCAGAGATGTCCATATGCACACATTTAGGTACTTGTCCCCTACAGTGGGCACCACGTGATCTCGAGCAGAAACTGTGCTTAAATGCTGATATTTATGCAACATGTCCAGGTCGAGCCAGCTACGGTAGCTATATTGAATTGAGATTATTTGAAAACATTTACTTCTTTCCCATTACGGCCCACACATAATTACCACTGCTGACTTCACTGGAAAATTCAACACAAACCTGACTTGCTCAGATTTCCAAAGAGTGTAATTACGCCTCACTATTTTTACTCTATGAGCAATTAACTTGTTATTTGTCAGTCAAAAACGAGTCGCACTCTCTCTATATGCGATTAAAGTACGATTAAAATATGAACGGATGAAAATGTTTCCTAAACGAGATGTAACAAGAGTAGAGTAGCGAATCAGCCCGAAGGCTATGATGTGAGAAATTCAGTGTGATTTCCATTCTAATGTGTCCTCATTTCCTATATACATATGCACAAATACTATACACTAAACTGACAGAACAGAAAATTCTATCATCAAACCTATATGACTTTCTTTCTTCAGTGGAACACAAAATAATTTTTTTTTTTTTAAATATAATAGATGCTCTTTTTCATGCAATGAAAGTGAATATGAAACATTTTTGGTCATCTTGTCATCTGAGCTAGATCTTTATTCACTTTAATTATGTGGAAAATAGTGGCAAAGACATTATTCAAACTATTTCCTTTTGTGTTCTACAGAAGAATGAACGTCAGGTTTGAAATGACAAAGGTACGAAATTTTGGGAAATGATTCCTTTAAAGCACTAGATTTAAGTTTATACCTCCTTGAGTATGGCTGCTCTAGTCGACTGCACTTTTGAGGTAAAGCTCTTTATTCTGTATCCAACACTGAAATTACATAACAAAATTGCTTCTCAAACACAGTACAATACTGTTTTTGATAGGTGATTGTTGAAGGAGAACACCCGCGGACAGGGAAATAAGGCTTCCGCAGGGCTGCACGTAAGGACAGATGGAGTGCTTGATTCTGGACTTGAGTCTGAGAGTGCCGATATTCTGCTGTGAGAGCAGAAAGAAGTTTGAAACTCAGTCTAATACAATGAGTCCCCCTTTCCTTTTACTTTCATTCATTTGTATTTTCCCCACTTTCTTTAATTCTGTCATTTTCTCTCTCCTACCATGTGCAGTCAGGTCTAGCTGTGATTTATGTCCACTTGTGCACTTTACCTACAGTAATCAAGAGTGAAAGGAGCAATTTGTCTCAAATCATAGCTTAAAAGAAACAAGACAAGAAGGGGAAAAAAGCAATAGGAGCTCTTGAAGTAGGACCGGATGACTAAGGGCAAGTTGTGTGCATGATTGCTTGAATGCACATAAACACGCACGCACGCACACCCACCCACCCACTCATACACACACATACACACGCAGTGGTCATGTTCTGTTTAAATGAGGAGGCAGTTGCCTTAGGGCCTCTCTGTAAAGTGAAAATGACTGCCTAGTTAGCTTAGCATGCTAACAGTCTGAACACTCTTCCTTTGCTAATATAAGGCTAAGACACTTTCCTGTTTCAGCAAAAGGCATCTAAATAATCCAAGAACACATTTCTGTGCTTTTATATCTGTTCTGCATCCTTTTGTAATAGATGTGATTGTGATTTTCAAGGACAGCAACAACACCTCAATTTATCCCTCCGCCAGTCCAAAACTCATGCTGTGGCCATATTGTGCCCAGCAGTAGCTGTATGGCGGTAATTCTGTCAGGAACATTACAGGAATTTTTTTTTACCAAATATAAAAAAGATCTACTTAAGTGCTTGCATCCATTTAAAATGTCTACAGATGGACAAAAAGCATAGGTGATTTTAAATGCTACTGTATATATGGGGTTGTGGCCCTCAACTTTCATCAAAGTTCCTTTAAAAATCTGTGATCACCTAAGCTGTCAGAACTCTTAATTAAAAGTCTTTCCATCACGTTTGCTGAAAACAGTGACTGCATTTTATTTCACTCTCAATCCTTCCCTTAACAGTCATTAAGAAACATTAAAGGGATAGTTCACCCAAACATGAATATTCTGCCATCATTTACTCACGCTCATGTTGTCCCAAACCTGTATGACTTACTTTCTTTTGCTGAACACAAAAGATATTTTCAGAAATGTCTCTTTTTTTTGTGGTACAATGGACGTAAGTGGGGTCCTGTGTTGTTTTGGGTTGCATTTAAATTAAAAAAAGCCAAATTCAGCCCAAAAATGGCATAACTTTCATATTCTTGTGAAGTATTATCCTTCCTGCCAGTCAGTGTCAGACCAAAGAGCTCCCCATTCTACTAAAATAACAATATAAAATGCAATACAAAACACTCCTGATACACATTCAGTGACAGCTATTTTGATTGAAGTTTTATTTTATTTTAATTTGATTTAATTTTTAAGTAAAACAGAAATTTAAGTAAAAATGTAAGTAAAACGGACAAGACTTCAGGGGGATGAATTAATGAGAAGGAAGTTGAATGTACATATAAGTGTTTCACTTTGAAAATTAAATTTCTTAGTTTAATATATCCGTTATTACTATATGTAATTACTACATTACAACTGCATTACAATACAATTGGTTAGGTGAAAGAATGACGGCATAGGTTAAGAGTAGGAGGAAAAATTGCATGATTTCTTTGTATGCTAAAGCTACACTAGTTCCAGAGCTAATTGTTCAAGATAAACAAACTCCCCATTTTGTTCTCCCTCATTGTCAATTTAAATTCTATGCATTTATTATCTCGTCTAACGCAGAGCAGAGTCAATCAAGCACTGATTAAAATGAAGCAGTCATGACTAATTTTCTTTCTTTATATATTTCATTGGAAAAGTTTCTTCTATTCTGCCACGGACATACGATGCATTAGTATTCAGGCAATCACAAGCGCACTGCTCACTAGTAAATCCACAGACACAATGGAAACAGGAAGCCAAGAGAAAATGGCACATTACAATGACTCGATTTTAACAAGCAATTGTCTTCCACTCCAAGTGAAAGACACTGCTGGTATTTGGGTTGTTTGTTTACACTAAAACAATAAGAGGGTCTCGACTAGGAAAAACAGTACCTCTCTCTCGGTGTCTGTTTCTATCCCTCTGTATTCTTTATAGTCTTGTTTCCAAGAACTTATGTCTATTTCTATGATATTTTGTTTCAGCGTATGTCCTAGTTTGCCTAAGCTGCTGTAAATAGTAAATGTCAACTCTTGGATTTGGATAATCCTGTTAAGAATCTTACTGTTCTCCAAATAATAAATAATACAAAATGCAATTCTATGCAAGCAATGTATCTACAGCTGAATCTAGTGTGTCTCACGAGTATACATTTGCATTTTCCTTGCACATTTTGAATTTAATGACAAGCTGTATTGAACGCAATGATGAGCAACAGACGACAACGCAGCACTTATGGGAAGCATGAGATTTTCCGAGCTTCATTACCACTTCAGTCGTTGAACACTCAACATTTACCACCAACAATCTATCACGTCTGCTCCCAAGAAGAAAAGACGTTTGCGAAGATCAAGAGCAAATCATCTCTGTAATGGAAGAGATGGTTTAAGAAGAGCTTGAAGTAAAATACAAATTAAAAGACTAATACAGCCGCCTCCTTTTCATCGTGATTGACAAACGAGAGCAATGGGATTATTTCTCATCTCTGATCTCTTGTCAAGCTTTTGTCAGGGCTTTTCAGGCGACTGAGAGGCTGGTGAATTTGATAACCCTGGCTCTGACATTTTCAGCCTTCTAAAGCCCCAAGAGCAATCATCTCTGCTGACATTTGGAAAGGATACCAGGGTTACCTTTTTAAACTGTGAGAAACCACAATCACAGACAAAGGCATTTTATTCTTAACCCTGTGATTCAGACTCTTTTTCCTGAGCTCTGCCAGCCTTTTATTGTTCCCGTTGTGCATAGCTGCATGGCTGAGATTATGTGTATGTGTGTGTGTGAACATGCGTATAAAGGCTGAGGGCTCTTACCTGTTGGGTAGCGCTCAATGACTGGCAGATCATCCACCTGCAAGGTGGCGTTACCACCACTTCTCGTAAAGCGAACTATGTGGTACTTTCCATCATTTACAAACTTAGAGGTTTCTTCAATGTTTATGTCATCGGTGCCCACATTGAACACCACTTTGATATTTCCTTTTTCCTGTAAAGATAGATAGAGAAAGGAAAAAAAGAAAGAAAGAGGGAGATAAAAGAAGAGGTCTTTAAGATTATATCATAGTCATTCTGTTCTGATTCACTCCGCCAACATAAAGCTTCGAGTTATATGCACTGCCTTATTTTAGCATATGAACATCACTCTGTTTTAGTAACCTTGCAGAAGACAATTTTTGATTATTAATAAACGCTCTCATAAAGAAGCAGCTATACTCCATCTTAACTGGCAGAATGTACCGAATTTATTGAGGACCAAACAAGGTGATAATTTATCAGCCTGTGCACAATTTCTCCTGACAGCACAATGCATCAGAAAGATTTACCACCACTTTAATTCACCAGCAAAAGGCGGCATTCATATTTAATAACAAAAATATCTATAATTTTTGTTTTAATGAGGCTATTAAATGAAGGAAATGGATAGTAATAAAGAAACTGGCAAGTATTTTTCTCCATTTTTAGCAGTTTTGCTATTCTCTTTTGATAATAATTAGTGGGGATATATTTGTTATGTCTGTGTATATAAAGACAATATTAAATATTACATGAAATCGACATCAAATTTAGTGTGTATTATTACATTTGCAATGTGATATGTAAGTGATGTACAGGTTAATAAATCCTGAAAGGTTGATTGCCCATCGTACAGCGGGAGGGTCTTGTATCACCCTAAAGTAGTTTATTTTGGATTAATGACCGGTTGACTGTACACCATTCTGTTTATTACACGATTACTTACCAATTAAAGAAATAAATGGACATGAAATATTGATTTCAGTTGAAATTTTTGAATTACAAGAAAGAAAATGCTGAGTGATATGAGAGACATACTGTAGCTGATGCCTTCTACAATGTTCAATTAAACAGCCCAGTGCTGATTATACAAAAACATTATATAGCTTTATAGAATACTGCGATTCAAAAAAAAAAAAAAAAGACTGCTACACTGTATAACTGGCTGTTGTCAAAGGCAATTGATATCCTGCATAGCTGTGCAAGTTTCACGTCTCTCGTATCACCCGTGTCCACTTTCTTCTCATATCGTAAAATAATTTTGCAATATATATAAAACAACACAGATGAAAGATATAAACTTACATGCTACATTTATGGCAAAACAATATTACCACCAGCAATCCGTAATTTTAAAGGGGGTGGCATGACTGCTGCAGATGTCAAAATAAAATTTACTGTGTCACATTAAGCCTTGTAAACTAAATAATACTACTTTTTCATTCCCGTTCATGTTCAAAATTTTCTCAACAAGCCTGCAGGCAGATAACATAATCGAATCACAGGAAAAAAAATAACCTTATAAGATTTTTCCCCTTCAAATCAGTGCCTCAAGGCAATATGCTGGTCATACAGAATAATGTGTGACAGTCTCACTGAAACGGAATCTAATCTGTATTCTGATGCGCCGCTTGTCATTTTCAGTGTAAATTCTCATCAATGCATGTTTCTGTCTTATTAATGCGAGCAGTGAGAGTGAAATCACTCTGTGCGCTTCACTTCCACACCACTAGATGGCCTCAATCCTTAATGGTTTCCTATTTGATGCAGCTCAGTGGGTGGGTTGTCTTTTGTTAATTACAATAAAACGTATTCATGTGCAAACAATCTCTTCTCATGAAAGCACATAATAATACTCACACGATCCACTTGGTGCTTGTCTTATATAAAACCGTAACTATGCCCACTCTGTGCTCTGCTTGATGACCTGCGTGCCTACATGCACTACTTAGTTACCTAAAAACTTGTTGCAAACTTGTTATGAATGCTATTACAAGCCTGCACATGAGTGCAAGCAATCGTGAAAATTGTTATTTGACATATTTCCATTAGTTTAAAAAAACTGAAATAGGCTGCTGTGGGAACGTGTGGTCCTTTCGATTGATTTGTTGCAGATTGCAAAAGCTACATGTGGCATTTGAAAATAATGAAATGAGGTGTGTATGAGAAGATCCCTTTGTGAATTCCCCTAATTCACACCTATCTGCAGGAAGAGAGCAAGCAGAGGACAAATCTCAACACCAGACTTCATTATACCCTCCCAGGAGATGTGTGTTTTTGTCTGGATACTCACAAGCTCTCTTTTTCTGATACACACACACACACACCCCATGTTGTCATCTCCAGCTGGGCAGAAGCTGGATGTTCCTTCCGCCTCTCACACCTCATAATGAAGACAGACTCTGCCCGTTAGCCCTATCCTCTTTCCATCACCGGGAACAATGGGGCAGTGTCTCCTTCACCCTCCTCTGCGCTCTCTAACAGCATTTCTCCAGGGCCAATCTCTCACTCCCTGCCCATCTTTTCAGCTTTGTGGTCAGAGAAGTGATGCGAGAGCTTGGCCTGCATTCCAACAGGCTGTGACACACCACGCCCCCTTCTAATTGGAGAACGACCTCTCTTTCACCCTTCCGTCCAGGCTGTCCCTTTGGGTAGTTGACCTCATCCTTCATTCTGGGTTCGGTGGCTGGGACCAACACCAAGGGTGTCAGGCCTTTTCAAAACTCGGAAATGACAGCATTGAATCAACCACATCCTGGCCAGGGGGAATGTGGACATGGTAATGAAGTCCGCAAGCATTTTTTAAGTTAGTTCTAACTTGGACGAGGGGTTTGGACTTTTGCAGGGGTCTTCTTCCTGCAACTTAAAGTGGGCATAGTTTAAAAGAGACACCCTACGTCCTACATTCAGTCCCGGGTGTGATAATGTCCCAGTTTCTCCGATTTTTCTGTAAAAAAAAAAAAAAGGCGGCTCTATTATGAATGCCTCAGGGGCTAAACATACGGGAGGGGAGAGTAAAATTGAGCCGTGACACCAAATCCCAGATTATCACAGAATAACAAATGTTTTGGGTGCTGTGCTCAGGATTTGGTGTTCGCTAAATGATCCCTTAAGCGAGCGAAGGATGGGGTGTCATTTAAAAGGAAGGCCTGGTTCCACATGGCTGCGTCTCGGCCGTTCCTGTCCGTCTCAAGCTTCATGTCACCTCTCCACCGAGACCTGCAGTGCTGCTCTAAATATAAAGAACTAATACAACTGGATTCTCATTAGACTCAATGGGGTTGGTATAGCAACACTGTTCTCTAGAGTTCTCTCGTTTCTTGTAGGCAATTAGATGACAACCACGGTGCCATCCTGATTGACAGAGCATTTCATCTACTCTGGAACTGCAACGACCTCCTTTTGCCATACACAAAAATTATTCAGTTGTTCTGAACTTGAGAATATATAGTTTAGAGCAGTAGGTTTATTGTGCTTAAAAATATACTTGTTACCAAATATTTATTTATTACTTAAGGCAAGACACCACAGGTGAAAAAAAACAAAATCATCACCATATTTCGCAATTTTCATATTCACAGTGCATTAAGTCAATACATTTTGTATTACACGTTTTCTAAAATGTTGTTTAAATATGCAAATGAGGCATGACCTAATTAAAAATACACTAATTTGCATTCATCTCCAGACCTGAAATCTGGAATATTGGATAAAGCCAGGTTCAAAATTCATGTTTCGTTGATATCTTAGAGTTAAATGTTTTTAACATTTAGGATAGGATTTTGAATATTTTTAATCACTGAAAAAAACTCATCAGCCGGAAAAAAAAATCACCAGGAATGAAATGTTATATAAATCAAGCAAATGATATATGAACAACCCTCTGTAAAAACTTTCAGAATATAGATAGAAATAAAACTGGAAAGTTTGGTGTATGTAAGCGCTACTAAAGTGGAGATTTCTGGCTTAGTGCTTAAGAAAAAACTCATTTTGAGAAAATGGCCTTTAAAGACATGTATTGTATTTAAATCTACAGATGTAAATAGACAAAGTGTAATAAAAATGTGTATATTCGAATGAAGAAGACAAGTTATAGAAGCCAAATAGCCTACAATTTCAAATTGATCAGTGCTTTAAAAAACAATTGCCTGTGGTGTCTTGCCTTAAAGTCTCGGTTTACCAAAAAATGGAAATTCTCTCATCATTTGCTCACCCTAATATCATTCCAAACCTTTGTGACTTTTTCCCTCTGTGAAACACACGCTGTGAAAAAGATATTTCAGAGATTTAACTGTTTTTGTCTATATAATGAATGTCAATGGGGTCCAAAACCACCCCACTGACTTCAACATACCTTCTTTTGTGTTCCACAAAGAAAATTGCACTGGTTTGGAACAACATATGGGTGAGTAAATGATGACAATTTTCATTTTTGGGTGAACTATCCCTCTAGCTCTAAATAAATCGATGGAATAATTGTGATATTAGTAAAAGGCAGAACGCTCCATCAAGAGGAGCCAAACACACACACACACACACACACACACACACACACACACAGGTCTGGGACGGTTGCTCCAGAAACCTGAAGGACAGAAGAGCCACTAATGATGTGTCTTATTTAGGAAAAGGTGCAGGCAGAAGCTTATGGAGTATGACGGAGTGTGTGTGCCACAGCGGGGATGCTGATCTGCCATGGCATTCAGCTTAAATGAGCTGGTACATCCAGGAAACCTCAGCCACTTTACATAAAGAGCCTCTCAGTAATGCTCAAGCTAATACCAAGGGAATTTGCTTAATTGGATAGAACACCCAGACATGCAATATACGCTCTCATAAATAACTTGTGTTTGATATTAGATCAAAATATCACACAGTGTGTGACACGCTCCAGAGTACATGTGCCCTTATGTTTGAGTACTGCAGGTTTGGTGAAACAGGTAAATTTGTTGTGTCCGCAGAATAATTCCACTTTGGCAAGCAGTTCTTGTTGTTTCACCCCCTCCTCCTCCTCTCTTTGTGTGTCTCTCTCTCTCGCTCTAGCATTCGCTCACTCTCGCAATCTCTCTTTATCTTCTGGTAAGGACTGGATCTGGTGAGATCATGAATCTTTTTGGCAGCAGAGAATTCTTTTCCAAGTACTCTAACAACTGAAAATAGCACTCTGTCCTAGTTCCTCTCGAACCTGAAAACCAAATGCATTCTATGGGCGTTGTCTACAGAAGATATCCAAGAAGTCATGCACATTGTCTCCCCACTGCTGCGACTTCCTGAGAAAAAAAACAAAACAAAAACCCAACAACAAACAAATACAAGCGCTGGCCTGAATGCAATATCTCTCGCAGACAGTATCATTTCATATTACAATCGACAAATCCACGTCCGACTGGAGCGCTGCTATTTTTGTAGTGATCCTTGTCAACCCGTCACTGGGCTTCAATAGTAACACGTTCTTTCATGCACTGACTCTAATCTGAAGAAAAAAGCATGGTAAACAAAAAAAAAAAGAAGCAAAGGAACGAGTGGGCTGAGTTTGTCACAAAGAGAGCATTTAAAAGAACACCTGTCTCTTTTATTTTGATGAATAAATTTAAATATTCAGCTTTTACTTCTGCTGCCATCTGTCTGCTTATCCTTTCAGATACTAAAGATAGCGAAGGCACAGTTTGCCATATGGTGCACTTATTCAAGGAAAAATGGCTGATGAAGACCAAACATTAAATGGTCTGTGGCCAGTCAAACTGTTCTCCACGCCACTCGTAAATTGTATAATGATCTGGCATATAGTTTGACGGTATGTAAAAATGACAGAGCGCATGAGTGAGTTATACTCAAATTATGCGGGTAAGTGGATAGAGGAAACAAGTGTCGCTGGGTTTCAGCTGAGAGAAACAAAATGGCATTTTTCCAAAGCACTGGCTGTTTCCATCTAAGCTGCTGGATGGAGACAGGCTTAGTCCGCACTGACGGTATGAGGTCAGCAGACACTTTGCTGTCACTCAGAGCCATGTCACACGTCACTCATGTCTGACCAGGTATGTCCTGCCCACTCAGACACAAGTGAAGCAGAAAATCAGCATCTGTCACTCTCTTTCACTTTCACCTCCATCTAAATGTGAGTGAGTGTGCGTGCATGTGTGAGCATATGAGTCTCTCGGGCTGCCCTGAGTTACTTTGACTGGAGACATCAAAAATATATACAAAATATACAACAAAATATGGAAAAAAAGGATTTATATATATATGGATCAAATATCAATTTCCATATTTTAAAGGAACAGTTCACCCAAAAATGGAAATTATCTTTCTTCACTGGAACACAAAAGGTAATTTTTTTAATAATATCCTGGCCATTCTTTTTTCATACAAAGTGAATTGGGACTGGATCTGTGATGCACTAAAACAACAAAGATGATGCATAATCTTATCATAAAACTGGTCCATATGAATTGTGTTCTATATTCTATATAGTCTTCTGCTGCCATATGTTTTGCCATATTAAAGTCTGAAATTTGAAACTATGAAAGTTAAGTTAATACACTGATCTTTTCTTCTGCTGAAGAATTTAAATGGACTACATACAGTACTGTTCAAAAGTTTGGGTCTTTTTTGAAACAAAGAAATTCATGCTTTTATTTAGAATGCAAGGGCACATTACACTGATCAAAAGTGACAGTAAAAACTTCTACATAATAAATGTTGCCCTTTTGAACTTTCTTTTAATCAAAGAATCCTGAAAAAAGTATCACAGTTTCCAAAAAAAAAATAAATAAAATATTTAAGCAGCACAACTGTTTTTAACAGATAATAATGAAAAATGTTTCTTGGCCACCGCATCAGCATGATTTCTGAATGATTGTGTGACACTGAAGACTGGAATAATGGCTGCTGAAAATTCAACTTTGCATGAATTTTTGCATGAACTATCACAGAGATAAATTACATTTTAAAATGTATTCAAATAGAAAACAATTTTAAAATGGTAATAATATTTCAAAATATTACTGTATATTTTTACTGTATATTTGATCAAATAAATGCACCCAACATTAAAAAATCTAAACTTCTTAATGGTAGTGTCATATGAGCAAGTTGCATATACTACAAAAATGGCATATTGATGCTTTACAATATTGGTTCTCTCATCACAAATATTTTAGTGGTAATGACACCACTACATTCGAGACTGTGATATTATATGGCTCAAAAACACTGGGAATATAGCATACGAGTCACACTGACCACTTTGAAGATCATTTTGTAATGCTTTTTTCACAGTTGTAATGTTTCCATTCACTTTCATTGTATTCTTCAAAAATTCACACTTTGTGCACCATGGAAGAATGAGTGATACGAATTTGAAACAAATAGGGTGAGTAACAATTTTTGAGTGAACTATCCCTTTAACATGGTCAATGTGCCCGTTCTGCTATCACCGACATCTCAGCACAGGTGCTCTCTGAAAGCTTCCTTTCACGTCCTTTCTCTCCTTCTCTCACACACACATTCTCTATCCCCTTGTCAGTACTACTGTTCACACCTCTGTACCTAACACTGCTGAGTTAGCTGTGATCGTCACCATTCTTCAATTGGACTGATGTGCTCATTAGACTGCCCGCACGCTCATACACACACAATCAATTGGCATCGAGAGTGTAAGAGGTCAGAAAGTGCTAATGATTTGGTCAAACCCCAGGGGTATAATCACTTGGCTTTGACTCGTTTACAGTCATCATCCATTTCTCCTTCGCTCCTGTCCTGCTTGGCGGCTTGCATGGCTGCCGCAAATGGCCAGGCAGTCCGCAGGGCATTTTGCCATGGGTTCGAGCAGCTGGCAAGCTCATCCTGAGCAGAAGAAATGTATTTAATAGGCCATTACCCCTTAAAATGCGACGTTATGCTGAGTGAAAGAATGTGTACCAATGTTTTCTTTTTCTGTACAGTGCCTGTCTCACCATTCCTTACAGTTCTCACTCTCCGTCTTGTTATTTCTCTCTCTCTCTCTCTCTCTCTGCATGAGCAAGTAGCTCAATGATTTTGGGTGAACGATGACTAATGATAATCCCCAGTGATGGTGATACGATGAGATTTAAATTACAAGTGTTTAGGGTCATAAGCAGAAACGGGGCGCGGGGGGAGGAACGCCACTGTCTGTTTGAAAAATCAGGACATCAAGGGCCGCTCGTTAACATGGTCAATGATCCTAAGTTAATTCACTTTCAGAAAGGCAGTCTCTGGATAATGATATCCTCCCAGCGTACAGACAGGTTTATCAAAACATTCCGTTACATCACCGAACAGTCTCGCCATTAATGTCAATACTGTCATATTAATCTTGTCAGTGCCTAAATATAATTAACGGAAATGGAAGGGAAAATCTTTTTTTTTCCCTTGTTAATTATGAGGTAAAAATGGTACTGGATATCTGTAATGATTTCAACTGCTTTATGGACGGTTAGCGATGTAGGTACAGCTAATTTACTCTCCTACACAAGGCTGATTCATTTAGTAAATACCTTTTATGCTAGCTTAGCAGTCATCAGTCCAACAAGCATCAAAAATGGCAGACGTAGCACTGCAGAGACTCCACCAGTCACACATTAGAATTAGCCTAGATATCCACCGCTAATCGCATCAAGACATTAAGGGCCTTTAATTTGCTCATAAACATTCCCTGCCATCCCTATGCCAAAAAGCCATATATCAGTCATGGATGCCTGATTAATTGTCATGCCAATATATGGAAATATATAATCTGTGATAATCTTAATTACAGGCATTATGTAAAGTGTTACATATCTTGGGCTTACGCAACTCCTGCAAGCTCATTTTAAGACGCATTTCACGAAGACATCACTGCTACCTACCACCTTGCATTCTAAAGCACATATCTGAACTGAGAAGCGAGGAACACAATGTTTCGAGTACATGAGATGGTAAATCATAACCCACAGTCTACTGGGCATCTGATCATTCTTGCACTCTGAGCTTCTGTGATTTTGCTGATCAATAACACATACTGAAGCAACATATCCGTGCTGCAAATTTACACAGGGCACAGGGTTCACATGAACGCGCATGCAAACAAAACCTACTGTTGCTACTTTAGCTTTTGGTGGAGAAAATGTCTTTTATTATAGGAACAGTTCCAGACTTTTCCATGCAATTAAAAAATGATGGGTACTGGAGCTTCAAAATTAACACAAAAGGGTCATAAAATCATACAATGATAGACAAACCTATTTTTTTCAGTGTTATTTTGAAGCTTGACAATCACAGTTCTCATTTACTTTTATTTTATTGAATAGAATGGTCAGGATACTCTTTTAAAAAAAAAATACTTATTGTGTAAAAAAAAAAAAAAAAAAAAAATACAGATTTGGAATGACAAATAAGATGAGGTTTTCATTTTTAGGTGAACTACCCCTTTAAATAAAAACGTGAAGTACATCGGGGCATTGCAGCACTGTAGCTGAAATCATATATAGACACCAGCATGCATCGTAAACTCCAGGGCTCAGCTGGAGAAATCATTACCTCACCGAGCTCAGAACGCATTTGCTGAGGCAGTCATGCAACAGTCACGCCATGATGCCACCCCTGAGAGAGCTCGCTGATTCTTCTGGGAATCAAGTTTGTGATTACAGCAGGAGTGGGCGTCAAAAAAATAGAACGCATGAAAAATAAATAAATAAAAACACATACAACTCTTCGAAGCTCAGTGCCAAACACTTTTTTCCGTCCCCCTTTCCTCCACCTCC
Organism: Sinocyclocheilus anshuiensis; assembly: GCF_001515605.1. NCBI lineage: Eukaryota > Metazoa > Chordata > Actinopteri > Cypriniformes > Cyprinidae > Sinocyclocheilus > Sinocyclocheilus anshuiensis. The sequence continues at coordinate 234,857 of NW_015555749.1, forward strand.
CACTCCTTCAGCACAGCATGTCATAGGAAATGCGGGTTCTATCAAATAGCATCCTCTGAGCAAGCACTGGTAGCGCCTTCTATTCTGAACATTATACAGCTTTTATTCATGAGGGCGGTCTGAGGCGCTGGAACTTTCTAAAACAGACCAGCACTTTGAGTGTTGGAGGAGGCATAGAACACTATGATTACCCTAATGATCATTCACAGGGCTCGTCGGGAGCATGATTTTCTGTGAATTTCTACTCTGGGGTTTGTGTGAAAATGAATGAACAGCAGGGATTCTCAGGGGAATCTGTGCAGGTTTGAGCAAGTTCAAACAGTTGGGACCAAAAGTCCATATTGACCATATTGAAAATCTGGGACTTTTTTTTTTAATTTAAACCTTGGAAATAAAGTTTTAAAGGGGTCATATGATGCTGCTAAAAAGAACAGTATTAACTGGAAATAAAGTTTTTTTTGGTGAGGGAAAGTCGTGGCCTAATGGTTAGAGAGTCTGACTCGTAACCCAAAGGTTGCGGGGTTTGAGTCTCGGTACAGGCAGGGATGCTCTCCTCCACCCTCGATACCACGACTGAGATGAGACCCTGGAGCAAGGCACCGAACCCCCAACTGCTCCCTGGGCGCCACAGCAAAAATGGCTGCCCACTGCTCCAGGTGTGTATTCATAGTGTGTGTGTGTGTGCACAAGGATGGGTTAAATGCAGAGCACAAATTCTGAGTATGAGACACCATACTTGGCTACACTTCACTTCATATTTGGTAATTCTCTTTAATGTATTTGCCCTGATTTTATCTTTTTTTTTCTGTGAGATGTATCTATTTTTATAGTATTTTGTTATAAGGAGTTGGACCTTATCAACACCTTGATTGACATGGCAATAACATTCTATCACATTATTTTGACAGTTAACGTTTTGGATGGTTTTTCTGTGAGTGGGCGGGTTTTGGTGAGCTTTTGGGCTGGAAATCGTCCATCCAATCTGGCAACACTGTTGGTGGTCACGGAAATTCACCGCGTTGAGCACAAGAAAGATGCTTTGTTTGAAAATCTGCGTGGGGAATATTCACCCTCACACTAAACTTGCGATCAACGTACGAGCTGACGCAGTCATTTGTAACTTGAATGTGCGAGGCTTCCGGTGTCATTCTCTTCCAGTCATTTTTAGCAACAAAACTGCTTGTTATACTGCTTGATATTGCAAACAGGTATTCTTAATATTATTTTAATGTACTGTCATGATTATAAAAAAAAAAACACTGGTTTGACAAAATTCTAAAGATGGCTGCACACTTGTTTCTCTGACACATAAGACCCCGATCAGACAGAACACGTTTTTCAGGTTTTAAAACGCAAGGCACACTGCACTGCCTTTTTTTGGTTTACTTTTTGTAATTCTGAAAAGAGCAGTGTGCTGTGGGTTTATGTTGTTAGGCAACCACCGAATCAGCTGTCCTGTCAGTCTAATCAAGGATTATAGCGTGAACGCTCTAATATCTTTGGTTTGCTGTTAAGTAAACTGTCATATTAGCGGAAACGTATAAAAAAAAATACAACTTCGGGTAACCTGCGACATGTGTGTGTTCACTGCTGTGTGTGTGCTCTTAGGATGGGATAAATGCAGAGCACTGATTCCGAGTATGGGTTACCATACTTGGCCACATGACACAATCACTTTTTTCACTTTTTTAAAAGTTTGAAACATTTAAATCAAAACAGAAATTTGAACATAAAATGAACAATAACTACACCATAAAATTATTTTTCTATTCTACTTAAAAATTCCAAGTTTAAACCAATGTTATTTGCCGATTCGTTGTAATTATTTGTGAAATTTAGTAACAATTTCTGAGCAAAAATTGTTTCAACACCAAATTTTAATAACCTAAAATGTAAAAAAAAATAAAATTGAAAAATTGAAAATAAAACGAGGATTAATGGAGCACATTTTACAAGAAAATACTCACACTCTTTCTGCTTCAAAATTCCAAGTTTAAATCATGTTACTTGCCAATTTTTTTTAATTATTTGATACATTTTCTGAGAGAAAATAGTTTCAAGTCCAATATTCTTTAAGTGTTTTCAAGATTCTGCAATTCTGCTTCAAAATTCCAAGTTTAAATCATGTTACTTGCCAATTTTTTTCAATTATTTGATACATTTTCTGAGAGAAAATAGTTTCAAGTCCAATATTGTTTAAGTGTTTTCACGATTCTGCAATAGTTCTTGGTCTAAATGACTATATTTTCTCTGACTATATGTGACTCTTTGCACAGACGGTCAGATGTTCTTTCAACTCACTGGATAACTCAAATAATGCTGGATAACAAGATCATCAGGTTTGACACAAACTTGTGGAATTCATGCAGCTTGTTGCTGCTGCATTAAAGATGGGGTTTGTATTAAATACCAAGAAAATCTGAAATACATGTAAATTATTTAAATAAAATTTTCACTTGAATTATATTTTTCACTAGTGGCTTCAAACTTTGTGACCCAATAGTAAGTGTGTGTTTGTTTGTGTAAGACTCACAATCTGAAGCTGCAGGTAGTCTCCCAGGCCAGAAGAGCTGTCCACCCTAACCAGCACTGCATCCTTCTGCTGGGTGCTAAAGCCGACAGCCAGTCGGTCAGCTCGTGTGCTCGGTCTGTCGTTGGGCGGCCATGTGTACACAATGAGCCCTCCATCACGTCCAAATATATATGTGGTTCCCGCTGCAGAACGAGAAAGAGAGAGAAACAGAATATTAAGTGTAAGAACATCAAAGTAAGTGGGAAAAGTATTTCCATGGGTGTGCGTGCATATGCACGGCTCTGCTCCATTACACAAAGTGCGGGAGTATCTTGATGAACCCATTCAGCGTGCCAGACAGCCCCTGCTGGTCCCTGATTGGCTAAATTATAGCCCTTATGTGACCCTCGGTACGCTGATGTCACCAAGAGCACCTGTGTCTGCCGAAGCAGAGTCGCTCTTGCTACAACCACTCAACGCACGCAACCTCCCCATCCGAGCCCAGGGCTGATTGAGCTGATTACAGCCGCTCTCTTCACCCGCCGACACACCGGACAATCAATCCAGCCCCTCGGCCCCCAGCCCAACACCTACTTCTGCATGCATTTATTCTGTCAAAGGTGGGCAAACACGGCACAGACCAGACAGCTATTCCTGCTCAGCGAGATGCATGCTAATGCCTGATGGAGCTAATTACAGTGTCAGAGGCAGGTAGCTTACTGTGAGCAGGGTCACTGTGATTCAACGCCTGCATTAAGGTTTCTATGGGAAATCAACGTAGCTTTTTGCATCGAGAGATAGAGAGAAATGCTACTAATGGAGTTGATCTCATTAACTGGCAGACTGCGTTAGCTCTTTTGATCAGGCGTGACTTCAATAGCAAAACAGGGTGAAAGCGCTTCGATTGTGGCAGGTGCAGTCGGGGTAATGTTCGCAGAGCACAGAGCTCATCAACCTCAAGATAACAGCCTCGGGAGATGCGAGACGCACTTCAACACTCTCCTCTCTGCGGAGCATGACTGCTGCGCTTCTGAGCTCCAGATGCAGATAAGACGGGCGGCGAAGCAGCACGGGGAAAAAACCCAGAGGAGGCCGGAGCTCTCAGAAGAGCAAAGTGCTGAGAGTTGTTTCAAAAGGGCTGGGTTATTTCCTGGCATGTTCCTCTATTTGCAGAGCCGTGCTCATTAGCTCCACTCTGTGTGATTTTCACCAGCGGGCTCTCACCGGCCCCTTGAACGCATCTCAATGAGACTGTTTCACACTGTGTCAGCAATCGGCTTGACCCCCTCCGAAAACAACACCCTCGGGGCAGGCACATTTGCTTACACGGGTACACAAATGCTCAGGAGCGCTCACGGATTCACATGCAAACTAACGCCCGGTTAGTGATGACTCCCTTGTCGGGCTTGTTCGAAACAGAGGGAAATGAGCTCTGCTCATTAGCGGGGTTCAGATGGTTGAACTTCACACACACATATGCGCACAGGCCATCATGGATGTGAAGCAGATAGGGAGAGTGAACGGATGAGATTTCGGCTCTGTTGAAATTTGTGAAATTCGTGTGAACCGCTACGGCTGCCTGCCTCATATCTGTCGCTCAGTATGACTGCAATTCGCAGCTGTGGGTGAGTGAATGGATTTGCCCGGGAAGGGAAGCGTAAAGCTGTGCAGAGATTTACGGGCACAAATGGGCAATGCACAGTGTACTGAAAGTTAAAATCAGCGCAATCAACTTTTAAAAATACAAGACGACATCTGACTCATACATGCATTTGAAGGGATAGTTCACCCAAAGATGAAAATTCAAACATCATTTACTTACCCTCATCTCCTTCCAAACATCTATTACTTACTTTCTTTTGTGAACAACAAATTCTATTTTAAAGAATGTCTCCACTTATTTTGTCTATACAGTGGAAGTCAGTGGGGTCCAAAAAAACCCAACTGTTTAGGCAAATAAAACAAATAGACATTATTCAAAATATCTAAATTGTAAGTTGTCCTTGTTAGAGAGTAATTACACAAATAAATACTGAGTGATAATATTAACAACATGTAGTTACTATAGGGTTAGGATTTTGTTGAGGATCAGTTGCTTGTAATTATGCAACATTTACTGTTATACACTGTTAAATAAAGTGTTTCCATATCTTGTGTTGTGTTTCCCAGAAGAAAAGAAAGTCTTGCAGGCATGGAACGACATGAAGGTGGGTAAATAATGGAATTTTTGGGCCAACTATCCCTTTAAGGGACAACAGATCGTAAAATAAACCCCTAACAAAGCGATCAGTACTTCATTCAGAGAGGGCTGACTGAACATTACCAATTTTTTTAAATACAGCCACTTATTAAAAGTAAGTAAATAAATGAGCATGAATTATTGATTTGTGCTGAAATTATTTAATTTTGTCATAAGAAAGAGGCTGTAAAGTGCTATGAAAGACAAAAAAAAAACAGCTGTGAAATAATTCTCTTTAAATACCCGCTGTATTCTTGGAAGCATGGTATAGTGACACATGCTTCAAGACCAAGATATGTTGCAAAAGTGGGAAATGTGGGTTTGAATCTGTTTTGATCCTATTCTCAGTTTTTTTTTCTCTCCATCATTTCCTGTCATGTCTCCACATTCACTATCAATGAAATGGTGAAATGCTGAAAATATCTGCTGGATTCTGTGTTTGTGCAGTTGGCTCTTATCCCGACTACTCGGGAGCTTCTCCAAGACACCCTCTTTTCTTTCTTTCTTTCTTTTCTTATCTCCCTCAGCCTGACTTCTCACTCCCATCCCTGATGTGGTTAAGGAGCTTGCTGCCCTCCCTCTAACGGGGTTAAACCTCTTCTCTGAAGTCTATTTTCTGATGCTGTTAAATGAGGCAAGCTCTTTGTGCAAGCCAGACCATTAGCCCCTTAAATATGTTCCATCATCTTGGCTGGGTGGACAGCTGGGTCTGGGTTTTAAAGAAGACCCTCGCTACCTAACAACCTTCTGGGTCTTTCCACTCCAGCGCCCTTCTAAGGCCAATCATCAGGAACAAGCAAAGGAGAGAGGGCCGACTGCCGCCTCATAGAACAGCTGTGTGTGAATGCTTGGGAGAGCTGTTCTAATCAGATAGATATTACCTGGCCCTCTGGAATCCCATCATGGCTGTAATCTCCTTTATGTGCTGGTGAAATTAAATTACGCACCAGCTTCTTCTTCTGCCAGGGTCTTGGAGGCTCCTTATGGATCCCTCTCCACTTTTATACACAAGCTAAAGGACTACTTTTGCTAAAAGCAATAGTTCACCCAAAAATGAACATTCTGTCATCATTTATTAGCCCTCATGCTGTTGGCATACAGGTCTGAAAAAACATGAGGGTGATTAAATAATGACAGAATGTTCATTTTTCAGTGAATTTTAAGACTCTTTATTTGTATAAGGCTGTGAAAGTTCTCATGAATGTTTCATCATTTATTAACCCTCCGGGGTCCGAGGGTGTTTTGGGGCCCAGGAAAAGTTTTGACATGCACTGACATTTGTGCTTTTGACATGCACTGACATTTGTGCTTTTTTCAGTTGCTTACAAACATTTGAATGTCTAAAGTTTAATAAAACTGTAATCAGCACAAACTGTGCTACAATAATATGTGAGCAGCATGTATGTATGTGATTGTGTTTTTGAGAAAACAACGTTTATGCGTGCTTAGTGAAAAACTACAATTTTAAAGTCACTGAAATAAGGCCATAAACCACATACAGAACATTTGTTCACAAGACTTTTGAGAACTGGATCTTGAAATCTAGAGATAGAGCTAGCATACAGGTTTGGAACAACATGAGGGTGATTAAATGATAACATAATTTACATTTTTGGATGAACTATGCTTTTGAAGACCCGTTCACGCTAAGGACAAAAACTGTAATGATAAATATATACTTTTTTTAATTAATAGTCCAAACCACAACTATAACGATAATGACATAAAGGAACAATATCATTGGAATCACTTTGAGGATGACTGATGAATGATAAAAACATTGACACTCAGAATCCATCCTGCTTTTAAGATAATTTAAAGTGGCAGACAACATAACGGCAGTGCACGCTTTGAATAAACAGAATATTATCATGAGTTGGTGTGGACGCTAATATAGCCTAGTTATCTTTGTACTTATCGTTCTTGGTGTGAACGGACCTTAAGACTCTTTATTTGCATAAGACTGCAAAAGTTCCCGTTAATGTAGCCTATCGGCTAGCATATGTGCTTTGACACATTGAGACATAATGAGTTCAAATCTGTCTTGTGTAATTTCCCGATCCCCTTGTAATTTCATACATAAAAGAAGTTATGAGGATGGAACAATTCATATTTTATCATCAGATTTCTCGGATCCATGTTTAAATGTAAAATCAATGACATCCAATACAGTCATTGTCTTGGGGGCTTATATGCAGCAAATCATACTGCTGAAAACACAATATTTATAAGCTGTGCTGAGCTGACTTTCCATCAATAAACACTTCAGAAACACAAAACATTGTGTCTTGGAATGGGGAATGAATTGAGCTCCCACTCTACTCTGCTTCATGTCCCTAGATGCCTCTTTCCTTAGAACAGAAGCATTGTGAGGGCCCTGGCAGTTTGGTCTAAAATTACAGTGCATTGTTTTGGGTTGCCCACCTCCTACTTGCATGCAAGAATGAGGAACATCAGTCAAACTCTGCAGGGTTGGAGTCATTCACCCGGTGAGCAAACACACACACTACAATACAGTTCTGCACATCAAGTGTGTACACGTAAGTACACACATACACACGCAAACACACATGCACCCCACTGGTATGAAAATGCTGTCAAAATAAACAGAAGGCAAAGTGAAGACCCCACATAGAGAAGTATACAAAAATCTAAAAGTAACACTTCAAACCACCAAAAATTAAATGGCATGCTGTACTGTAACCTTCACAAGTCTTAAGAGCATTGCAAGTGACTTAAGAATGTTTCAAACCTATAATCATATGGGTAAAATGTGTAGTGGGGTACAAAGGTCTGAAACTACTCTTACATTTTTAAATTTTTGTAATTTAAAATTGTTTTTTTTT
>NW_015555749.1:247298-267554 GCF_001515605.1 Sinocyclocheilus anshuiensis
ATATATATATACATATATATATATATATATATATATATATATATTAGCATAATTTGAATTAGATGAATTTAACAATTTACATTAAATTTCAAAATGTCTTAGTATAGTGTACGGTTTGCCCCCTGCAACTATAAATATAATTCATATTCTCCCCATATTTAACATTTTTCAAATTGTAAATTCTTCTGTTCGTTTCCAGGTAAAAAAAAGTTTTTGGACACCACTGTATATTTTACAGGTATGTGGTGTATTGTTTTCTGTGTGTTTTGCTAGCTTATCCACCTGGCAGGTTATGGACAGAAAATAGTTTTTGTTCCATTATGCTGAGAAGAATAGGTGTGTGTGTGTTTGTGTGTGTGTGCGGGCAAGAGTGAGTGTGCTTGGTGGTAATGTTTTTTTATGTGAAGCAATTATAATGTTTACGTGAAATATGAGTCTGTGACATTGTATTTGTTTATTAAACATTCAGTGCGAGCTGTGCTGCAACTACAAAACTGAGGCTTCTGCAATAATAAACAGGCAATTAAAAAGTGAATTACTGCAGCTCCAATTACCAGACTGACACCACAGCGTTCCACACCAACTGGGTAATTACAGGCAACAGCTCGAGCGGAACACTGGCCAACCTAAGAGGGTGCGGATGTGTAGATGAATGTGTGTATCTTTGCATATTTGTGTGTTTGATGCTAGTAAACTGGCCGTTATCTTTCGCAGAAACAGCAAGAAGCGTTTGTAAATTTGACTGCAGTTTCTCCCTCTCCAAGAATCGACTTAAGACGCAGGCTTCAAAACGAGACGTCATGTTTATGACTGGTCTAGCGCAACGCAAAATTTTATTGTCTGCCTGTGAAGGAATCCTCCGGCTGACTGACAGAGACTCCATCTCCGGATGGGAGAGAGTTTAGGCTCTATGGTGGGTGGGTGGTTGGCTGCCTCAGGACGCAGTCGAGAGTCCACACGGACAGCTCTAATACTGTTCAGTTCCTGCACGCCTCATGGGTTTGATTTTTACATGCATCATTGGCACTGTCAAAACATTTTCCTTTCCTTTCTTTAATACTCTATTCAGTTTTTATTGTCAGACCTGAGGGCGCTGAATGAATCAGAACTAATAAAACAATAAAACCCACTGTGAAATGTAAAGTCTTCCGATTTATTTCATGTTTAGTGCTACGTAATTCAAGGACAATAGCCTGGCACAAACTGAATTTTCTACAGACCTGGATAGCAGTGCGTTATATAGCACATTACAGCAGTACAAATTTACCTTTGAGGATACTAGCCGCAGCCGACTCTGTGCTGCTTCACAGACCCAATCAATACAATGAGCCATGGCTGGAGAAAAACCAGCGGTTCATACGTGAAAAGAGACCACTGAAGAGTAAAAGAGGCAGGGAGCACTGGGGTTTGTGGTCGTGGTAGAGCTCTGGTATTTCTCCTGCTGACCTTTCCAGGGCCAATTAGGGTAGAGCTGGGAATGAGCGGTCAGTGCTGTGCTGGCTGAAAACCTGTCTGCTGTGGCACTTTAGTGGATGTTGTTTTGATTTGCTTTGTGTTTTTATAACAAGCTTTTGGCTCCTGAGAACGTCCAGGGGGTTTAGGAGAAGATGAGGCTTAGGCTCATGGTGTGTGAGCGTGTAAATGATCCTGTGAGTGTATATGTATGTGTTGATCTTTGTGTATGATTTGCATTTTGTATTTTGTAAGGAAGGAGTATTTAGGAATGAGAAAAGAAATGAAAGGAGGAAGAAAAAAAAAGGTAAAAAGGAAGAAAGTTAGAATGAAAGGAAGGAGAGATGGACAAATGTCAAGAGGGAATTTAAGCAGAGAAGGAAAAAAGGAGGAAAATAAAGAAGGAACTGGGGGAGTAAAGAAAGAAAGAAAGAAATTACAGATGAAGAAATGAAAGAAACGAATGAAGCAGAGAAGGAGGAAAAAGGAGGAGGAAATAAAAAGCAATTAGGGAAGATTAAAGAAATGGAAGAAAAGGAGGTAGATGAAAAGAAAAAAGGGCAGGAATGAAGGAAGAGAGGAGGGAAAACAGGAAAGAAAAGAGTGAATGGAAGAAAATGGGAGAAGAACAAAAGGAAAGAAAAGAGGAAATGAATAAAGGGAAAAAGGAGAAAAAGAAAGAAAGAAAGAAAAAGAAAGAAAGAAAGAAAAGAAAAAAACAAACAAATAAAGGGAACAAGTGAAGAAATAAACAAAGAGGAAGAAAAAAGTGGAAAAAGGTAATGAAGAGAGAAAAAAAGTGGGAGGAATGAAAGAAGGAAACATTAGGAGGAAAGTAAAGATGGAGAGAAGGAAGGAGGAAGGGAGAAAAAGCAGAAGGAAAGAAAGTGAGAAAGCAAATTAGGAGGAGATAAAGAAGGAAGGAAGGAATGAACCAATGACAGAAGGAACCAATTACCAGACTGACACCACAGCGTTCCACACCAACTGGGTAATTACAGGCAACAGCTCGAGCGGAACACTGGCCAACCTAAGAGGGTGCGGATGTGTAGATGAATGTGTGTATCTTTGCATATTTGTGTGTTTGATGCTAGTAAACTGGCCGTTATCTTTCGCAGAAACAGCAAGAAGCGTTTGTAAATTTGACTGCAGTTTCTCCCTCTCCAAGAATCGACTTAAGACGCAGGCTTCAAAACGAGACGTCATGTTTATGACTGGTCTAGCGCAACGCAAAATTTTATTGTCTGCCTGTGAAGGAATCCTCCGGCTGACTGACAGAGACTCCATCTCCGGATGGGAGAGAGTTTAGGCTCTATGGTGGGTGGGTGGTTGGCTGCCTCAGGACGCAGTCGAGAGTCCACACGGACAGCTCTAATACTGTTCAGTTCCTGCACGCCTCATGGGTTTGATTTTTACATGCATCATTGGCACTGTCAAAACATTTTCCTTTCCTTTCTTTAATACTCTATTCAGTTTTTATTGTCAGACCTGAGGGCGCTGAATGAATCAGAACTAATAAAACAATAAAACCCACTGTGAAATGTAAAGTCTTCTGATTTATTTCATATTTAGTGCAATGTAATTCAAGGACAACAGCCTGACACAAACTGAATTTTCTACAAATCTGGATAGCAGTGCATTATACAGCATATTATGGTAGTACAATTTACCTTTGAGGATACTCGTCGCAGCCAACTCTATGCTGCTTCACAGACCCAGTCAATACAAGACATGGCTAGAGAAAAAACAGCAGTTCATATGTGAAAAGAGACCACTGAAGAGTGAAAGAGGCAGGGAGCATTGGGGTTTGTGGTCGTGGTAGAGCTCCTGCTGACCTTTCCAGGGCTAATTAGGGTAGAGCTGGGAATGAGCGGTCAGTGCTGTGCTGGCTGAAAGCCTGTCTGCTGTGGCACTTTAGTGGATGTTGTTTTGATTTGCTTTGTGTTTTTATAACAAGCTTTTGGCTCCTGAGAACGTCCAGGGGGTTTAGGAGAAGATGAGGCTTAGGCTCATGGTGTGTGAGCGTGTAAATGATCCTGTGAGTGTATATGTATGTGTTGATCTTTGTGTATGATTTGCATTTTGTATTTTGTAAGGAAGGAGTATTTAGGAATGAGAAAAGAAATGAAAGGAGGAAGAAAAAAAAAGGTAAAAAGGAAGAAAGTTAGAATGAAAGGAAGGAGAGATGGACAAATGTCAAGAGGGAATTTAAGCAGAGAAGGAAAAAAGGAGGAAAATAAAGAAGGAACTGGGGGAGTAAAGAAAGAAAGAAAGAAATTACAGATGAAGAAATGAAAGGAATGAATGAAGCAGAGAAGGAGGAAAAAAGCAGGGAAGGAAAGAAAAGAAGGAATGGAAGAAAATGGGAGAAGAAAGAAAGGAAAGAAAAAAGGATGGATATAAGGGAGGAATTAAATTAAAGAATGGCAAAAATGAAGGAGGAAAGAAAAGAGGGAACAAATAAAGTAGAGAAGGAAAAAAAAGAGGAACGGAGGAGAGAAAAAAAGCAATTAGGAAAGAAAGTCAAACAAACAAAAGGAACAAGCAAAAAAATGAAGGAAGAGGAGAAAAAGATGGGAAAAGTGAAGGAAGGAAAAATGGGGTGGAACGAAAGAAGGAAAAAGTTAGGAGGAAAGAAAGGATGGAGAGAAGGAAAAAGAAAGGAAGAAGGGAGGAAAAGGCAGAAGGAAAGAAAGGGAGAAAGTGAATTAAAAGGAGGGAAAGAAATAAGGAAGGAAGGAATGACAGAAGGAAGGGAAGGTAAACAAATAAAAAACTAAGGAAGAATAAAAGAAAGAGCTATGTTGACTTTGAGCGATGAATTCACGAATAACTCTTTTATTAGATGGAAGTATGTGTAATAATCTCTGCAGGTGTGTGTGTGTGTGTGTGTGTGTGTGTGTGTGTGTGTGTGTGTGTGTGTGTGTGTGTGTGTGTTTGTGTGTATCAGTACGTCCAGTCTAAGCCTCCCTGAGCCCCATGTGTGAGCTACAGTGACATAATGAGAAATCTCTCTGGAGGTTTGGCTTGACTGGGTTTAGATTACACACCAAAGCTATTGTTCCTTCTATCTCTCTCTCTCTTTCTGCAGATTCTCTTGGGAGAGTGAATAGCATTTAAAAAAATCAATCACCTCCATACTATCAAGGGGATGATATGTCTTTCTCATATAAACTCGCACACCCATACACAATGCACCCACTATATAGAGTTCAGCTTGCAGCCCTGTACAGTCACTGTACTGTCTCACTGTTTGCTGGTGGTGATGCTGTATCGTTCCCAGTGGAATATCACTGTCAAGTGCATGTAGTCTTTGACCACTCTGCTCATCCTTTTGCCTCTTTTAATTCCCTCTATCTCTCTCTTAGTCAGGACAGCCTACGCTTCCAATTCTCAGCCTCTCGGAGTATCATATTTAACCGGGCACAGCACCATTCATGTGCAAATCCATGCTATACTCTCATTACAGCAATTCGGGCCTCTCAAACTATAGTTCTGACATAAAAGAAAGCAAATAAGACAGAGATAGAAAGAGGACTCAACCTCATGAGCTCACTTACTCCAACTCTATTCAGATTTGCAGTGATGGAGGAAAGAGAAAGAGAGGGGCAGCATACTAAAGCAGCTCACATAGTCATTAATAGCCTTTGAAAACATATGCAAGAAAGAAGACACTCACACGAACACATTTTTTAAAAGAGGGGGAGTGATGTTGAACCTACACGGTTGGATCATTTTTCTGTAGGTGTGAGAGAATGCAGCGTTCTTCTACCGTATAACTTCATCTAAATGTAGCTTCTGTTATATTTGTCGGTGTAACTGTGGAGGAAAGAGGAGATAAAAGTGCAAGACTGCAGCAAAATGAGAGGGGGAAAAAGTAAAAAAACACTGTGCTGGAGCCCAGGGTAACTTCTGATAATTTGCCTCGCTTTCTGCTTTCCTTTTTTTAGTTCCCATCCAATCATTTCAGTGGGAGAGAGGGCACATTTACTGGTGCACACAGACAAGGGTGCATGCACACACTTTTCTGCACTCCACATAACCTACTGTTAATGGTTTTTAAATGATAATTTTGCTGCAACAACAGAACTCGTGCTGTTCTCAAATTCTTTGTAGCGGCGTACTAAAACAGTGCTGGAAGCAGGTAGGGCTGGACAGAGGTTTGGCTGAGGTGGTGTCTGCTGGTGCTGTAAATAGCAAAGCAGACACATAGCTGGAAGCGGTTTCAGTTTTAGTTTATTATTACCAGAGCTCGTGAATTATGCTCAGCTGCGAACAATGTCGCCGAATATTCTCGGGCAAAAGAGGTCCGGAGGTTTAGATTAGCTTGGCCGGGAGGGGGGGCAGAGGCAAAAGCAATGGACCCTGATGCGCTGATACGCATTCGAGCAGCACGGCTCTGTGATCTCAGCACACCCTACCATTAGAGATGCCAGCTGTGTCACACACACACAGACACACACACACACACACACACACACACACACACAGAGAGAGAAAAGAAGAATATGACAAAGACAGAAGGAAAGATTGATAGGGAGAGAGGCAAGGAGGTAGAGAAGAAAAACTAAGAGCCTTTCAGAAAGAATGATAAATGACTCGTCTCACTTCACAAGCTTCTGCTCTCTTCCTCCTGCCTCTATTCAATAGTGTAGTTTTTTTTTATCAAAGCATAATCTGTGAGGATAATGCTGAGATGCAGCCAGGTCTCGTTATATAAGTGCAGTGGATCACATACAGTACTGACAGCTCAAGCCCCTCTGCACACACAGCGTGGAAATCGCCTTGATAGTTTTAAACAGCCAGCCGCAACGAGATATTACAACTCAAACTGGGGGGAAAAATCTGGTGCAATAAAGCAGAATGTGTTCAATTTATACTGTATACCGGTCTCAGGAGAGGTGGCCAGTGGGATTTAATGGAAATGTAATAGAGAAGTAATAGAGTTTCAAAGGAGGTGTGGGGGGTGCCCCAGTGTGGAAATCTCGGGGTAGCTCTCGGGCTTAATAGCCTGTCCACTGTCCCTTCTACACCTAATACATTCAATTTGGCTGGTTCGCTGCATTAAATCCACACACGCACACACACAACACGCTACGGTGACCACGATGCAATTTGAATATAATTTCATCATGTCAAAGGTCAGCTCAAGTCGGCGTGCACGGATGTGGCCTTTTGAACAGGAGAGGTTAAGGATGTTGCCCCAGTGCTTATATAAAAACAGCCCCCTTAATGGCCCCTAAAAAAATAACACAAAGACGCATGTATTCAAGCATAGTCAGCGTAACAGAAGGCTGAATCGCTGGTCGCTAAGTGACTGTGGTGCAGCCAACATTATGCTCTCAACATTTGTACTCTGCATAATGCATCTGCATAATGTTCACAAACACCTCTTAAAGATCGCATTTGCATCCTGACCACATAATTGCGCAAGTACACTCATAGAGCTCGGCCAATTACCGTGAGATTACAAGTGCATGATATTGTTTCTTATGCTAAAATCTCGGCACACAGAAAACAGTAGCTCTAGGAATGAAAGGTCACTGAATGGCAAAGCGGAAAGAGGGTGAATGTGGCAGTCGAATAAGCTACGCACCATGTCCTGCCCGCAGGGGGGCGTGGGATCTGGCGGCAGGCACGAGGTGATGAGGCATATGTTGAGGGACGTACAGCTCCCCAGGCCCCTCTGCCAGAGCCAGGGCTGACCCCAAAGTCAGCAGTGGCAGCCAGAGAGCCAGGCGCAGGCTGATGCGGAGCAGGATGGAAGCAACACCACCAGGAGCCCCGCAGGGCCACAGATGCAGCATGCTACCGGAGTGCAAGGACTTTAAAGAGGGGCGTCCTTAGACCACCTGGCAACCCATGTCCTGCTCAAGCCTTGGATCCTGACCATGCAACAGCCCAATCACAGATGGAGAGGCAGAACAACAGCACATGCCAAATCCACATGTAGAGGGAACTTCCACAGAGTTCTTCCGAGGTATGGATTAAAAAAAAGAGCACAGATGAGGTCAACTTCAGAAGGATAATGATCCTGGGTTAAATTCCTCTCTTCATGGCATTCAAAAACACAAAATCCTGTGGGAGAAAAAAGAAAGAAACCACGGAATCCGATCCAGTACTCCAGTAAGGCAGGAGTAGTGGTGTATTGGAGAAGAGGGAGAAAAGAGTGAGCAGCCTTTGTTACAGACCTCCCAGCAGTCCTGGACTTTTCCTATCACCTGAATCCCAGCTGTATCCCATGAAGACAAGGCTGCATCCCTCGTTATCCCCGTTGAGAGAAAAGGAGAGGATCAGGGAGACAACCAGAAGCGATGGCACACACAAGACGAGATCGCCGCTGCAGCATTTAACTCAATACAGAGTGCCTCTCCCCCTCCCCAAACGACAAACACACTCTCTCTCACACACACCACACAAGAGCTGCTGCTGCTGCCTGGCTGGCTGAGACCGCACTGACTCTCAGAGGAAACATTAGCAGACACATCACAGGAGAACAGGAAGAGAGAACCAAGAAAGGGCAAGAGTGGTCAAGTGGTCCGCATGTGAAAAAGCTGGTCAGAGTTTCTGAAAATGTCAGCGTTAAGAAAGTCTTCCTCTTCTCTCACTCCTTACAGCATCTCTGTAGCGAAAGCATTCCTAAGCAGCATGCTTAGAGGAAAAGACCCTCTGAATGAAGAAAAAGGGAAACAGAGAACGGTGAAGCTTGGCTGAGTTTTCCTCCCCCTCTTTTCCTCTCTCCCTCCCCCTCGATCATCAGGGAGGCGCGTGCAGCTGTGGAAGGGGTCTCGTGTCTCGTCCTCCTAATCGTTTAGCACTGTATAATTAAAGTTGACAAAGCCGGGTGATCAGAGCTGTCTCGCCAGGGGCTCCAAGACAGCCTGCATCAGGAGCTGAAACTGCTCTATTTGGAAGACAATTTTATCACTGTGACTTCAGCAATACACAGTGCTGTATGCAATGAAACATCATATCCAGAAGTTTATGAAATAATTTGGGAACCAGCCGGCTGCATTCATAGCAAGCTAATTGTTCCCTGAGAAATTAAAAGAATATGAGAACCCAGCCTGCAAAAGGAGCATGTGCTTTATTTTCTGTTTACAAGGCTGCCACCTAATGGCAAACGCTGTGTTGCTTTGAGCAGAGGACCCTTGCCATTCTCTGGCAGTCACATGTTTGAGCCAATCCATTTATTTTTTCAGCTGACCTCAAAAGCAGATTCAAAGGAAGTGGAGCATGTTTTAATACTGGTGCTTTCATTCTGTGTAGGGGAAAAAAAAGGTTTCAAGTATTTTAAACAGTAAGGGAGAAATAAGTGGAAAGGTCTTTTTTTCCTTCCTTCCTCTCATTTCACTCCAGTTTTGTGTCCAATTTGTATGTTCTGTTCACTTTTTTTTTTATAAAGAAATGAGGAATGAGTTATGAAGTGAAAAGAGAACAAATAAGTAATGAACCCTACAATCATTTTCTTCTCATTTTACATCTCCCTATCTATGAATTGACTACAGGAAGCATGAATCAACTCCCCCCACCCATGATGCTCCAGTAACTGGTGGGATGCTGTTTATTAAGAAATTAGATCTTTGATAAGCAACAAGCTAATTAAAAATGAAGCACATATTTAAATACATATTGCTCGGTTAGAGAGCAGATGGGTGCGCTGCCGTCATGAATAGTGCAATTCATTTATCTCTTCACGTTTTTCCTCTATAGCTGTGGTCATTTTTAATCATGTAATTCTTTCGTCTCTTATCTATGCTCTGCCTCTTTAATAGTATTTACACCAAGCACATCAGTTTTGCATTCAGCTGAGACCCCCAGCTCTGCTATTTCTCTTGCTAGTTTTCTAAAGTGCTCTTTGATATCCAGCTCAAACCAAACTGTTTATGTTGATAGTAGCCATTCAGATCTGAAGTGTGTTTGAGTCCATGCATGATGAGACTAATGGACAATTGCACCCAACCAGTGTTCAGAATTAACTTTTGCCACAAATTCCAATGATGAAGGGATTGAGAAAATAGCCTAATATTTCCTACAGTTCTGCATTTTTTTAAACATTTAATATAAATACTTAAACATACATTTGTCATTTTGAAAATTAGATTTAGTCAGAGGTGTAAAGAGTATCTGAAAACCATACTTGAGTAAAAGTACAGATACCCTACAGTGAAAATTACTCCACTACAAGTTACAAGTCACCAATTCCAAAACAACTTGAGTAAAAGTCTTAGAATATCTGCCAAAGAATAGTCAAAGAGACATGCCAGTGAAAAACAAGAAAGAGTTCAGTTGTGAGGAGAGCAATCACGTTTATTTTCTAAAACCAAAATAAAACTGAACACCTCAAAAAAACAAAAACATAAAAAACCCAAACAAACAAAACAACAACAACAACAAAATCCTTTAAAAAGGTATCTTCAGTATAACGGATAAATAAAATAATGTTATAATTTTTTTAAATGTATTTATTGCTTAATTTGTTTATTGAACTTTTATACAGGATAAGAATACAGGAGAATAGTGAAAACAATTATGTTAAATTAATTCTTGCACCGGATGACCTGGTTTCGGCCTCATTGCCATTGCTAAGAAACTCGCATTCACGTAAAATAGCTGTGTTGTCAAATAAGTAAGGGCAAAACACACAAGATATAGTACTTTCAGTGCCCTGTAGTTGGCGATATCACTTCTCTTGAAGCAGAAATAAACTGCTGCAGAAAAAGCTAGGGGCTGTGCAAAATGTAATGTGTAATTGCAACACTCTTTACAAATGTAGTGAAGTAAAGAGTCCAGATACTTATTCAAAAATGTAGTGAAGTAGAGTGTAAACGTTTCTATTATCTTTGATACTCAGTAAAACTACAAAGTAGCCAAAAAGATACTCAAGCACAGTAATTGTAATTAATTACATTTACTCAAATACTTTACACCTCTGGATTTAGTATTTATTTTCTTGCATAAAAATACAAATTGAGAAATTTCACCAGCTTAACATTTCCTACAGGGCATGAAGCCATAATTTTTTCTGTATTTATATTAAAATATGAATATGGATAATGAATCATAACAATATTCATGCATTTGTCATTATAAAAATTTGATTATTTAGTTAAATATTAAAGATTTCTTACTATCCATGAATCAATGTTTTTAACAAAAATATTAACGTCATTAATTAAAAATAATAATAATATAAACTTTACTACTTTGGTCATTATCTCACAGTTTAACAAAAACATGAAAATCATTATTTTGTTCCTCAAATTTTTATATTGGTGGATTAATACAAGAACTTTTCTATACATGTTCTTACAAATGTACTCAAAACATAAATAATGTTGCATTTGCGAATAAAGCTGTGAAATAAAGGTGTCACTCCTCATTTTACTCGTATTTGGCACGTGGCAACTGTTAATTCTGGACACTGCACCCACCCCGCAGGGATCTGTGTATTGATCAGTGCTCACATGTGTTAGTGAAAGCTTGTTTCAGAGATGGGGAATTGATGCTGAGTGTCCATACCTTGGACAGCTATGGGTTTGTAGTGTGTGTAGTGCAGGTCTTGAGGTGGAATGATGTGGTCATGCAAGTCCACGGCTGAGTGTCTAACCCAGGCTTTCCTCTCTGCCACTATGCTCAGACAAAGCCTCTTTCTCTTTGCACTGCCTTCACGGCCTGATGACCACTGGGCATCTACCCATCTAAATGAGCCTTTGTGTGTGTGCGCATGAGCATTTGACCGTGCAGGAACATTAATATTGTGTGCACATATCATTCTGTCTGTTCCTTGCTCAAAGAAGTGCCCAGTAAAAGATGGATTCAGTCTGTAATCATTAAGCCATGGGCTTACACACAACAATGGAGGCAAAATGTGTAAATCCACCATTTTATTTCACTGAATCACTGTAGATATGAGGGGAAAAAAAGAGTAAGCTAAAAGAAATGTGTTTTTCTTTATAATTCTAATTAGGTAGCAAAATGATACTAACTTCCTCTATCTGCCGTTCTCATCTCTAAAAACACACTAAATAGATACCAGCGAGGTGGGGGGATGTGGATGATGTAATGCAAGCCATCTTCTATGTGGCTTCTTCCTCCTGAACAAAGGCGGGCTCTTATCAGTTTGGTAAACCCGCAGAATGGATTAGCTGTGCATGGCTTGAGCCTGTAATAGATCTTTTTCGTAAACCATCTCAAGGACTTTCACTCTGCTTCAGATTCCTGGCACTCAGGGTTAGCTTTCACAGGCTACAAGCACTAGAGGTTTTCACACCAAATTCAGTCAATGCTCTTGTCGGGGTACAGCTCAATACTACAAATCCATTCAGAAATGCCCACACATGCTTATGCGATGTTTCCTCTAGATATAATTTATATCTATGACAAACAGTCTACTAAGTCTATTTTTTTAACTCATTGCAGCACATTGTGATATACAGCATGGCGCAGATCCCCAGCTATGCACTGTCCACCAACCCCCTCTAGTGGTGTAGCAGAAGACTGCACAATTTTGGGAGTATGCAGTAAGAACAATATGATGACTATGGTCAGAATGGAATACTAACATCCTATTTACTGAAATCAAAATAACCATTTTATAAATGCACAAAAACCATTTTTAAATGTTTTTTTTGTTTAATAGTGTGAGCATGTGGTGTATTATGTGCAGTAGGCAGTACACAGCACGCTAGTATTCAGTTCTAAAAATAGCCACTTTCTAAGGGTCACTGAGATTCCATTTTAATTCAGTGTGATTCACATCTGATGTGAATATGAATTGGTCTGTTTATTTTTCACAGTTTATATATTCAAAATATATTGTATAAAAAATACAATAATCATCAAACTGGCTGATGTTTTTTAGAATACCATAAATAATAGCGGCGCAAGTGCTCTCATCCAATTTAGGTGGTTCTGGATCAGTGCGCTGGGTTTCCCTACAGTAGCTGTAAAGAAGGAGAGGTGATAGACTCACGGTCATTGCAGAGCGGCCCTCCAAATGATGTCATGCTGCAGTCGCAACTGAACCCCTCCCACTGCTGAAGACACACGCCCTGATTGGAGCAGGAATCCTCTTGACAGGTAGTGCTGGGACCTGAAGAGACCGGTGACAGAGTAGTGAAGAGAGAGAGAGAGAGAGAGAGAAACAGACAGAAAAAGAGGTATATAAATTCATAGGCCCCATACGACATAAAAATCCAGACAAGTGAAAAGCTTTTATTGTAGCAGTAACAGGCACACAGAACCATCCCATCTGCTCACTCCCCTAGATGAAAAACCAACTACCAGTGAGGACAAAATCTTCTGTTTAACTAAATATTAATCTTTCTCAGACACACTTTAGGGATCTGATTTGGGTGAAGAAAATAATGTATAAATATATTAAAGATGCACAAAAATGTGTTACATTTAAATGCTACTACTGTACAAGAAAAAGAAATGTATAAATCTTTTCCATTTCAGTGTGATTTCATATAGCATAATGAGTGTGCTTATTTTAGCTTATATTGTGTCATTATCTTAGATTCACGAACCCCGGTGATCACCAAAAGGTACACTCGATAATTTTTTGTTTATGTTGCGCTGCCTGCATCTGACATCATGCACTGAGTATGTACTACATTTGATGAAGAAATTACTGCATGACTGTTAAAAAGTACATTCTATAATTTTTCATATGTGTAGTAAGAATACAGTCTAGAGACACACTATATGTATATGGTGGCAATGACCTATGATGTCAGCTACGTCACTGTTTCCCACCATTTACAAATGGATGCACACCTGGCATTTTTACGAATACTGCATTTTCGGACAAACTACTCATTTGACATACTGCTTTTCACATGATATATTAATAAGGAAGTAGCCATATTTGGACGTCCTTTTAGACTTACACTGACGCCTAGTGGCTTTGATGTAAACTTCTGCTCAAAATTTTGGGTCAGTAAGATTTTTTAAGTTTTTGATAGGAGTCTCTTATGCTTACCAAGGCTGCATTTATTTAATAAAAATACAGTAAAAGTAGTAATACTTTGAAAAATATGAAAACTTTAAAACAACCATTTTTCTATTTGAATATAGTTTAAAATGCAATTCATTCCTGCGATGGCAAAGCAGAATTTTTTTGTTAGCCATTACTCAGGTCTTCAGCATCACATGAGCCTTCATAAATCATTCTAATATTCTAATTTGGTGCCGAAGAAACATTTCTTACTATTATCAATGTTGAAAATATGCTTATTATTATGTTTATATTATTAATATAAAAACTGGTTTTTAAACCTCTTTATTAAACTGCTTAATATTTGTGGAAACTATGATACTTTTTTTCATGATTCTTTGATTAATATAAATGTCTTAACTTTTGATCAATTTAATTCATCCTTGCTGAATAAAAGTATTAATTTCTTTAAAAAAACAAAAACAAAAAACAAATAAATAAATAAAACTGACCCCAAACTTTTGAACAGTAGTGTAGCATTACTCAAACAGCAAATATCTGTAGTAAATGTCACTGTAGAAACATGCTATTCGCAGTAAGTCATGATTAACTTATTAAAAATATATAATAATAGGGAGGTTACCAAAGCAATCTCGACATGTCTGCCCTCATGAGGCAAACTGCTCCATGTAAATTAAATCAGCTACACTCTACACAGGTACAAAAGTTGTCACTGGGGCGGTGCCCTTTCAAAAGGCACACTTTTGTACCTTATTTACCCCAAAAGGATGCATATTAGTACCTTAAAGGTAAATTTTAGTACCTTTTAAAAAGGCACCGCCCCAGTGACAGCTTTTGTACCTTTATTTCTGAGAGTGTAATATTGAGTCTTTGTCTCAGGCGAGTACGATATTTAAAAAGTACTATTTAAAACTTTTTAACAAGGTAAAAAAAAATACTGAGTGCACCTTTAATCGGTCTCATTACTCAAGAACACATTAAATGTGGACAGGTGACTTGATTAGTGCAATCCAAGCTTTGCACCAGTGGCTGTGTGACAGTAGCATTGGCGGTAATGCGCAGTGTATTTGCTGCAGTAATAATACAGGCCCCCGTGCGATAATAACATCTGCTCCTAGTATTGCTGAGGTGGGTTTAAAGCAGCAGCACTCCCTGGGGACTCGGGGCTGTAAGATAAATGGGGGCCGTCTGGAACAGCTCATTTTGTGTTCTGTCTACAGAAGCGAAGCGACGAGGCGACGGGCCAGGCAGCCTGCGGAAACACTTCTGTTCTCATTTCTCTCATTACTTCAGCTGGCATGTAAAACAGGCCCCTGGCCCTCAAACGCTCCCTCCTCTCCATCACTCAGCCATTTGGCCAATCAGGTGCACATTTGCGGCTTGGCCACTTGACTCGGAAGTGAAGCGAGTCTGGCAGGGAGAAGGAGGAGGAGAGAGAGACAGACGCTACGACAGCCACCGGTACGATCCAGATGAGCTGTGCTCTTCCTTTCTCACCTGATCTGTCTGAGCGAAGCTCATTTAACGTCTCAGGCAGAGAAACAGAGGGTTGGCTCGCTCCCCTGACGAGCTTCTCTCAAACCAAGTGTTATATATCTGAGCGGAGTAATCTGGCTTCGAACTCATGGGAGAGATTCCCTAACCGCTTGGGAAATTCCATCTAGTTTTAAGGCCCTTATCAGGGGGTAAATGCTATAGACTATTTCCATCGCATTTTGGTGTGGAAGGAGTTGAAACCGCATGCAGTGGGTGGAGGGGGGCACTGTCAGAAGAGGGAAGGGGGGGCGGGGGCGCATGCCTCCAGTAAACAACAGAACAGATGTACGCTCCAATGAAAAGAGCAGTGACGGGTAAATGAGGGAAAACTATGACACAGGACACTCTGGGACAGTTTAAGTCCGGGAGGCTGTAAATACAAGGTGTGCGGACGGTGCTTGTATTTACAGTGATGGAGTTATTAGACCGGCTGCTGGGCAAACGTGATCTACGACATCAGACGGTCACACTGGAGGAGGGGAAGAGGGGGCATCGGTTAAGACACACATATGGCTATCTACCTTGCAAGTCAGCTTTCAGCAATGCAACTTTTGTCAGCCAAACGAAAAAGAAAAAAACAAAACAAAATAAATAAGATGTTAGTAGAGGCACTGGAATGTCTGTGATTATAACAAATTAAGTCGTTAAAAATGTAAGGGAACAGACAGAGGAAATAAAGAAAGCAGACAGAGACCCAGGGAAGAAGAGAGGTGGAGTTAGAGATGATGAGAGAAACAAAGTCAATCAGCAACAGACATGATAAAAGCCAGTAGCGTAGGTTTGGTTTGAACAGAAGGACATTTTTTCAGCCATGATCGCTCCCTGTAAATGTGATCCCATAATGACTTTATTAAAAATAAATACATGCATTCATAATGTAAGGTTTATATGCTTTTGTAATGTTGTGGTTCTTAGCAAATATTAGCAGTTCTTTTACGGCTGAATATACTGATGGTTATATAAAAAAACGAAGTGTGTGTATTTTGCCAGACAAAATTGCAAAAAAATGTTACCGTAAATGTAAAAAATAGGTTTTCTTTTATCATTAGAGGTATGGTTAGTCTGTAGTTAAGATAATTAATTAATTTTAAAATAATAGCTCTCTATAATAAGTCTCCATTTAGATAGCCAGGTTAACATATTTAGGTTATATAAAAACGAAGTGTGTGTATTTTGCCAGACAAAATTGCAAAAAAATGTTACCGTAAATGTAAAAAATAGTTTTTCTTTTATCATTAGAGGTATGGTTAGTCTGTAGTTAAGATAATTAATTAATTTTAAAATAATAGCTCTCTATAATAAGTCTCCATTTAGATAGCCAGGTTAACATATTTATTATTGTACTTTGATGCATTCTTATGCATTAGAGCTTGATTCATGTCTTATGCTCACAGTGGCTGTGTTTATTTGATCCAAAATACATTAAAAACAGTAATATTGTAAAATATTACAATTTTAAATAACTGATTTTCAGCAGCCATTACTCCAGTCTTCAGTGTCATGTGATCCTTCAGAAACTATTTTAATATGCCATTTTGGTGCTCAAGAAACACTGCATATTGTTATTAATGTGTTATTAACAAATCATTTTTTTGCATAAACCTTGAAAAACATTTTTCAGGATTCTTCGGTGAATAGAAAGTTCAACAGAAAAGCATTTATTTTAAATAGAATTTTCTCTAACTATTATTATCTATTAACTATTAGTTATTGATATATTAATTCATATATTAGTTATTAATATATTAATTTCTTTAAAAAGCAAACAACTTTTAAATGGCATTGTAACTTAATTAGCTTAAACCTTACTATTTTAATATTCAAATTATTTACATAATGTTACATATCTGAAATGTCACTTTCAATAAGCACAATATCACTGTTAATAAATCTCATGATTATTCTTGTAGTGCTCTTTTAAATTAGTTTTTCCTTTTGGGATAATTGCACTGCATTCAGTTTTAATGCATTCGATTCATATTTTAAGGACAAAAGACAAAATGGCATATTTTTGCTAGCTCTCGCAGCAGTCCTATGGGCCATCCTCAGTTATGTTAGTACCACTGATGACTCGCTATTATGATATCGTTATCTCTCTGAGCTTAAATGAAAAAAAGATTACTGTTAACTATTTTTCACTAATGAATATGACCACTAAAGGCTACTGGCACTAACCAGTCTCTTTCCTCTCATATATTCAGCTTCATCACAGTTACAGTTTGGAAAAAAACACAAGATCTCTTGACAATGATAGGGACATGTCCATATCGTTCACTCCTAATCAACACCCCTGTTGCCAACAGCAGAACACAGACTCCTGAAACCGGTTAAAACTGGCCCAGCATGAAGAAAACACAGAACAGATGAAGAGAACAAGAAGCAGAAAGGATGAACAAGTGCATGAGAGGAGACAAGGATTGGAGATTGTAGTCATCAAGCGAAGGAACTCGCTAAGCTGACCTGGTGTATGTTTCATTCATACCATTTTCCTCACCTTCGCATCCTCTCTCCACCTGGCCGGCGTTGGATAGTGCGTCTGAAAGCAGGTCTGGCAAACGGCCATTCAGGTCTACAGAAGCCAAGCAGCCTTGGAAGCCCTCTTTAGAATGCACCAGCTTTGGCAAGTCCTTATACATCTCTTTGGCCACACCTCCGACATACAAATCACCTGTAGAGACAGGAAATATTATGCTCTGACTGACCATGTGTTTTCAATTCAACTATCAGGGGAGCATGTTATGTAAATGCCCAACGAAAAGGGACACCACTGCCCCCTGCTAGTTCATTTGTTTGTTGCAATACACAACAATGTGAATGTCAATGTGAGGTAAAGAACACATATACACAACATTCAGACTTTTGAGGTCTGTGTTTAAAAAAAAACAACAATTTTTAAGGAAATTATTCAGCAAATGTGCATTAAATTGATCAAACCTGATAGACATTTACAATTTCAAATAAACTGTGTTCTTTTGAATGTTATAATCATCAAATAATCCTTAAAAAAAGTATAATGGTTTCCACAAAAATATTAAGTTTTCAAAATTGATAACAAGAAATGTTTCTTGAGCACAAAAAACATTTCTGAAAGATCACGTGACACTAAAGACTGGAGTTATAGCTGCAGAAAATGCAGCTTCAGTCACAGGAATTTATTACAAATAATATTTCACAACATAACTCTTTTTGATAAAAAAAAAAAAAAACCATGAAAAAATAGTGTTTGCGAAAATTGCGACCCAAAACTTTTAAATAGTAGTGTACACCCAATATAATATAATACAATATAATATAATATAATAAAAAATAAAGTTATTTTTATTTTTTTATATAATTCTTGTGTCATGTTAAGCTCTAATTATCAGATAAAATCTTTCAGAGATCATTCTCTTTAAGAAAACATCAAAAGTACCTTTCAGATCCAGGTTCTTGGCTCCCATGGTAGTCTGTGTGGTGATTTTGGTGTCTATTTTGACCATATGGAGGTTGTTTGTATCTCGTGAGATCATCACATTGTGCCAGTGATTGTCATTCAGCGGTGTGTTGGAATTCCCTTTGATGAGATGAGCTCCATTTCCAAGGTCTGACACATAATGGAGATATCTGCATGCAAACAGTCATGAAGACAATTAGTGAAGGACTTATCACATGTTCTATACATTCCAATCAAACATGGCGCATTAAAAACCAATGGAGCTCACCCTTTAACCAGCTCTACTACTATGAAGTCATTGCCATCTCCTCGGTTGTACACGATGAGCCCATCTGGTGAAGTGGTCTTAAACTGGAAGAACAGGTGCATGGAGTAGTAGGCCTGAAGGGTGGGCAAGGTCACATAGCTAGAGCGAGACTTGAAGGTCACCGGGTCTGCCACGATGCTCCTGTAGCCAATCATGGCATTCAATTCGCAGTAGTCGATGTCGCCGTTCTTGCACAGGTCAATGTAGGACATGCCATTGAAGGACAAGCCCTGCAGGTGTCCAATGAAGTTGGAGGGCACAGCGGGCATATAACGCTTCTCTGTAACGATGCCCGTTTCCACATTGTGGAACTCCAGCTGCGTGTGGTCTCCCGTGATTTGACCTTACAGGGCAAATAATCGAAAACAGATTTAATGCAGGAAGGGGAGACTGTCAAAACAAGTCCTGTCCCAAAAGGATGACGTAATGCTGCATACAGTATAGACTGTCATGTAGTAGAAAAATGGGACACCATAAAGTCTTGTGGAATTCACGGACACGTTGCAAGTTGTTGCAAGACCACATGTACACATAAAGTGATATATCTGGGACAGGGCCGCAGTATTGCCAAACGGGCCAACTTAAATTTACACATTTACATTTACATTTACTGCAGCAAAATGAGATTTTTAATAAACATGGAAGACTAGAAAAACATAAGAGCATTAAGAGTTGGAAGAATGTTACAAGTATTTTAGGGAATTTGAAGGAAAAAAGGTTAACTTAATCTTTCTGCAATCCAGTGGGAGAGAAAGACGCCCTTAAATATTTCAAAAACCTCTTTTAAAGCTTCCCAAGAGGAAGTTCTTTCACTCTAAAATCATTAAGGTTATGTGAGTATAATGTATTCCCTCAGTGGTTTGGCCTCTGAATGCATCAGCATTAAGCCAAATACCAAGTCTATTTCAAAGTGTCGAATACACATAAGTTCAGCAAGAAACTAAAGATGATTGTACTGCACTGTGGGAAAGAACTACCTTTTTCTTATGATGCTTCATTCAGTGGGCAAATTGCAAAAGGTGTTTTTGCCCTTGAGGAGCACTGAGGGAAGGCTATTGGAAGTGAGCCACTGAATCTCTTCACAAAAGGCCCTTCCACAAGACCGTTAGCAAAGAGTACATGCAATTACTTAAATGAAATAATTATGACCGTGTGATAATCTGTGGTGCGTCCCTGAGATTTATCTTAAAGGGGTCATATGATGCGATTTCAATTTTTCCTTTCTCTTTGGAGTGTTACAAGCTCTTGGTGCATAAAGAAGATCTGTAAAGTTGCAAAGACTAAAGTCTCAAATCCAAAGAGATATTCGTAATAAAAGTTAAGAGTTAACCACGCCTACCTAAAACGGCTCGTTCTAACCCCTTTAACACTACAGGTGATTTACCTTACATGGGATTTTACAGGAGTCATGAAATGCATTTGAATTGACTGCTCCAGCGGTTATAATGAGAATAAGTTTTGATCGCTTTCTGTATATAAAATTATCACAATATTGACAACGTCTCAGGTTACTTATGTAACCATGGTTCCCTGAGTAGGGAACGAGACACTGCGTCCTCTAGG
>NW_015555749.1:267577-279673 GCF_001515605.1 Sinocyclocheilus anshuiensis
ACACGGATGCACACATCCTTAAATGCTTTGCTAGTGCTCGCCATAATGAGATAAATAGAGATCGCTCTTACCACAGAAATGCACGCTTCAAACAAAACAGTCAATGAAGACGAAGAAGAGAATGATGTGTAGCTCCCGGCGCCTATTTATACTATAGTCACACCGGTAGTGACGTCATGGCTGTCGCCGGCCAACGAGTTGGTGTTTTTTCAATGTATGCTTCAGACACGGGTCATGACGAGGCGTCCCCCATAGCGACCCCTAGAGGACGCAGTTCGAAGTTCCCATTAAAGGGAACAGATTGTTTTCACAATACTAACAGGAAAAGTGTGAAGTTAATCGTTTAGGCATTGTGACGTCACCATTGTCCCGATTTCAAACTCAATTATAAAAGAATAATTAATATTTTAAACTGGAGAGTTAGTTTTGAGTTTTGAAACGTGCAGTATGTTATTGCAGAGTAACCTCTCATATGTGTAAATATCAAGAACATTTTGATTCTCCATTTCATGACCCTGATAAAACTCTCATACACCCAATAACTATACCAACAAAGAAATAATTTATTATTTTATATAAGTAAATCAATTTATATACATATTATATAATATAAAATACCTGTGGTTTCATATTTTAAAATCAAATTTTTTTTTTATTAATGAATTTATTTACTTACATGGAAACCCTGGTATACACCTAAAGGCTATATCAACAAGGCTATCTTTACATATTTTATATGATTTGAATTTATAAAATTACTAGGGATGCACCGATACCGATACTGGACTCCTGTACTCGTACTCGTACTCGTTAAAATGCCCCGATACCAAACACCGATACCACACAGCATGTGACAAGTGCCGTATTCAGAGTCAGACAAAGAAACACTGACAACAGAACAACAGAGAGCAGAATGGAGTTATTAGATATTAAGGATGTCTACGAAGTATATGTATGCAATTAATATAATGTTAAACATTCAGTATTAACGCCTGTATAGCTGATGTGTGCGAGCTGATAAGCAAAACGAGTGGATTGAGCTCGCGGCGGCGCAGATGCACGAGCTTGTCGAACGAATATCCCTTTCTGACAGACAACACTGTTTGTAGTTCGGTCGGATGTCAAAAACAAGTGAGTAAACCAATGCACAAGTTACTTAACGGTAAGGAGAGAGAGAGAGAGAGAGAGAGAGCGCACTTCTGTTGTGTGATCTTTGATGTTCACTCACTTAGCATACGCATCATTTGGATTAAAACTAAATCTAAATCGTAAATATAAAAGTATAGGGGTATTTGCTATAAACAATTTATTTTCAACCTGAAATGCGCTAGACTGTACTGTAGGCCTACTTGTCCCTCTCATTCTGCACAATACAAATACGTGCGCGCGTTGCGCATGTTTTGCTTGCTTCGCGAGTGTTTCTGCATTATATGAGTCGCTTTGGAATATAAATCGCAGCACATTTCAGATGGAAAAAAAACGCGCCTTATATTTCTGAAAATATCACAGTTAGGAGATTTATAACGAGTGGTTCCCTGCATTATTACAGCAAAGCCGTGATTACAGTACTAACCCGCTGCAATGGAGCAGCTCTAATGCTATTAAATTAAAGATGATGTACCATAGAGCAAAATATTGTCATACTAACAGTTGTCTGAATCATTTTTGGTTGATTGTAATCCATTACATACCTTTCTATCAAAGTTGTCTGATATTATCAAGATGAATTTGTTCTGACAGTTTAACTCTGAGTTCTTGTCATATTTTATTACCATTTTCTAAACTATAGCGAATAAACTGTGATAATATGAGAAATGTTGAATAAATTTTGGTTTGACTGTATCTATTTGATAAATGAAGTTAACCAACTAACATTATACATATTCTTTTCCTTTCTGTACCCAATATTTAAAAAATGTATTGGTAAATTTAAAAATATCGGTATCGGTACTCGGTATCGGCAAGTACCAAATATAAAAGTATCGGTATCGGGCAAGTACTGGAAAAAGTGGTATCGGTGCATCCCTAAAAATTACACTACTATTCAAAGGTTTGGGGCAATTTTTTATTAATACGTATAACTGTTGTCTTTAAAAGTATTAAGCAGCACAACTGTCTTTAGTATTGATAATAATAAGAAATGTTTTTATTTTTCAGCACAGACATCAGAATATTAGAATGATTTCTGAAGGATCATGTGCCACTGAAGACAGGAGTAATGTTTGTTGAAAATTCAACTCTGCCATCATATGAATAAATTACATTTTAAAATATATTAAAATAGAAAAGTTATTTTAAAACTGTAATAAAAATATAATAATATTTCACAATATTACTGTTTTTACAGTATTTTTCATCAAATCCCAAACTTTTGAATGGCAGTGTATATGCATGTATATACATATAAATATTTCGATAATGTAAGTTTATTCAAATTTAAACTAGGTCACTATTAAATAGGTCATATTTGAAATTGTATTTGACATTGCAATCTAAAATTTTTGGTATGTTTTCAAAGTAACTTTGTAATTCAAAATAAAGCATTGATCACATATACATTCATATAAGGTGAGACAATAACCTTCATCCTTCCAACTCCCCACTTTGAGTGCTCTACACTTCATAATAGGGCATAGGATGCTCACTTTCAAATTTGCATGTGTGTGAGTGTGAGTCTTAAGATGGTAGAATACTTGAGAATGTGCTGTACCTTCAGAGGGCTGCAGGTCATCCACCATTAGCTTCAGACTTTTGCCTCTTCTGATGACACGAACTGTGTGCCATTCGTTGTCATTCAAGTTCTGGCCGGCAAATATGGTCTCTGGACCTTTACCTATAACATGTCCCACACAGCGGTTAACACAAAGAGCACAGAGAGAGAGAGAGAGAGAGAGAGAGAGAGAGAGAGAGAGAGAGAGAGAGAGAGAGAGAGAGAGAGAGAGAGAGAGAGAGAGAGAGAGAGAGAGAGAGAGAGAGAGAGAGAGAGAGAGAGAGAGAGAGAGAGAGAGAGAGAGAGAGACAGAGGAAGAAAGGGGTTGTGAAACGGGATAAACTAAAAAAGGGGTGTAGAGAGGTGACTGATATCCATGTAGAGAAAAATTAGAAATAGCGGAGGAAATGATACTCTCACACATCGCATTCACACATTTTGATCTATCTATGTCCTGTGGTCCATTTTATGATCTTTACAAAAGCCCTGTTATGAATTCGGTCTTGCCTTAAATAATGTATTTGTTAGCATATGTGACCCTGGACCACAAAACCAGTCATAAGGGTCAATTTTTAGAAATTGAGATTTATACATCATCTGAAAGCTGCGTAAATAAGCTTTCCATTGATGTATGGATATCCATTTGTTAGGATATGACAATATTTGGCAGATATATAACTATTTGAAAATCTGGAATGTGAGGGTGCAAAAAAATCTAAATACTGAGAAAATCGCCATTAAAGTTGTCCAAATGAAGTTCTTAGCAATGCATATTACTAATCAAAAATTAAGTTTTAATATATTTACAGTAGGAAATTTACAAACTATCTTAATGGAACATGATCTTTACTTAATATCCTAATGATTTCTGGCATAAAAGAAAAATCTATAATTTTGACTCATACAATGTTTTTTTGGGCTATTGCTACAAATATACCCCAGCGACTTAAGACTGGTTTTGTGGTCCAGGGTCACATATATAAAGTGCAGTGAACAGAATTATCCCACCTCTGCCACTAGATGGAGCCATGTAACTTTTTTTACAAAGGCCCTTCTTGAGGGACCGGTCTGCATCTGTGATGTCAGTGGAGATGTTCAGCTGCATATGCATCTCACATTCTTACAATTCCTGAGTGGTTTAGGAAACACATCCAAAAAGCTATACAGACTGTAAACTCGATTCGAGAAAGCAATTTATCGCCTGTAGAGCCTCTCCTTATCCCGTGTGCGTGTGCAGCGAGTTCGACGGGGCCCCTGGACCTCCAGGCTCCAATCGAGCTCCCACTAGATGATCAGAGCGCACGCAGAGGAGCCTGCAGGCTTTGTGATTTCAGCCGCTCTGCCTCTCTTTGACACATCGTTGTCTCTCCTAATCAGTCAAACTGCTGCTAAGAGGGGAGCGTGTCATTGTCAGAGGCCCCTGCAGCCCATCTCACTTGATAACAGGTAAAAAGAGTCGCCATTAAAGAACTGCCAGGTTCCCAATCGATTTTCTATCCCTCCCTGCTCTCAATTACTATGAATCAAGATCGGCCGGCCATGAGCCAGCTCTGAAGGAAAGAAAAGCAGCAGCATGTAAGGTTTCAGACTGTGCAACAGCGCCCCCTAAGGAATCTTTGCAGATCTAAGAAAAAGAAAAAGCCACCACTGAGAGGTAACACAAAGGGGCAGTACTGTTAAGCCTCCGGCGATATACAAGACATGACGTGCTTTTTTTAGGCCTCTGACCATCACTGCAAAAGGATGTATGTGAAAAGGTGACAGCGTGTGATTGGACAGCTAAAGGTCCAGGGCTGCTATGCCTTTATTAGGAAGTTGTGTTCAGACAAACTCACAAGCAGCAAAGACAAAAAGCCTCTCTCTCTGTCGGGGAGGGCAGCTTGTTGCCATGGAACTGGGGCAGATGGTTACGTGTGTCCGGTCACTTTGATTCTCATCTCCCAGAGTGGAGAGAGAGGGCAGAGTTAAGTAAGAATAGAGCGCTCTGACAGGACAGGGCTAGCAAGAGAACACAGACCAGACTCACACACAGACACACAAACTCGTCTCGGCCAGGAGAGATGAGATATATTCATATCTAGCTCATCCAGCTGAGAACGATACCCATGTGAAACAAGCGCAGGCAGCCATTTTGAGGCAGGACGAGCTTCATATTGAGGACACAGTAATTCAGCTCTACTGGGACTGACTAATCAGCCATGCTAAAGGCATTTTACAAACTCTTTGATCGACTGGCATTTTTTAAATATGGATGTGTTACAGCTCAATTTTTCTATTTTTACTATGTATTGTAATTAACTAGGGATCAGGGCAAAAATCCTGTCAAAAGTGACAAAATAGCATAGAGTTTTCAGTTGTGAGGGAAATATATATCGAATAAAACTAAGGTAAGGTAAAACCAAAAAATATATATAATGTAATAAATAAATAAATAAATAAATAATAATGTAATAAATAAGAATATGAATAAAAGAACAGTGTTGGGCAGTAACTTAGTTACTGTAATAATATTACTTTTTGCAGTAACTAGTAGTGTAACTAATTACTAATCCAACAATCAAATAATTCCTAGATTTATTTCAATAATTTTCACGACTCACACATGCATGCGATGTCCGCAGTGCAGCAGGCAAGCTTGGAATATGGAAAAGCTTACATTCAGCAGATAGAAATATTGCATTATTTTGATTTTGTCAGGAAAAAAGATGATCTGAACACTGTTGTTTAATTTGTGGCTTTACTTTACTCTGGCATTACATCCCACCCACATCCCTCTGATCAGCATGTGGTACATTATATTACTATAATTAAAAATTTTTTTGGGAAATTAACCAGTTTCTTACAAACTTACGTGATTTGATAAAATACATAATGAAATATAATCGTATATGGTTAACGGAGAAATTACAATTAGCTTCAAGCTACATGTGACAATTAATGAGATTAATACAACACTTCTACTTGAATGTCACTATCAATCACTATTGAGTGTTTGCAATAACTTCTGACTGCGATCCAATGTGGATTTTGGTCAAATGATGAGGCAGAAATATGTTGTTAGTAACATTCTAGATTAAGAATTTTGTGTGTAAGATACACAGTTACAACTTCTGTGGGGCGTGAAGAAAAAGTAATGTAACTAGTAGTGTAACTAATTACTGTTGCCAGAAAGTAATAAGTAAAGTAACAATATTACTTTTGAAAAGAGGAACTAGTAATGAGTAATATATTACATTCTTTGAGTAACTAGCCCAACACTGTAAAAGAATAATGTAATAAATAAAATAAAAGAATATAATAAAAATGTGAGGCATTTATTGACCCTTCCCTTTATAATAACATGAATTTCTGACACTGGTATTGACTGTGTCCTACACTCTTGTCTGCAACCACCCGTGTGTGAGGGATTTAATTTATTAGAAATTATGGTTACTGGTGAAAAAAAGGTACTGCTAGGTTAAATTATAATTCAAACTGGAAGAAACAGGCTGTCTTTCTGTTTATTAAAAGAGCACAGCAGGTTAAAACATTAACTTTCATATCACGGCATAATAAATAACCGCAACATAAAACTCCAACCTTAAACCAATACGCCTCACATTTCATTCTGTCGTATGAAGCAGTTTTTATAGAAAATAATTTAAAGGTCATCAAAATCCAAACAGCCGAACCATTTCGATGGTGCAACTGTAAATGTCAGAGACCCAAGGTGAAAATATGGATCCCTGAAGTGCAAACCTCTAACCAGCCAAAATGCTGCTCTCAACCTATAGCCTGATTTAGCCAAGAGCGTATAGTGACCCCACTAGTTTCTAAATATACATCTTTCATCCTGCTGACACTCAGACCATATTAACAACCCACGAGCTGATGTGACAGCACGCTCTTAGTTGAACACACTATCACCCTTGGGTAGGCAGAGTCCCTAATTGGCAACGGCTTGTTCTTCGTTTCAGAAGAGGAACAACGGTCATAAACACACACACACACACACACACACACACACACACACCAATGACAGGAGTAGCTATGGCTGACACAGATAATTAATGAGGATACAAAAAGAGAGAGATGTGACTGCACAATAGCAGGCTGTTCAAACATGTAAAGCCCCTGCTTCTGTTTCTCCATGGGAGCTTAAATAAAACATCTCCTTTTGCTCAGAATCCCTGATTCTGTCTTTATGTCATAGATTCAGACAATCAGAAGCCGTGTCCTTGAGCACAACAACACTCGCACTGAAAAAGATGCAACAAGACAGATAGGACCACAAAAGCTCATATATTTTGAAGGTTGAATTGACTTAAAATCTATGAACGCCCACATGTGCTAGAACAACAAAATGGCCACCATCCATGGCCTGTTTCTGATGCCTAAATTTACCAAACTGAAAAAGGCGCTTTCTTTTCACTTCCTGAGTGAGGCGGAAAATTAATGACTTGTAAAAACAGAAACAAATAAAAATTGCGGGGCCAAGCACTCCAGAGGCAAATTGAGGAGCTAAGCATGGCATGGAGCATCAGACCAAATGCAACAATGAGTAATAAACCCAAGTTTAGGATGATTGTAATTGAAATGGCTGAAAAATCATAAATACAACCACTAGTAATATGATTAAATGGCTTATCACTTTTGACCAACAGGTGGCGCTGTAATCAAATCATTTTGGTGTGTTCTGTGTGAGGTGACAATGGCACACACCAAGTTTGTTGTCATTATGTCAAAGCTTTGCATAGATATAGCTTTAGAGTCATTTTGGCACCATGCCTAAAATTTGTAGCGGCACTGTACGAAAACAGTTTCGTCTATCAACACGAAATCCATATCTTTTTGTCAGAACAGTCTGAAGATGATCTGACTCGATTTTGGTGAAAATCAGACCAACGATTGAGGAGGAGTTCGAAAAAGTAGGTTTTCAACATAAATCAAAATGGCGGACAGGAAGCTCGGCTTACTATGGCATAATTGGTATGTGTGTTGTTGGCATGACCCAAGGAATATTTCGAGACCAGTTTCATTACAATAGGCTAATGCTATCAAAAGTTATTAACAGTTTTGTAAATTTCATTATTGATGGTTGATGAATGGTTTATCACTCTCGACCAATAGGTGGTGCTATTATCAACTTGATGTGGCGTGGTCAGTGTGAGGTGACAATGGCACATACAAAGTTTGGTGTCAATATGTCAAAGTTTCACAGAGATACAGCCTCAGATGCAGTTTGGCACTATGCCTAAAATTTGTAGTGGCGCTGTACAAAAACGGTTTAGTTTATCGACACGAAATCCATAACTCTTTGTCAGCACAGTCTGAAGATCATCTGACTCGATTTTGGTGAAAATCGGACCAACGAGTGGCGAGGAGTTCGAAAAAGTAGGTTTACAGCATAAATCAAAATGGCCGACAGGCAGTTCAGATTTGCTAAGGGAAAATTGGAATGTCTGTTGTCGGCATAAGCCAAGGAATATTTTGAGACCAGTTTCATTGCAGGAGGAGTTCGAAAAAGTAGGTTTTCAACATGAATCAAAATGGCAAACAGGAAGTTTGGCCAATTTTAGCATAATTGATATCGATGTTCTAGGAATGACCCAAAGAATATAGTGAAACCAGTTTCATTACAATAGCCCAATTTATTCAAACGTTATTAGCATTTTTGTAAATTTCTTAATAACTTTTGACCACAAGGGTTGTGCTGCCCCCCAACTTTTTGCGTACCATCAGGGCATGGTTCCGAAGACACATACCGATTTTCGTAATGATACGCCAATGCGTTCGTAAAATAAATGGCCAACGCCCAAAATGGCTGACATGGGAAAATTGGGTATGGTTCGACTCGGCATGATGCATCCAATCTAAAGATACCAGTTTTGTGATTTTTGGCAAAACCAATTAGAAGTTATAGGCAAAAATATGCATTTTTCATATCTCCGGACCACTAGGTGGCACAGCGCCGAAACACTGCAGGTAGACTCAGGTCATGCTTGTTATAACACAGACCAAGTTTGGTCTCAATACGCCAAACCGTTGCAGAGATAAAGCCTCATAACCATTTTTACGTGCTTTTCGTCGAATTCGTTCGTGCGTTATTCGAGAACGGTTTGAAGAATCAACTTGAATTCTATAACTTTTTGCCAGCATGGTCTGAAGATGATCTGCGAAAAAACTAAACCTTGCAATTTTTGAATGTTGGTGTTCATTCAACTCAGCATGAGCCAAGGATTCAGAGGAAAAAATAATTTTCCTTCTGTGCCTTATGGTTCAAAAGTTATTAGCATAAAGAAATTGAAATTTTGGACAAGTGGTGGCGCTAGAGAGTTAGAGTTAGAGACTCCAAATTTGCTGTGGTGACTTTTCTCACTGTCCTCTATCAGTGTGCCAAATTTCATAACTTTCCCGCAAGCGGTTCTATGGGCTGCCATAGACTTTCGGCAGAAGAATAATAATAATAAGAAATCTAACGGATACAATAGGTGCCTACGCACCTTCGGTGCTTGGCCCCTAAAAACATTGTATAAAGGATAGCAGAAGAAAAACAGAACAGAACAGAATAGAACAAGAAAAAAAAGCACGTGTATTTTAAAGGTTTAATTAACTTAAAACCATAAACATCTTAGAAAAAAAATGGCTGCCATCAATGCCCTGTTTCTGTTGTCCAAACGGGAAGATTTATCAATGCTTTTAACAGAAGTTTCTTACATTCACCAAGGCTGCATTTATTTGATCAAGAATACAGTAAAAACTGTAATATAGTGAAATATTATTACAGTTTAAAATAACTTTCTATTTGAATATGTTTCTGATGCACACATGAATCAAACAGATACTGTTTTTCTCTTTCAGTTCCTCAGTGGAAAAAATACAATAAACACAACAAAATGAATGACATAAAGGTTCATAATAGCTCTGAAAAACATCTTACTCAATTTGCGTCTTGGGTAAATTGAAATAACAGAATGTAAACAAGCAACACACCGAGTCAGACTCGTTTTCTGCGTGTTGTGTTAAAAGGAAAACTCTCAGCAGGGGACTACCATGTGAAACTTTTCCATTTCTGAATTGTTAAGACCTTGTACCCAACTGTACCGGCAGGTGACAAACCACTCTTCAGACATACCCGAGCTTCCTTCTTCACTATCGATGTGGAATTGGTTCCTGTGGATTTCACGGGACCATTCACACCTTTTCCAGCTTCCTCTGTGTTCATATGTAGTTGTGTATAATTATCTCCCAAGGCGCCTTACTGTGTGGGTAGAAGCCCAACTGTGAGGGAGATGTGGAGGATCCTGACAGCTCGCGGCAACTTTGTGTTTCGCACATCGTCAAGCTAGAGCTGTTTTGCTTCTTCAATGCCAAAACACCCAGCGCAATCAGCAAGACTCTGTGCTTCGTAGAGGTGAGTGCTTGATGGCTTGGGCCCATTTCAACCGTTCCCCCTGCCACCGTTTCCCTCTAAGGAATAGATGCAGGTGAGAATGTTCTGGTAACTTTATTTAACATCACCAGTATGTAGTCCCATAGGGGTAAAAATACATATACAGTATGTGGTACACAAATGATGCCTCTGCTGTGCAGACCACTGAGTTGTTGAGAGGACAGAGTATCTCTTTGAACCCCTGGGACTCCTGGTGGCTTGCTTTTGGAGACAAAATTGGGTCTTCATTAGGAAGAACGTAGATTAAAGAGCCAATCATGTGGGATAAAAGGTTTCGGGTCCGATGCCCAGTGGTTCAAACAAAGTCATCCGTCCTGCCCAGATCTGAACATCACTGAGGAAAACTGGGATACTGAGGCTGTGATGGAACAGGGGGCATCATGATGTGACCATCTGCTCCATCACTCAGAAATTAGGGCAGGTTAGGGCTGAGACTGTGGGACCTGTTTAAGTAAATGGCCTTTTAATACTATTCTCAAAGGACAAACTTACAATGTGTGAGACTTATACAGTCAGCCACATTATGTAAAGATCAGTAAATACAGACAAACAAACAAAACACAAATAGTGGTGTGGCTCGCTCAGGCTCGGTGGGCTTGCATTGCTTTTCACCCTGTCCGCCGTTTTATCTGCATCACAAATGAAACAGGAGCATCGCCACTGCATATTTATGAACACAGCTGCTTCAGTAAATGGCAACACTGCTGCATATTTATAGAGTAGGTTGTTTCAGAGAAATGAGGTCCTTTTGAATTAACATGAATCTCTTGATTCTGGTAAAGGATGTTCTGAATGCATCGAAATGTCTTCCATTTGTCATCGGTAAACATGTTTCTGTGGAGATCGAGCGCAAGGTGTTATTAAATAATCAGACTGGAGTTTGTTCATGCGATCTGCTGTTGGGGGTCAATGTGCAAAGGGCAGTTCACACAGGATGTGTTCTTGCATTTCACCTGTGCTGTTTTTGGAAAATATAGTTCAACATTTGATAGGAAGCTTGGCAGCTCAATGTCTGTTTTAAAAATACGGACATCAGATACATCTTAAATGCATTCAGTTTGCACATTATCTATGGTGTATGGGCATTAATGCGCCTATAACAACACCTTCTGTTCAATTACGTTATGCTTTGTCTAGCTATTCTTAATCAAGAATTCATCATGTGTGAATTTCTGTGTAAGTACATTTACATTCACCGTTATAATTGATATTATATAATACAGGTGCATCTCAATAAATTAGAATGTCGTGGAAAAGTTCATTTATTTCAGTAATTCAACTCAAATTGTGAAACTCGTGTATTAAATAAATTCAATGCGCACAGACTGAAGTAGTTTAAGTCTTTGGTTCTTTTAATTGTGATGATTTTGGCTCACATTTAACAAAAACCCACCAATTCACTATCTCAACAAATTAGAATATGGTGACATGCCAATCAGCTAATCAACTCAAAACACCTGCAAAGGTTTCCTGAGCCTTCAAAATGGTCTCTCAGTTTGATTGATTGAGATGCACCTGTAAATGCTGTTATTTAAACATTTCTACTCATTAAAGAATTCTACTAAAGAATTTCCACTAAAATATTAAGCTGTACAATGGTTTTGAATATTGATAATAAGAGGAAATTAGAACTATTAAGAAATATTAGAATGATTTCTGAAGGATTATGCAACAAAAAATTCAGCTTAGCCATCACAGGAATAAATTACATATTAAAATAGAAAACAATTTTAATTCATAATATTTCACAATTTTTCTGTTTTTACTTTATTTTTGATCAAATAAATGAAGACTTGGAGAGCATAAGAGACTTGAAAACAGTAAAGTAAAAAAATAACTAACAATAAAAAACTTCTGAATGGACGTGCTAGACGAATCCAAGCTACAATTGCATTATCCACATCTGTTAGTCTGACTTCACACACACACACACACACACACACACACACACACA
>NW_015555749.1:279821-284831 GCF_001515605.1 Sinocyclocheilus anshuiensis
ACACACACACACACACACGCACACACACACACACAAGAACTGAAATGGAGTGCATGTAAATGCTTTGCAGTTTGTCAGATTGTATGATTATGAGCCAAGTGAGAAAAGCCAAGACAGATTGTGTGACATCAACAGATTTTGAGATATACGTCATTGACTGGGCAGTCTGTGTCCTGTCTGACATCCTTATTTGAGAATGAGCATGTCACACTAAGAGATTTGAGTCTGCTGAATTTGCCCTACGACAACAAAATTGAAAATAATTATTTTACAATCTTTAAGACGGCAAAATTGTGGTTAAAATCTTATAACGTGCACTGTTTATAAGACTACTGTGTCTGAGAGTGTGTTGTGCTCCCATTATGCAGAGGAGTAGACGAAAGGATGTGGCAAAGCCCCTCGAGGAAGCTCAGGTGCTTTGTTATCTTTGGCATTCAGGTTAACACAGATGACTGCCTTATTGTCAAATTAGCCAATATACTGAGCTCCGGGTCGCAATGAAATAACAAAACAATAATCCGCTCACAAAATCCTGTAAAGACGCACAAGCAAAATATACTTAGTAAGACCAAGGGACAAAGCACTTTATCAGATGATGTGATAAAAGGTAAAATCCTTGAAATGTCTGGATGCTCTTGACTGGACAAGAAACTCAGGCTTGCCTACTTCTGTGAATTAACAAATTCGCTTTTGTTACTATGCAACAGTTCAAAGCTATTATTTCTGAAGGCCAAATTTAGATGCAGAACCATATTAGTTTGATGATGAGGGAGCTGATCATTACGTTCATTCTTTGAATGTGAATGAGCAATGCAAAACACTTTATCAGATGTTGTGATTAAAGGTAAAATCCTTGAAATGTCTGGAGGCTCTTGACTGGACAAGAAACTCAGGCTTGCCTACTTCTGTGAATTAACAAATTCGCTTTTGTTACTATGCAACAGTTCAAAGCTATTATTTCTGAAGGCCAAATTTAGATGCAGAACCATATTAGTTTGATGATGAGGGAGCTGATCATTACGTTCATTCTTTGAATGTGAATGAGCAATGGCAGTTTGGGGACATAACATTCTATGATGAGTCACTCAAAGAGATACGTACCGGAAACAAGCAAACACAAAAACAAACAAAGACTCCTTTGAAAGAGCCTTTAGAGCCTGCCATTAATTACCCTGAGGCTTTTGGAGAATCAATGCCAGGGAAGGCTGGAGCTCTCAAATTAAAAAAAAAGAGAGAAAAAATTGATTGGCAAAGCCTGCAGAGATGGAGAACACCAATCTGTCTCATCGCATCTCTTTTTTTTCTTCTTCCAGTACCTTCCTAAAGAAGCATGTCTATTTGCTGTTAAAATGATAGTTTAAGAAAACAGTAGAAATCTGTCAATTAACATCCTCACATTGTTCCAAATGTATGCTGTTATTTTTAAGTGGAAAACAAAAGGTGAATGTTTAGAACATACATGTCAATCATGGGAAGGAAGAAAAAAACAGGTAAATAAATATATAGAGTTCACTATAAAAATGCTATGCCATAATTTATGCCATTTAATATGGCAAAAATAATTTTCATAATAAACCATTCATTTGCTTGTAACAGTTCACATCTGTTATGCTCCAAAAATAAATAAATGAATAAATAAATAAATAAATAAATCACTGTGACCAGATCATTGAGTCAGTAAACTGAATCAGAACACAATTGTCTCTTTTATAGTAGTTTGATTCATTAATGAATCACATTTGATTCAATGATCCAGTCATAGCAGTTCTCCAATTAACAGCTCACTGGAGAGGAATACTGTCAGTGAATCATTTCATTTAAATATTGTATGACTTCAGAAGAGTTAGAATATAGCATACACCATATGGACTACATTTATCATGATCCCCCCCCCCCGGTGAAAGACCTGGTGAAGATTCTAATATCTAATAAATTTTTGTTGCAAAGAAGGAAATAAATTCATATAGGCATGGAACAACATAATGGTGAGTAAATAATTACACAATTCTCAAAAAATAGCCACATTTTCCTCTTCCCACCGAAAAACAAACACTTCCTGATGGTCTCTCCTTCTGCAGTGACCAGGAAGCAACAAAAAGATGAGGGAAGGAAAATAAAAGGCAGACATTGGCTCTCAAGCTCGAGGCTGAAGAGAGGCTCCCTGAGGAAATGATCTTTGCGAGGGTTATTGGAAATGGCGTGAGCTGGAGTGTGCTCTTTGAGTGAGAAACTTAATCGCCTCTCCTCTCATTCCAGTCAGCTTCATTTCTCACATTCCTAGAAAATGGCTGCCAGGGAGCCTGAAGGCTCCTGCAGCCCACAGGCAAAAACTAGCCGTACCTGACAGCTCGCTCGCAGTTTGGAAACACCACTCAAAGCTCTGCTGGCCGCAAAACAGAGGCCTCATAACCGCATTGTTTTACACTTCTGAAAGCATACACGCGCACGCACATACATACAAATGAACAGTACACATACAGAGGAGGGCGCTTTGGTTCAGTGTCATAGAGGCAGAGAGAAGAGGAAGAGAGGGGATAAGTCACTTACTGGTAGTACAGTTTATCCTGATACAGTCTAGATGGGGGAGAACAGACAAGATGTAAATTCAGCCTTCAAGGTTATGACTGCAGACATCCATTTCAACACATCGCCCACAAACTGGGGACGGACACGCAAACCAGGTGGAGCGGAAAAGTGCTGTTTCGCTGACCAGATACGCACTCTTTCTTTTCTACCTCCTGCGTGCTGATAATGAACCCCAGGTGGAGTGGATACGGACTCGCTGTCTGCGCTAATGAATATTCATGCCTTCACTGTGCCATAATATATTTTGAATTAGGGAAATTTGGCATGTATTGAAATGTGATTATATCCAGTTCCATACTAGTCTCGGGACTACTGAATATTCAGAGGTAATTTATTTGCTCTCTGGGTTAGCTCAGAAAGTGGCACAGGAAGCAGAAAAGAGAGAGAATCTTGCCAGAGAA
This sequence comes from Sinocyclocheilus anshuiensis, assembly GCF_001515605.1. NCBI lineage: Eukaryota > Metazoa > Chordata > Actinopteri > Cypriniformes > Cyprinidae > Sinocyclocheilus > Sinocyclocheilus anshuiensis. The sequence goes on from NW_015555749.1 coordinate 282,809, forward strand.
ACAGCCTATCCTCGCCAATGGCGCTGCTGATGCTCTCATATGCACATTTTTAAAAACCTTTTATCTTTATTTCCCTTTAATGAGCAGGAATGAGCAGGAAACAGAGGAATTAAAGAACGAGTCATATTTGAAGAGTTTGGAAATGGGAAAAAGGCCGCAAGATAAGAAGGAGAGGAAAAACTAGTGTTTATGGACATGTCACAGCAGAGCACCAGAGCGTGTCCACTGTAAGCCTTAGCCTCCTGGGAGCAGAGCTGAATTCAGAATGCTCCTGTAGATGAAAACACTCCAAAAACTCACAGCCCTTGACTTGAGGTTCACTTGTCCTGCTTGTATGTGAGAAGAACCCCATGTGCATGAATAAACATAGGAAGAACACGTTTTATAGTAATCTCTCACAGTGACACTTCAAGGAAAGCTAGTATGGGTGAAGTCTGTGTGTGTGTGCACGAAAAAAAAAGAACATATCTCTCAGTAATTTCCCTAAAGACAGTATACTGACACAATCATTATTAATGCTACTAATACCGCTTTTAAATAAATTCTCTTCAGGGCTCAACAATAAGGATTTTTTCTTAAGTTGTTTTTACTTGCCCTGCCAACATCTTCACTGGCCTCACGACAAAACAAAGATCACTTTAAATGTTTATATTTGCTAGAAATTTATTTTATGTGCTAAACATGAAATGCTAGAAATCCATTTTTATTTTCAAATTATAGTAAATGCTAAATTATTATTTTTAATCTAATTTAAATTATTTAGACCCATCATTATATCATAATCCTTCTTACTGAAGATTTTCACAAGTGATTATTGCAATTTCAATGCTAGCCAGTTTGATATCATGTTAGTGACAAATCAACAGAATTTCTACATCTACATCAAATAAAACCAAACGGTTAAGTTTAAGGCATAAGCATCAATGTACAAGATCAATGAACGTAAAATTGGCCTGTCAAGTGGCCCAAAACTCTCTCACACTTACTGTCCTTATTGTTGAGCCCTGATATCACTTAAAATTCAAGATGTTAACTGCTTTTCCAAACCCCTATGTTCCCATTGGAATTTGACTTAACACTTAAAATCTAAAAAAAACAAAAAAAAAACCTCAAGGTGAACTGTCTTTAAAACACCAAAAAGTACAGTACCGTTGAGACTCCTTACTGAACAGTTCAATAAAACTGCTTTTGTTCTGGCTGGTACTGCATATTATAAAACCTTGCTTGAATCCTGGGAGGAGGCCCCCCTTTCCCATTACTATCTTTTGCAAAGCGTACTTCTAGAATGGAGAATCGATATTTCTCATGCACAGTCTGGGCTGTCCCATGCTTCAGTGTGTGCAATGATGGAGTGGAGGGCTGAGAGGAATTCAGAGCATTACACAAATCCAGCTCTATCTTTTTCCCATGAGGCTGCAGCCCGTCGCGTGTCGTCAACCACAGTGAAAATCGTGGCCACTAACAGCCAGAGAGCAACGTGTGTCCACCCTAACAGGGAGTGCAGTACCCTCCGGGACAGAAGGAATGATTGGTGTTTGTGTGGGAGCGTGTCTGTTTGTGTATGCGGAGGTGTGCAGGTTTGAACCTGCCGGGACTACTGGAAGGTTTTAGACATGCTATAGGCAAGCGGACATGTTAAATGGCACAGTGTACGTCACACTGCCAGATGGGAATGGCTGACATTCATCTTAGCAAGGGAATGTTTGGTTCTGCACATTTCTGCAGAGGAACTTTTTTAGCTCAGTTTTGCATGAGAAATACCTGACATGATGTGGGAGCTAGGAACTAGCTTGAACTCGTGAATAGCAGAGGTGGTGCTTTATGAGTGGAGCAAGACTGTATAATATTAAGCTGTGCGAACGAGGGAGGAAAGTGTAGTGGCTTCTGGGGAAATGTAAATGAAATGTACTGGGCGGAACAATGGCTTGTCAGTACTCCTGACATGTGTAACGCTCTAGCGAGGAGTCTACAGTATGCAGGAGAAGGACTATTGTGTATCAGTACAAGGCTGGGACTGTGCACT
>NW_015555749.1:284952-286413 GCF_001515605.1 Sinocyclocheilus anshuiensis
GAAAGTCTACAGCGTGCTCATCTGGGAGTGAGCGCTTGGCCGCAGACTCTGGCCATTGAAGGTTCTATATCCTTCTCTTCAGCACACAAGGATTGTAATATGTTTAATGTATGTGTGTGTGTGTGTACATACAAATGTATCCCCAAAAATGAGCAAAATTGGACAAAACCTCATTTAGGGACACCCAGGAGTGTTATCATTTATAAAAACATATATAAATCTAACATATTAACAAATGTATAATATAATATAATATAATATACCGTTCAAAAGTTTGAGATTTTTTGTTTTTGAATGAAGTCTCTTATGCTCAACAAGTCTGCATTTATTTGATCAAAATTCAATAAAATAATAATGTAAAATATTATAATAAAAACAACTGTTCTATTTTAATATACTTCAAAAAGCAATTTATTCCTGTGATGGCAAAGCTAAATTTACAGCAGTAGCTTCAGTGTCACAAGATCAGTTTTTTTTTTTAATATAAATACCAAGTTCAAAGAAGAGAATTTATTTAGAAATTGAATCATTTGTCTTTACTGTCACTTTGATCAATTTAATGCATCCTTGATGTATGGAAATATTAATTTCTGGGGTCTTATTGACCTGCAAACTTTTGAACGGTAATATAATTAATATAATATAATAGTTATAGTCTAATAGTCTATAGTATATATAATTAGCTTTATATAAAAACAATAGCCTAATAGTCAATGATATGTCCCCATAGGCAAGTAAATATGTAGGTGTTACCTGAATAATAAAGGGAAATATTGGCAAAAAGAAATCTTACATTGTTAATCGTATTAACATAGACAATAGATGAAAAAATAATGTAGTAATATGCCTGCAAATTGAAACCAAAATATTCCATGCTATGTTGTGTGACATTTCAGTACATTTCATATTTTTGTGTGGTGTTAACTACTAAGGTGAGCGATCCAATTGGCTGATGTACCTAGATTGACAGTGAGTCGGACACGCCCTCCGTCCAGCTCCAGTCTCAGAGTGTCTGCTGAGTTCCGGGAGGTGGTTGCCATGAGAACACCATAGGCACGCTGGGAACGGAAGCGCAACGACACGTCTTCTGCTTCTGTGTGCATCACTACTGGCAACTGGATCTTCATGAACTTACTGCCATCATAACTGAGGATGGTGGCATCTGAGAGAGAGAAGAGGAGAGAGAATTTAGGAAACAGTAAAAAAAGGAGGGTGCTGGGCAGGGACAGCAGCTCTGTGGCTGATCATAAACCCTAGTGTCGATGGCGACAGATATTTTGGCGACTGGTTACTAAAATGTTTTACAGCCAGACACTGAAATTCTCTACAGCATTTCACAACAGTAGCACAGAGCTGCTCAGTCTAACCAGAAGATAAAGCCCATAAAAATGACTCATTATACACCACGTTTTATTTGTTCTTTTTATTGCAAAGTAGTATTTATCAAGACACCATATAATG
>NW_015555749.1:286569-286717 GCF_001515605.1 Sinocyclocheilus anshuiensis
TAAACTTTGATCTCTATCAAAAATATTTTCAAAAGTGTGAATTAGTGAATAAAAAAAAAACCATCAGTGAGTTAAAACCATAAGAGTCCAACAACATGTTTAAAAGACATTCCCAAAAATACACAAATATTTTAATTGTTAGGAATTT
>NW_015555749.1:286727-287527 GCF_001515605.1 Sinocyclocheilus anshuiensis
CCTGCTGAGGGGCTTTTGAAGCACCGTTTACCGCAGTCCGTTGCTTTAATCTGTTTATTCGTATCACAATTATTTTATTGAGCAATTCAATTTAGTGGGCCGGATCTCAAGACATCTCATTTGTAATGGGAGATAGTTGAGGTCTCAGAACGAGCTGCTCAATCAGAGATATACAGTCCAGAAAGAGAGGAGGAGACACACATGCCAGCCGACAGTGTGCCATTGCCGGATCTGCAACTTTTCTGCACATTTCCACTTCATAAAAGCTGATTCCAGGCTGGAATCAATAGGAAACAAAACTGGATCCACAACACTTTACCACCCCATTATTTTGTTTGTTTGTTTGCTTAACTCTCGCTTTTTATGGCAAAAAAAAAAAAAAAAAAAAAAAAAAAAAAAAAATAGGAAAAAGAAGTTGAAACTCTTCAAAATTTTCATACAGGTTTGGAACAACATGAGGGTGACTAAATGATGAGTTAAAAAAAAAATGTCTGATCTGTCCCTTTAATGTAATTGCATTTTCTGTAAACAGATCTGAGTCACAGATCTTTTGACAAATGTGACCCTGGACCACAAAACCAGTCTTAAGTGTCAATTTTTCAAAATTGAGATTTATACATCATTTGAAAGCTGAATATAAAAAATTTTTTTTTTAAAAATTCATAATTTGAAAGCTGAAATAAGCTTTCCATTGATGTATGGTTTGTTAGGATAGGAAAATATTTGGTCGAGATACAACTATTTAAATATCTGGAATATGAGAAATATTGAGAAAATCGCCTTTAAAGTTGTCCAAATGA
>NW_015555749.1:287762-288157 GCF_001515605.1 Sinocyclocheilus anshuiensis
TGACGACTGCACAGAGTAGCATTATAACAGAACTTTCAAATGTATCTAGTATGATAAAACAGCGCTGCTTTTTTCCCCACATACGCACGACCGGAAGGAACGAAAGCGGTCGACTGTGGCATAATAAAAGCTCCGCTGCTTGTGTGTCACACTCGTTCAGCGGCCTCGTTTCGCTTTGACGGCTTTCAGCCTCACCCTGCTTCATTCTACTACGTTAACAAATCATCCATGAACATGATTTCTGCCCTAGTCCCGTCGGATTGCGTCGGCTGTGGGGATGAAGACCACAACTCCCATGTTTCCACACTCAGTCACCGCGTCATCAAACTACATCTTTGCTTCTTTGTTTATTTTGAATACGCGCCCTCTAGCGGCGAAAATTACATATTGTCCCT
>NW_015555749.1:288490-307198 GCF_001515605.1 Sinocyclocheilus anshuiensis
TTAATAAATCATTAGCTCATCCATGAACATGATTTCTGCCCGAGTCCCATCGGATTGCTTTGGCTGTGGGGATGAAAGTGAAGTGACATGTGGCCAAGTTATATTCCGAGCACTCGGAATTAGTGCTCTGCATTTATCCCATCCAAAGTGCACACCTGGAACTAGACTTTTAGTTGTTCTCTTTTTTCTTTTTTTTTATAAATAAATCAGAAGCTATTTTATTTTATACAAGGCAATATTTCCTTGAATTGTATAACATTGCGTGAGAACCACAGTTAGAATAAAATTATAGGCTATTATTTCAAATATTGTATAAAATGGTACTTGGCAAATACAGTACTGTTTAAAAAAGCAGTTACTGTAGTTATGTAATGTGGTGTTTTGTTTCATGTTCATGTTTTCCATGTCTTTTATTTTGTAATTGTTTCATGGTCCCTGGTTGTGTCATGCTTCCCTTGCCCTCATGTATTCATGCCATTGGTTCCTCTGTTCTTTGTGTCATGTTCTGATTGGTTGTCCTAGTCATGTGTCTTGTTTCCCCTTGGGTTCTCACTTCAACTCGCCTTCAGTGGATGATTCGTTACAAGTTATAAGTGCTGTCAATCGATTAAAAAAATTAACTAATTAAATCACACATTTTTTCTGAAATTAATCGCGATTAATCCCACCTAACATTAAAGTTTTTAAATATACTTTTACATTGCAATAATTTCACATTCAATCTTGAAATTAATGTAGAAACAACATAAATACAGTATATTTTTAATATTCGTTTAGCGTCATCTTTTTTTTAATGTCTGAATGTGAGTATCACTGATACCAACACTACTGATGTCTCTAGTAAATAGTGTTTTTCCCTAATATTTAACCATTTGACTATAGCCATTCAACGTTACAGTAGCTATAACTGAGAGCTATCAATTTTAACATTTATTAGACTTTAAAAAATAACAACTTCTAGTGAGCTTAAAACAATCTTCACATAAACCCATTATAATAAATGTCATATTTAGCTACCTGTGCCCTTCAGCAAGTAGGAAATATACAGAAATTGAATACAGTTATCAAACACTTAATTCTAAATTAAATATAGATGAATCATTAAAGCTCTTTTTTCGTTTGTTCTTTGATTAAGAGACATCACAGCAGCTGGGTTATTAGGTTATTTTGGCTGGTTTAAGAGCTGCTGCTGCTGAACGTGATGCAGATCTAACACGCATCGTATTTTCTCACAACTCTTTACCTTTTCTGACCCACAACAGGTCTTAAAGTCTCTAGTAATGAACTGACGCATTGAACCGGGTGTGTTAGGGTGCTTTCACACTTGGTTCGATTGCTTGGTCCGAACCCAAGTTCGATTGCTCCCCCCTCCCCCTGCCCCCGCTGGACTGTGTTCACATTATATTATTTGGGTCCGAACCGCGGTTCGTTTGCGTCATCAAGCCAGCAGCTGTTTACCCCGTTGCTTAGTAACGATGGCGCAGGAGAAGACGGCAAAATGCGTAGCAAGGCTCTTCAATTTTATATATTTGTTTTTGAACCGTTGGTTTTGTTTCCAAAGCTTCAGTACATAACGGCACTTACGTCTGCCTTACGAATGTACTGCAAATGCTCTAAAGTACTCTGAAGGTGAACAGAAATGAGATACAGCTCTCTGCTTGCAGTGCGTCAGTCACGCTCATCAAGAAAGTGAGTGAAACAAACACACATTTTTATCAAATAATACGTCATTAAAGGGGTCATATGATGCAATTTCAAGTTTTCCTTTCTCTTTGGAGTGTTACAAGCTGCTCCAAAAGTACCGAACTCTGACGTCAATCGAACCTGGGTGCGCACCAAAAGTGCTAGTGTGAAAGCACCCTTAGATGAGCGGGGACAGACAGTGCTGGGGTGCTCCAGGACAGTTTTGAAAACCACTGCGTTTCAGAGATATGTTCTTAAATCTGACTCATAAATAACAAATACTTACATGCACAGTTTTAAGGCAGCTTTAATTGCCATTTTTGGTAACTTCATGACTTAACTGACATCATAAGCTCATAGTTTCATTTGCACTTTAATATGTTATAGCGCTTTAATATAATACAGTGCATGTTGCTGTATTTGTGCGTGCATTTGAAGAGCACGTACTACGAGCACAGTATAACGGCTGACAGGACAGGAAAATTGGTTTTTACTGACATACGGCCTGACAACATGTCATCTGACAGCAGCTCACTGTTGTTCTACTGAAGCTTCTCATCACCTGTACCTTTTCCACACTTGTTTGACTAGCACCTGGCGCTGAGGTGAAGTCGGAGTGCGCGTCTGAAAAGTCTCCTGTTTGATGTGGTTGTAAAGATGTTCTGCATCTAAATAAAACGCAATTCTTGTCAAGAAAAAAGAGACAGAAGCAGCACTTGTGAGTGGGGTGGCCAACCCTAGCTCCGCCCCTGCGTTAATTGCGTAAAATATTTTTCATGCCTGAAAAAATTAATGAAAAACTGAAAAAATTTTACTGAAAAACTTAAACTGAAAAAATTAATCGTATGCATTAACGCGTTAATTTTGACAGCACTAGTAGTTATATCTTTGTTCTGCTCTCAGGGGGAAAACAAGGGCCAATTCTGAGAGAGGTTTGCAGATCACTAGCACAATTTTGGTGGAAAAGGGGTACAGAACCACAGAAGTGCTGAGTATGAGAGTTTTGTTTAAAAAATAGAGAAAAAAGAGGCAGAAAAACCCCCAAATAGCTCCGATGAGGCGCTTGGTACTGTGTATATGCCTAGATAATTTAGCACGATAATGGAGGCCGGACACATCTGCCTCTGTGCAAAGACCGGCCTCTCAGCCAGAGGACAACATCTGGCATGGAACCAATACAGAGACATCACTCGCTTGTGAGGAAGCTCTGGAGATGACGAGGCTGCAGGCTATCACCAATTAGGCTGCTCTCTTCTTCACACACACACACACACACACACACACACACACGCTCTTCCTGTAATTTTGCTGCCTGTCTCGTTTCAGCATCCTTTGTTTCTGTTACACCATTGCCGAGCCTGAGAGCAAACAGAGAGAGCGAGACAGCGGAAAACAAGATGAAGACATGAACACAAGTACGACAACATGCATACTAATCAGCGCAGCGATGTACATTCACCCCCTGAGGAAGAGAGTGCGTGTGACAATGTAGCCATTGAAAAAGGTACCCTAGTCATGTTGCACGAGTATTATGTGTCTCAACTCTTGCAAAACATTGATTTACCCAACAAGCTCCACCTTACAGCAGCTTGTCAATGTAACTGTACTCAATTTTTTAGGCCTGTAAGAATGCATAATATGTTTAAAGAAAAAACTGTAATCTTGCATCAAAAAAGCCAATAGCCAAATAGATGTTTTTGGTTTGTGTACCTTTTGTTTGCTTAGAAGGTTTTGTTTGTGTACCGTTTTAATTACCGATAACTGCAGTCTTGATAAAACCAACAGTAATTTAATGTTAGTTAACATTCACAGAATAAAGTAAATGGAAAAGAAGCAACATTATTATATAACCTCCAAGTTCCATAATCAAATTTCCAACTTGCATTTGTCTTTGGCTCTTTTCAGGTATTTAACTTTTCTCTATCCAATCAGTTCTCAAATGATAAAATCCCACCCTACATTATAGAAGTTATAATGTTATAGAAAAAACAGAAGGATCTCAAATACAATGTCATGTCGACTTTAACGACCACTAGGATGCACCACAAAGCAGGTGCCCACCTCTGAGTTGGAGCTCCCACTGTAGCCTTTAACCCTAAACCCCAATCTTTAGCCTTCCCCACCAAGGTCTGCTCCAGAGAGGAGGCAGCCTCAAAACAATGACAGCTTGACAAACGAGTCCCCCTCTCGTCTCCAGTGCAGTAGTCTCACACCAGGGGAGAGGATAATGAAAAGAGAGGTATGGCCAGTGGTTCAGAAAGACCCTCATTGCCTCCTCAAACAGCGCTATGCAGTCACACAGCGGGAGAGCGCAGCAGTATGGCATCTGCACCGCTCGACAGCCCACACATCACATCCAATCTGGACAAGATGGAAGCGACGCTCTCTGTGCCTCGCAGAGGTCTGCAGAGGTTTGCAGAGGTTTCAGATGAAGAAACATGCTAGGAAAACAGCATGAAGATGGAACAGAGGGAGGACGGGAAATGACAGAATTGAGGGACTCAACTGTCCATAAATTTAGACACTAGAAAAGGATGTTTCTTCAACTACAGGCACTTCTGGACCCTGTGGACTTAAAATAACTCTCTTTAACTAGTTTAATATATCTACTAACAATTCCCAACAGTGTAGGACAGCAATATTATGGAAGTTTTATCAATTTTCTGAAACGTCATGAGTACTTCCATCACAATGCCACTTCCACAACATATCAAATAATTTATTATTTAATAGCATTCTAATGGAAATGTAATGTAATGTTTAATTTTACGTGTAGCATTTTATAAACCCTCAAAACACATAATTGAAAAATTATATATGCACCATAAAAATGTTGACCTATTTACCATGTTTTTTTTTTTAATGTTTCTTCTCATATTTTGTTTTAATGACATTAAAAATTATTAAAACATTAAAAATTATTTTTTTTCACTCTTTGTTTAGATCACTTTTATTTATTTATGTATTTTTCTATATTTTAGACTAAAAGTCTTGATGTGGGCAGAGTGTAATATAAGGCATTTCAATAGAAGCAGAAATACAGGTGATAATAATGCCTTTAATGTTACCTTTCATATAAAAAAAAAGAAAGAAGAAACAGATGAAATCTTAGTATTATAGTAGTTCCCTTAGTTGTAGAAACACTGATACTAAAAATATATATTACATAAAATATATAAACATTTACCTTGATTTTTTTTTGTTTCATATTTGACATAACCAATTTGATAACAAATTATAGCAACTGGACATAATTTAAAATTAAAATTGTTTTATTCATTGTTTTTATATATATATATATATATGTAGAGTGCAAATCTATATATAAAGCATTTGAAAAGTTGCAAAAATAACTGATAAAGGAATGGCTTTAATGTAACTTTTATATAACAAAAATTGGAAAATCTTAGTATTATAGTGCCCATAGCTGTAGGAACACCCATGACGACTTCATTTGATATTTTTGAATGACACAGATCTCTCAATTAGAGGCCAATCTTGTCACAACAAGCACTGAGCAGTCACGAAAGCTCCTCAAACTGCCGCTCTCCTGGTCTGTAATGAGAGAGACGGAACTGGAGGACCGCAGGTAGAAAGGAGTGTACATGGCTGGTCACTCTCTCCATCTGCCCCTCCATCTGTTGCTACTTTCATTTAGTGCTCTGTGCTGTCTAGCTCCTCTGATATGCAGAATCAGCCAAACGCATGCAAATGGAGACACTCACAGCAATACGGGAATATATACCTCATCGGTTTCTGTTCCCTTTCCATCAAGCTCCCATACAATCTCACATGAAGCACTTTTTCTACTCTATCTCAGACAAAAATAAATAAATAAAATAAAACTGGCCTGGCAAAATTAAAATTTTATCTAATAAATTACATGATGTGCCAATCCATAAATCGGTCTAATCATTAATCACATACCAGTGTTATTTTAGTATCATTGATTTACTAGAATTATTTTATTTTATGTTAATTATTATTGAATTAATATTTGAATTAGATTTCATATTTTCTGTTTTTATTTCAGTTATAGGAATTTTGCTTTGTGTTTTTAATATATATATATATTTTTAAATATGTCTATTTAACTTTAGTTAAGTTTTTTTGTTTAGTTCTAGTTTATACAGTTTTAGTTCTATTAGTACTTCAACTACTAAATGAAAATGAGAAATGTTGCCTTGTCAACTAGTTGGAATAATTTTAGTTTTAGTAACTTTGTTGTGTGTGTTTGTCTTTTTTTATTATTATTATTTATGACTATATATTTTTTCTTGAATTTTAGTTTACTTATTTACTTTAGTTTTTAGTTTTAGTTGTAGTTATTTTAGTACTTAAACTAAATGAAAATAAGAAATGTTACCTTGGCAACTAGCTGAAATAAAATATGGTAATGCCTTTTTATGGTTTTAGTTGTGTCACATACAGCAATATTTGCTGAATGATAAAGAAAAATGTAAATAATTCAAAGACATTACTGTCTGTACTGACATAAATGTCTGACTTGCTAAAGCTAATTTCATTAAATTGCATTTCATGTATCCTTAATATGCACAATTACATAATATTTTCACATACTTTTTTAACATACGTATTTTGACATAATTTGGTAACATTTTAACAAAGTAAATTATTATTTAACATGATTTTAATCTTTTCTGGACACATATAGCATGCTCTACAATAGTTTGTAAACTGATAGCCCCAAAATAAGCTTTTACTGTTATTATTATTATTATTTTCGGCCTTTTTGCCATTTAACTGATAGAGATAATAGAAAAAGAACTGGAAATGCTGCAGGCAAGGAAGAGCAGTTTCAGGAAATGACACAAGCCAGATGCAAATTTGCATCAGCTGCATAGGTGCTCAACATTTCATACGCATTTGTTAATCACTACTAGGCCACGCCTCCATCTCACATTCACAGACATGAAATGGTCTAATCTGTCTACATCTGAATACACTCTCCCTGAATTTTGAAGTTCTTTGAGTTTAGCTTGCTAGGTGACATCCGGAGAGTCAGCAATCACATGGTGGAGCCGCAGGCCCTCCCTGTTAGAATACTGCAGTGCACAGTAGCTATGGTTGCCACAGGGATTAGGAAAATGTATGTTCAACAATCATGATAAACAGGATGAGTTGGCTCAGAGGCATCATACATTATTCAGGATTGCTCGTGGTGAGTTCCTGCACACCGATGGAGCCTTCAACGTAAATGCATGTTACAATTTTTCTGTTCGCAACACTACACCTTATGAAGTCTAAAAGCATGCAGTGGACGGGGCAATGAAACAAATACTGACATGGGAATCCACATGAACGACCTGCCATCAAGCGTGCAATTAAGCAGGTGTGGCTGTGGGAAATAAAAGTGAAGTCTATTATGGCTTGGCTGTTTGAACCCGCTTGTAGCACATCCTATCGCCTCTCTAAACAAAATGAACGCTGTAGGGTAAAACTCTGTTTGCAGAACTATCAGGTACTGAGGGATGAGCAGAGGTTACACGCTAAGTTTAGTCACTATAAGAGCCCATTAGGACCCTTTGAGACATGACAGGAAATTAGGGCAGATGTTATTCTGGGGCGTTCGTTTTCCTTTCAATGCTTTGTTCAAGTAAGTCAAGCACTGAGAGCAGCTGGATGGTTATGGATTTATGCACTGAGTTTATTTCACCTCAGACAGCTGGGCTCACAACTGTGAACGCAATGACATACTCAGAGAATTTATTTATTTATTTATTTTTTGCTCACCCTAACTCGCCTTGTCTACATCTGTCGGTGGTGTTTAATTTCAGTTTTTTTCTTTCTTTTGTCCTGTAAATTTAGCCTTTTGTCATGCCATATTCATTCATTTAGACTGAAATATACAGTACATAGAATTATCACATAATTATTTGAAATAAAATCATTTTATAATAAAATAAAAATTTAAATAAAACAAGAATTTTAGTATTCCACACTTTAAACAAATAAACAAAAATCCACTAAAAAAATGCCCCAATTTTTCTTAATTTCATATTCATTAATTTTGTCCATTTTTTTAAATGATTGAAATATACAGTACATAAATATCTAATCTACTGTACAGTAAATTACTCTAAATTAGATAAATATCTAATAATATATTAAAAAAACATTTAATTTCTTTTAGTAGACCATACATTAAACAAATAATCTTACATTTCAGTAATGTGTAGTCAAATTTTAGTTAGATTTTAGACTGAAATATACAGTATATAAAATAATTATCATATAATCATTTGAAATGATGCAATATATTTATATAAATAAAAAATTAAATGTAAATAATTTAGTAGATCAAACATTAACAAAATTGTGTACATTTTGAAAAATGTATAAACTTTATTTAAATGTATCAAATCACAGAAGAGATTTATCATCAAAAAACAAAAAACAAACAAAAAAAAGCCATTTATGATGGGCAAGGTATTCGTTATTTTTCAGTTACTGTGTTCTTCATGCATTAAAGACAGTTATTAATTTTCCACTTTAGAAACGTTTCAGAATATTTCAGAAGTGTAACGTGTTATGGCAACAACAACTTGCACATTCTGACTAGCACTCAAGTTTGTCTGTCAGTTTGCTTCATTATCTGTGCAAATACATACACATCGCTCTTCAGCTCTTTCAGTTTCAGCTTTTTCAACATACTATAATTAGATCTTTTCAACCAGTTCTTACTGCATTTATCTTCTTCTAAAATCATTTACTGCATTAACATCTTAGTTATCTTTCCCTCATCATATTTTAAGCATGTTTTAATTAAAATTGTTTATCTATTGCATCTTTGTCATCTCATCTTCATTAGCATTGAAAATATATATATATAAAAAAAAAACTTTGTTAACAAACATTTCCATTAGTAATGTTGCTGACAAGATTAGCACTGTCGCCTGCCTCTTTTTGTCTCTCTGTCTCTTTCTCTGTGCGTCTATCTCATTTAATTTCTCCATTCTACCGTTGCACAAAAAGCTGTTTTCTGTGACTGGATTCTTATAAATGTGCATCTGGAAGAAGCCGGCAACACCCTAAACTGCACCAGACTGCACCATTCTCTTTCTGATGGCTGTTTGCGGTGAACTTTGCTCGGGTGATGATAATGCAATCCATCATTGATGGGTTAATTGACGAATCATTTCCATAATTCCTGCACAGAGCTTCAGCAATGCGTATATAATTGATTGTATGTATTTTCCCACAGTAGCGGCTTTGCTGCAGGGTGATATCAGTGTCCAGACAACAGCAACATGCTTAAGAGAGATGCACTTCCATTAAATAATTAGCCACTATAGCTTAAAGCACTTCACGGAGGAGAGCCAGAATGAATATAAGGAAACGCCTATAAGGGGTACAAATGCATAGCTGGATTAGAGCTCTCGCTGACTGCCTTTGTAGGAGGGAGGGAGTGGATGCTGGGCGCTTTGTTCATCTGGAAAAACAACAGAATTAAAATTCTGCTAGGGAGGGAGACAGAAGGCAAAAACATAATCCATGCTTGAGTGGCTCTCTCTGAAGATGACATGGACTGAAGAGAAACACAATTACCACGGTAACAGTAACGTCAGCTCAGCTGCACTTTCTTCCTCACTGTCAAGGATGAGCTGACAAAGAGAGATATTTTTCTATGCTAAGGCCGAGGTGACAAAGCAGTGAATGTCACCCTCCCCTATGCATCATAATGGACAAAATATCTCTGAATGAGTGCCATGTCTTTACACCTCATGAGAGAAAGAATGAGCGTATAGATCTTTCATAGATTACTTCAGTCCTCAGTGAAAGAGAAAGAATGCACGAAGCAACAAAATCACAGCTAAGGAGAACATACATGATGTTTATCCCTAAAAAGTATTTGGCTATTTAAGTCACACTTCAAAACATATGAATGCCTCATATTTAAAAAATAAATAAATAAATCAAACCAAGTGGCATTTATGTGATATAAATATGGTGCACTTCTCAAGCAAAACATTTAAGGTGAATAGGATAAACATTTTAACTAACAGATATCACCATTCTTCCCCAGTTAATTAATCACAGTACATTAAGGCATTTGTTTTGTATGACACATTTTCTAAAATGTTATGTTTAACTATGCAAATGAACTATGCACTAATTTGCATACATTTCCAGAACAGAATTCTGAACACTGGATAAAGATATGTTCTTTTTCTCTCTCTCATTTTGTTGACATATTAAAGGTTTTTACAGAGGTGATTTTGGATATATTTTTTTCACTCCATACATCAGAAAATACTGTCAACAGCTAGAAAAAAAAATTCTCACCATGTTTTTTTAGGGTATAAAATGTTAAATAGATATCAGGTGAACCATATATGAACAAACCCCTCTGTAAAAATCTTCAGAATATGTATAGGAATAAAATGTTTAGTGTATATAAGTGCTTTAAAGAAAACAGATATGTATTTGAAATCAGATGCAAAATAGGCAATACCAGAATACAGATTGAAATATATAAACTGCTATAAAATAAACACTTAAATGTGTACTTTGTAGTTTTTCTTTCCACAAGTCTGAAATAAGACAAGTTATAGAAGCAAAACAGCCCAAAATCTCAAAATTGGCAGGGCCGTGAAAACAATGGGTTTGCCTACAGTGTCTTGCCATTAAAAGTAAGTTTGTTAGATAAAAAAATAAAAAAATAAATCACTCTCTTGCAAGTGGTTAAAATAAAAAAATGTTAAGTAGAAAAGTTCTTGCATCATTTGTTTTGAGATCAGACTATTTAATCTATTTTTTAAATCAAATTTTATTCTAATACAATGAAATTCATATATTTTAAGTGTGGCTTAGGTGACCAAATATGATTAAATACTTTTGTGGGCCACTATTATGTGAAGGTAGATTTTACACCAATGAGATTTCACTGTGGGCGGGACTACAAAAACAGAAAACAGAAGTCAAACTTACATCAAAACTGTTGTCAGTCATGGCCATCATAGAAATGATTGTCAAGTGACACAATGTAAGATCAAAATCTAGACTCTACATGCAAAATATAGGTACTCACCTCTCTCACAGGAGCGTCCCAGATAGCCCGTCCCTGAGCAGTCACATACATATCGGTTCCAGCCCTCTCTGCAGGTGCCACTGTTCAGGCAGGGGTTGCTTAGACACTGTTTGGGAGGTTCCTTAGAGCAGGACGGCTTCACCCCGACAGCTCTCTGGGCCTCCGCTATACGCCGGATGTCCTTGCTCTGGCCGTCCATGAACAGATCTCGCACACAGCCCACATAACCATAGTTTAGGAGCGCAGTCCAGACCTCCGTAGGGAAGATCAGACCGGCACGGTCCTCTGGCAGGCCGCCCAAGTAGAGTATGTCGTCCAAGTCCAGGATCTCACTCTCACCGGGAGCGTTGTAGGGAGTACGGATCGAGTTGATGGAAATGGTGCCTATCACAAAACCACAAGGAGCAAATTTAATATTGTTAACTTGATGTTTAGATGATATTTCAGCAACGTCTAAAAAGTTTGATTCAGTTTTAATGAGAAATTATATATGCAAATTACAGACTATGCAAATTATGCTCTGTAAGGGTATTGAAATTATCCTTCATTCTTTCCTCTAAATAAAACCCCCTTTGCTTTCAAAGCACACAATGCAGACCAAAATCTCTCAGTTTCAGTCTCCTCAAAGTGAATTTGAAATGATGTAGCTACTGTATATTCATGTTTAAGCTTGGAAGTGTGAAAGATGATTTCTGAGCAACACTTTGTCACCATTTGTCAGAACAGCGCCTATAGCACTGATTTGTCAGTTTTGCATTTGTAGGTATGTGTCGAGTATAAAATCACTCTGCGGATGATCAAATCAGCTTGATATAGATGTCAATAGCAAAAATATGAGTTATGAACAAGACCGGAGCTTGAAACAACAGGAAGCCCGGGACAAAATTTGGGCCTTCGGCACATTGAGAAGTCTTTAGCATAATTTCTGGTTAAGGTATGCACTTATTTAATGTATTCAAATTGTTGGAATAGACAGACTTATTTAAGTAATATTCAAAATTATTGTTTACTATTTCTTATTCATTATAAAATGTTTATTTCATTACAAACATCGTTTTGTTGAGGGAATCTGTATAATAAAGCCCTCTGTACAGTACTATATTGTGTGTATACTATTACTGGATGTATATAGTACTCATTTAAATGTTACATATTGAAATGGGAAATGGGGCCTCGCAGTCACAAAAACATCACAGAGGGATTAACATTCATATATGTGCACATGCTTTCATATTATAATCTGTTTTGGGCTGTCTTGAACTGAGAGTGCAAACTAGGGCTGCACGATAAATCGAAATGGAATCGAGATCGCGATCCGACAGAATTTGCGATTGTCATGCGTATCTTTCAGTGAAGCACGGTTCTGTGATCAGCAGTAAATCTCCATCCAAAGGCCAGAGAGCGCTGGCTGTCATTATCACAAACGATTTCTTCAATTTCAGAATTGCGCAATAATATCGTCTGCGATTTTTTTGCGTAACTTGTCAGTGAACTACGGCTATATGTAGTAAATTCTGCTCCATTGATTAATCGTGCAGCCCTAGTGCAAACCCTTACACAAGGACAAAGATTTGAAAACAGTCTCCATAGCAACAGTAGACAATATGTTGCAGATTCACTGACTGGATAGTCATCGTTTTCAAAAGGGCACATGACAGAATAAACGCTCAGCACTATTCATATCTAATTTATTGGTTGTGACTGATTCAGTTGTCACAAATTATTTGTGTACTCTTTCAAAGCATGCTTCAGTCCGCCTTCTTTTATGGTTTAAGTCTAAAATACCGCTTTTACAACAGTGGTTAATATAAAGAGCAAAAACACAGTGCTCTCAGGTGAGGCGAGTCTTTCATTCAGTCTAATAATGTTAAAACACTTTCACGAGTTCCATAATCACCCTCATTGTTTTCCTGGCGACTCCAACAAACAGGCATTTAAACGCAGCTGGCAATTCAGAATTTTCCTTCTCATTTTCCACCACTGTGCACTGCCATTATTCACGCCTTGAAGGCAGTTACAAAAGAAAAGCCATTACTGGCAAGATAGGAGAGAATGGGCAGGGATTAACGCAAAGCGCAGGCTGCTGCTGAATCCTGTTTATTAGTGTCCAACAGTCAGTCCAAACTCAATAAAAGGCGGCTTAGAATTAAAGATGCCACCTTTTCAGTGCCAAAACTTATTTTTTAGTGACAAAAATGCAGCTTCTGTTATAAAGGCAAATTAGTGTGACTGTAACCGAGGGGTCAGCTGGAGGTGGTACTGTAAGGCATGCGACATGTTAAAGGGACAGCTCATTTAACAAAGCACTAAAGCAAACACACATCTCATGGAGGTGCATTTTAGGGAAAAATACTTTTTACCAATGTTTGGGCAACAAGCAGTTTCCCATAATAATCGTAGATGTGTTGGGTATGGGTATGTGGCTGGTGTATGGGATCTTGTGGTGGTGGTTGTAATGACTTTGATTACTTAATTTTAGGGAATTAATTATTATTAATTCATTCAGGTTTTAAAAGGACTCGGATCTGAAAATTCGAGGTCCACCTGATTAAACTGATTTCAAATTTGATAGTTTACACTCTATCAGTTTCTCGGCCAGCGAGAAGTTAATGTCAGTGTGTATTACCAATTTGACTATATGTATTTTCCTGGCCACGGTCAACACAATTATGATAATTTGTAAGCTCTTAGAGAGGTAACGTAATCTTTGGCAAAGGTTTTAACCTTAAAATTATATGACACCAAACAATGATTCTTTATAAATGAAACATGAATTTTATTGGCTATTCTAGATTACATTAACTAAGCTAAAACACACATACACACATACACATACAGGTTCAGGGAAATGATGTTAACGGAGTACTGAGGAAAATAATGTTCTTTTTAGTAGCATCATATGACCCCTTTAACATATCAAGACAGGCTTGTTATTAACGAATTATTGAACACTGATTGCGATGTTACCATTTTTCACCTGTGAGTAATTACTGACTTTACTTATCCATTATCAACTTCACTTACTTTATTTTATTTTATACTTTACTTTTATTACAAAACTCTATTTTGAGGAAACTGTACCTTGACAAATGTCTGTTGCTGAAATATCAGTAAAAATAAGCTTAGTGTGCAGTTACAGTATATATTTTTAAGGACAGTGTTTTATGGGGACATTATATTGGCTTATATAGGCTACTGGTCAAACTGTATTTTCTATCCCCTTCCCCTAACCCTACCCCTTACAGAAAACTTTCATTTTAGATCATTCTGTATGATTTATAAGCTTGTTTCCTCATGATGACCAAAAAAATTGCCCCACAAGGTCAAATTTTACTGGTATTACTATTACTGTTATGACTTTTTTTTATATTTTGGTGACCTGTGACTTTAAGTCAGTCTGCAAATGCTAACTTGGACTATAAATGCCTCTAAAATCTAAACAAACATTGACCAAAAATGTATGGATTTTCATTATAATTCCTCTGTGAATAGATCATAGAAAAAAAGGCAGCACCGTTAGTGAGTATATGCATTTATATGTGTGCCAAGCTCCAGTAAAGGATCTATTTGTTCTCAGATCTATGATTTATTTTCATCATTAATGGCTATTGTGGGATTTGAATGAATGGCTGCAGTATCGTTCTGCTATGCTTTCCAGTCTGTGATGTAGAGCTCTGGGCCTGAGCTCAGATCTGCGTCACATACCTTGAGAGGGAGAAAAATTCACTTTGAGATTAAATGTGATTCCATAGACTGATTACGACCTCCTGTATCTGACTCATTATTCACAGGCAAACCCAAAGAAATGGCAGAAACACTAAACGGCCAGACAAGGTGGCACAGTAAATTATAATTATGCTCCGTGTAACTCGTTCCCTGCCAAGCGCTTCTAATATGAATATGCTGAAATAGTGCTTTCCATTCTATTCCACTTGATACATCACTGCAGAGATGCCACTTGTAAAATGCTAACAGTGTTAGTAAATAAGAATTTCATTTTCCTCTAAGCCTGTAATAAGTCTGTGTGGATTTGATGAGGCATAGCGGCACTTTCTCCTCCTCTCGCACTCACACTGTCACACACACACACACACACACACACACACACACACACATTATCTTGTCCTGTGTTGCGCACTTGGCGACTGTACCCCTAAACAGCAGCCAAACATCTCCCCCGGGTCATCAGTAATGAGCATTCTCCATCATCTCGACTTCCATTCACTCTGCTCAGTGATTACATTGAATGGCCTAATGCTGGGCTGGTTTTACTTTATGTACACACGCACAAATATACACACACCAGTGGAGTAGAGTGGACTTCTGAAAAAGGAGGCAAAGTCTCATTTGGTTTTTTCATCCCAATGTAAATTCATGTTCCAGTTCATTTGATGTTTACATGGTGTTGGCTTGAAACGTGTATGGAATGCAATTTATCTTACACTATCAACAAACAATCAATGCTATAATATTTTTTTGTATGCATTATATTAACATACTATTTCTTAGGGATGTGCTTGAAGTCAAGTATCTTATTCTGAAGGGCTCAAAAATAGCTAAAAAAGATGCAATGCAATGGTGAGTAAACTTACACTAAGACTATATTTTACAATTTTCCCCTTTTTTCCATTTTTTAAAAGAATAATTCTTCATTTAAATAATTTATTATACAATGAATATTTGCTATATGGAAACTACACTACCATTCAAAAGTTCATGTGACACTGAAGACTGGAATAATGTCATATGCAACAATTCTTTCACAATTGTACTGCATTTATATTTTGATCAAATAAGTCTTCATAAGAGATTTACTTCAAATAAATACTTGTTACTGTATAAACTATTAAGTTTTAAATTGTATAATTTAAAAATGGGTTAAAAATGGGCTCTTTAGTTTTGACACACATCTGGTTTCAGCCCCACCCACATCTAATTCTATATGAATACAGATGCAGAACAGATTATTTGTCAAAGCAACACATACAAATAGAGTTAATGACTTCACACTATTTTTTAAAACCAAATCACATTAAAATCTCATCAAGTTTAAACAATATTTAATATTGCTGAAAAAGTAAGAACTGCAGTAGTATAGTATTAAGACTCATGTGACCTGTTACTGGTAACTGATGTTTGGCTATAATTATTAATAGTCACCTTTTTGGACCATTAGTCAACAAATCCTCTGTAAACACTGCAGGTCTCATGTCAGTCGCAGGCACGGAAGTGCAGCTTTCATTTAACTGAGCTGAGTGGTCACTAAATCCTCACTCATAGATCATCACTTCCAGTTTGTTTCAATTCAGAAGTGACCGAAAGTGGTGATGTCTGACTGGGTGTGTTTACTTTGTACTTAGCCTGTCCATTTCCACCAGTTTGACCCATTCATTCAGGCCAACTAGTGGCCTGGCTGACTGTTGGACAGAGTCACTTTAGAAAAATAAGTGGTTTATACACCACGCAATCTCATATTTCTATATTCTGTCATCCTACTTTTTTGTGGAGGCACAAAAACGCCCCTGACGCACATCTATCCGTGTACATATGCACATTCTCATTAATAGATGCATATGCAGACGCACAACCGTACATGTTTGCATACACGCATGCAAAAACACCAGCATGCCCACACACGCGCAAACCCTGCACCAGGACAGCTGCCGCCCATATATGATCAAACGGCTTGCGTAGGCAGCCAATTCACGCAGGCGGGAGAGTGACACAGCTCATTCTGCGGGCCTGAAATGCAAGGTCCCATCTGTCAATGGTGTTTCAGATTCCCATGAAATGCTACTAAGAGAAAAGGTTTATTCCCTCTTTCAAAATGTGCCTGAACTCACAATGACAGCCACTGGATTGTGCAGCGGATAAAGCCTGGAGAATAAGATCAAACCGAGCCCTGTGGATAAAAACGACGATTTGATGAAAAATACAATTTAAAACCGCGGGGAAAAAAAAGACCTGCGCTCCTAACAAAACTGTATCCAATCCCAATTGAATACTGTATTGGCATGAAACAAAAATACCACTCTTATTTTAGAAATCTGATTTCATAATTGCTCCAAAATTGCTCCATTCAATTTTCTCCTTATAACTTTCACAATTTAATCTCACAGTATATGTCAGAACTAATGCAGGTGACTGGCGTTTCTATATCCGGAAAGAGAAGACTAGAGATTCGCAATAACCACAGATCAATAGAGCCTTTTCCCACTTATTCACAGAAATGAGAAAATGAACGGGTACCAAAAGCCGTTCCTTTGACTCCAGCCAAACGCCATTGACATGCGAGGAAAAGGGGAATAGCGGGAGAGTTAGGGATGAATGTCTTTACTTGGCAGAGCTGTGCACTCGCTCTCTCCTTTGGGAAACCAAATCTGGTTTCCATGGCAACTCCGCCAGAGAAGACAGAGCAAGAAAGGAGGAGGAAGACAGGAAGGACTGCAGGTCCCGTTCATATTCAAATGCCTGCCTCACAGTGTGCTCCGGAAGGCACGGTTACGATTGTGTTCACGCGAGCGTGAGAGAACACTGCTGTCTCGGCTATGTAAATATTTCGTAGACCTTGAATATCAGCCAACATCTAACCATACATTGAATACATTAGCAGAACGAAAGAACAGCTGTACAATTAAGTCACAGAGCCAAATTCTACCTGATCTTCCATCTCTCTGGAAGTCCACGTGGTACCATTCCCCATCGTTGACTTTTTTGTTGACGGCACGGGTTTTGGTGGTGCCCGAGCCCATGTCGAGTAGAAGGTACAGGTGGCCGTCCAGCATCTCAATGGCGAAGAAATCCACCTTTAAGGTTTTGGGGCTCTTGGGGTCTTTCTGCTGCTGCGGTTTGGGTTTTCCATGGCTGAAGAGAAGAAGCCCGTTGGGCTCAGTGGTGCGGAAGTCGAAGGAGATGGAACCGGCTTTTTTGGCGGACCATTTGTCAAGGGTAATGAATGACTCTGGCGTCTCGAAGGTGACAGGATCTAGGGTAGCCACGTTCTCACATTTGAAGGCCACCACACCGCTCACCTTCATTTTGGGGTCGCCTAGCTTGGCCAGTCGAGACAGCTCGAGCCTTACATCATTGTTCTTGTACACAACCTTTATGCGAAAAGAGAAGAAAAACAGACTTCCAGTGAGTTAACAGCAAAAATTCAAATTCTATATCACATTGTTTACTGTATGTTACTGTGTATTGCAATTAGAAACAGGAGTGTCGGAAAAGGGGTAGAAATCACATTAACAGCATCGACTATTATCACAATTTTCTACTAAATTTGTACAAGAGGCCCAGAAACCCTATACCGTCGCCCCTGACTGGAGCTGTGAATTATATATAACAAATTATATATAATTTGTTGGTATGATTTTAATTATTTCACATTTGCATGTAATATTTGCATTTGTAATAAAATAAAATAATACAAACAAATAAAATAAAAAATACCCATTCTATCTAACACGTACTTGTCAATGTATTGATGAACTCCACTTGTTCATTGCTGTTAAATCCTTCAATAATTCAATATTTTGACTAAATGTGAAATCCTTTCTTTGACTGCTGCATTATTCACAAGCAGGTTCAATGACACTAAAGTGACACTAAAAGCTTAGTTTGAGAGGTTACTGATAATGATTGGTTATTTATGCAACAAACTTAATGTCTTTGCCTATATCAGGTGCATTTTTAACAAATAACCATCAGTCTCCTCTGGCATCTGTGTCGTGATTAAAACTCATGATATTACAGTATAAACAAAAAATAATAATTCCAGATTTTAAATAAATTAACTGTCATTTCAGTTGTTACGCTCTTTTTGAATACATTTTTATGGAGGATAAACCTGTGTCATTTTTGTGAAGTCTTTGTCAAAGAAACTTTGACATTCACACTTTTGGTGTCTCGAGATGAAAAGTATGGAACGATATTCCGGACAATTTTCAAATAGAATAGCAAAAAAAAAAAAAAAA
>NW_015555749.1:307358-311656 GCF_001515605.1 Sinocyclocheilus anshuiensis
CGTGGTAATTAATATTGCTATTTAAATATGACAGGCTCGTAACTCCTAAGACATGGGAAATACAGTTGCAAATTGACTTTGCTTTTTCATTTGAAATTTGGCAGTCACTGTGCGTTCGCGAAAGCGAAAATGCAAACGGTAATGCAGGATTTGCAATTGCATTTGGATTATGTCACAATTTATGCGTCCACATATTGAAAATGCAATTGAAAATAAAATTTGCAATTCCTTTTGAAAATTGTCCGGAATATCGTTCCATAGAAAAGTACATATCCTTATTATATTTATCTTGTACTATTGTGGGTATGTAATCATTCGAGCTTCCCGGTGTCGTTTTACTATTCAATCCGAATGGAATCAAATAACAGAGCATTTTCTGCCCTCTCAGAATGTGGGGCACAGCTCTTTCCCTCTCTCCTCCACAAGGCCAAAACCCTGTGATATAAACCCGAGCCCCAGACTGTGAAGTGTTCATGACAACCCTCTTTTAATTCAGTTTCGATTTCATTTGAGCCCCAGCCAGGAAGAAGATAATGGAATGCGGATGCAATAAAAGCTTATTGATGATGCATCAGAAATGGCAATCACAGGCAGGCACAAGAGCCTTTCCAGCCATTAATGGGCCACAGGAGTGAATCCCCCCCCCCCTTTCCGCTTCATAAACTCACACGGGGGAAAAACACAAGCAATCTGTGATAAAATATTGCACAACATGGCCGCCGGAGAAGAGTGCATTACAGATGGGAGGTTAGGGGCAGGGACAGCAGGTGGAGGACGACGCATCTGTCTGTGCCACCTGATCTGAACGATCAGCAGCCTGGAAAGCACTGACCAAATGCCCCTGAGAGGAGGGGCGCATTAAAACAAACGCACTAATGATGAATGGGCTTCTTGTGCACCCTGCTCTAAACGCCTGAATAAATCAACCTCAGCGTAAATAACTACTCGCGTATGGTAACGAACACACACCTAGAGGTCCTCGATGTACCTCACACACGCTCATAATGCTTGAAAATATTAAACATGACCTTTGCAAAGCAAAATAATGACAAAATAAAATGTTAAAAGGTCCCTTGTACCTCCTACACACAGTCGTCCTTTAAATGCCAGTAAAGCTTGTGAATGAACCAAGAAGAGGATCCATTCAGAATCCTCTTAGTATGAATTCTTGTTTGTTAACACAGGTCAATGAACTCAGGCCTGCTGCTAATCTGCAGAAATGATAGCGCCTAAGCACAGAGAAGAGACACCAAACGCCTACATGCGGCAGCAGACCACAGCTTACACTAGTCCGCACTTTCATGTTTTGACATTGATTGATTGCTTGTGGATTGGTTTTGAAATGAAGTCTGGAGGTTTAGAAGGGAAACAAATGGTGAGTCTGCACTGTTCCAATGCTTCCAAAATTTTACAAAATTACACATTTTGTCATGTTTGTGCCTCTTGTAAGAATTTGTGAGCATTTAAAGTGTTACATTTGCATTAAGAAAGGCACTAGTATTACTGTCTATTTGATGCATTAGATGCTGCTGTCTAAAACCAGGATGTACATCTAAACTACTGGTCCTCAAAAACTAGTTTCAGGTCTGTTGCAAGAGAGCTACAGACAGCCAAGAAAACCAACACTTAATATACATAAAAATGCAAATAATAAAAATATGATGTACTACTGTTTTTACAAAAAGTAGGGACACATCGCTATTGAAATTATGGCTGATACTGATAAGAAGAAAATTATCTTCATTCAACGAACAATAACCATAAATCACTCTATTATCATTATATTGTATTTTATCCAATCAAATAAAAATAAAAAACTAAACTAAAACTAAAATGAATCATTTTAAATGTAAATTTAGGCACCACATAAAAATATTCATTTTGAGTTACATTTTTTAAGGGTTTAATGAAATCAAAGGTACTCTTAATGTAAAAAAGGGGTCAAGAATATGAAAATTATTTTTTTTTAAATATTGAATCAATTAATAAAATATTTTAATTTTTTATTTTACATTTTCCTATTCAATCTACAGGAAAATATACCTATGGTACCATATATCCATGGAAATCCTGAACAAAACTATGTAAAACTATGCAATTTTTATTAGTTTTTTTTTTCTTATGTTTGTGCAATAAACAATTTTGATTCTGTGTTGGGTCACATGGTGACCAATGAAAAAATCTACTCCCGGGGAAAAGCCAGTTGAGAACCACTGACCTAGACTAAGATTGGACATGATAAATAGACTAACAAGGTAAATGCCAGCGAGCATCTCTCACTAATTGTGTGTCTACAGGTTAATGAATAAATCACCAAGAGCTATAGCACCTTAAGTTCAACCAAGAGCAGTGCTTCATTGTCTTCCTGTTTCATAAATCAATCACAATCAGCTCAATTTAACTGCTTTTCACAGGCATACCGATGTTAGCTAAAGATTAATTTTTCTATATATAAAACAAAAATGGCATTTCATTTCTGTTTATAACATCAAAAGCATTTCCGACTTCCTGGCAGTCAGAACAGCTCTTTACTTCACCAGCTGGCGTATCAGAGGACATCCCATTCCACAGAGACGCGAGTCTAACATGGAGGATAGAAGCTGATGGATGAGACAACATGTTCTCAACAGTTTTCCTCTGAGGAGTATTACTATCACAGATAGCTCATGTCAAGAGCATGTGAGGTAGTGGACCGATGATTTGTCATGCAGACCCATCAAATATTGCTGGAAACTGAGTGATTTGAATGTATTTCATTAAGCAGGCTTTTAATTTTCACATGAACTTAAATGTATAATTTACTTATTTATCCTATTTGTCGCACTCTTGTTTATTTGTTAGTTCTGTCACTGTTGACGATCTGTGACCCATTTTCAAATTAACAGTCTTCAGATGTGAGGAAACCTCATCAGCAATGTTAATTAGAGAATGCATTTCAACTCTGCCGTTGTGTTTCGACTCCTGAGTCCGTGGCGAGTGATAAATAATTCCCTCAGTTGTTGGTGCATGTGACATGTTACGAGTTTATACAGGCCAGAGAGAGCAGCATAACCATAATGTGTACTGGGACACATCCTATAGAAAGACGCTCCTGAGACAGCAGAACAGTACTGACATCAGTCAAACATATAAAAAGTAACTAAGACAAATGATAAAACCATGCATACATGTGTACTGTATGCTGCAGTGGCATTTAAGTAAGGTGAGATTTGTTGTATGAGTGTGTATATCAGTGGCGTTCCGTCCACTTAAGCTGCAAATGCTCCGCACACCCAGGCCATTTGAGAGAATAAGTTCACGGGATAATTCATATAAACATGATTATAAGTTGATCCCTTGTCATTTGAAATGTAACTTAAAGCTTAAAGTGTTAGGAATAAGTACGTACAATGATTTATTTGCCAAACGGCAGTAATTTTCTTTAAATCTACCAGTTGCGGTTGCTTCCGGGCGAGCGGATTCTCCGCAGCTTTCTCGTCTCCGCTCTGTTGCTATGAGTCGTCAGGACTGATGCGCGTTCTCAGTGATTTGCTGGTCTGCGGCATATTTAATGCGCGAGGTAAGCTGTCCGCAAAGCACTCGCCCAAGCGGAAAAATGTGCTGTTGCTGTCAGATCTCAATTGCCGAAAATCACATTGTGTTTGATGCAAAACCAACTCGACTAAATCAAAAGAAAAAAACACTGTAACTGTATTGTCAACGTTATTGCCTAAGCGGTAAATTAAAAACGTGGGCAATATAAAATTTTAATAATAACAAATATCATATTGTTCCCTTTGTTTTGCGTATGCTCATGTCGCTTACAGTTAAAGTCCTTCTCTGATTTTACTATTGTTTGTAAGGTTGCAACGTTACTTTGCAATATTTTAAATATTAATTTGGTATTTTGCATGGTCTGTTATTAGTGTCACCCTGGTGGGAATTTTAACTCCTATTCACTGGGAATAAAAAAAATCATTAATTTATGTTATTTGGAGGTTTTTACTTGGAACACCTGCTATATTTTTCTTGCATTGGAATAATGGATAACCTTGAAACGATAGAAGAAGCATTGGAGATGAATTTCATTAAAAAAAAAAAAAATTTAATTTAATTTAAAAATTTTGAAATCGATACCTGCCACGGCGTTGCTTAGCTATTTGTCATCTGTGATCCCTTTTGAATGCCCTAAAAGCCAGGGGGGGAGGGGGTCTCACTCAGCACTCAGCATACCCGGTTAAAAAAGTCACCGCTCGCCACTGTTCCCTTTCAGTCGGTCACTCTCGACGTCACGTCGGATGACCGACGAATTGGGATCT
>NW_015555749.1:312026-319773 GCF_001515605.1 Sinocyclocheilus anshuiensis
TAATAGGGGTGTAACGATACACGTATTCGTATTGAACCGTTCGGTACGAGGCTTTCGGTTCGGTACGCATTACAAACCGAACGATTCTTTGTAGTAATCCTATTACATTTGGGGAAAAAAAGAGCTTAAAGTGTGTTAAATATAATGTACTCCAGCCCAGGTTGTGACGGTGAGGTAGTTCGCTAGAGTTTTCCCTCTTTTCCTCGCTTTTATTCACTTTTAAATAGCTTGTAAATGCTTGTGCGCATTTTACTTTCACTTTCGAACTAGCGGCATTTCGGCGTCAATTAAATGAACTGGCAACAACAAAACAGTACAACAAACTCACTTACATCAAACATAGAATGTTTAATTTATACACAAAATGAATACAAATACACCATGCTATAGGCCTAATATAAAATAACAGATAACTTACACAAAGTTTAAATATAAAACACTTAAAATCAGCAAACACGGTGGAACCAAATAAATAAGAAACAAATGTTAAAAAAGCTTCCAGAATCATCTTAGATAAGCAGCAAAGTCAAAAGGTCTTCCAAAGTCTAAAATATTTTTAAGATCATATGATACTAGTTTTAAAAAAATCAAGGAAATTTGTCTGGCATTTCTTTGTTTTTGCTGTATCGAAAACATACCGAACTGTGACACCCGTGTCGTATCGAACCGAACCATGAATTTTGTGAACCGTTACACCCCTAATATATATACATATATATACAGTATATATATATATACACACACACTCGTTTACTTTTTTGAATTCAGACACACATACAGACACATAAGCTGCACGGTCGCATCTCTCTTTTTCGTTCGTTTTTAGAGGATTTTTTCAATAAAAAGAAACTAGTTAAATCAGAATATTGCAAATCAATATAGTTAATTAGCTGCAAGGTCGTATCTTTCTACCATTCAAAAAGTAAATGAATACATGTAATACAGTAGCAATAGAAGGTGATTCAATTACTGGAAGATTTCTGGATGGAATGCACTTACCTCTTTCAGGCAGCCCATAAAGTTGTTGCTAACGGGGGATCCGGGCAGATCAGCAGTGCTGGGACTACCCCCGACATAGAAAAAGTCATCCGAGCCTAGCATGGTGTAGTCCTCTTGTGTATATCCAGTGGTGGTCAGAATTCCATCCACGGATATTGTAACCTACACAACAAAGCACAGGGAAAGGACACGCTATACTCACATATAACTTAAATACTGTTACAGGGCTTTGGTCCCCCCTCGTAAGGATTTGGATGCTTGGCTTTGTTTTGTTTTTGCCATTAATGCTTCTCATTTATGTATTTATTTATTGCTTTTCTCTTTTAATTGGTTTAATGTAACCCATTTTCATGTCTGTTCTAGGAGTTCTTATTTATTTATTGTTCACTTTTTTTTTTTTTTTTTTTTTTTGGTCTTTCTAGATTTAAATTTTTGGTATTAACTTCTAGTAAGTCTGAGCTGAGGAAGTCTGTTGAACATTAGCCCAGGCTCAATGTTAGTGATGCCATTAATAGAGCACAAAAAGTAAATCAGCAGACACAAAAATGGTGTTAATAGTAGGTGTGTTTCTGAGAGTTAGTATCGCTTGAATCCAGTGCATGTGAGTAGTTTCAGCAGTTTTCAATGTTATTATATGAGGTAAAACAAAGAACACGGCGTGCTAAGAGGTTAGAAATGAAAGCACAGACAATTAGAGGCACATCTCTCACAGATCTGGTTGAATGGATGCATGCTTCATTATCCCTCCCTCTCCACATGCAAGCAATGGTTGGTTAGAGAGAACAATTCTTCTCACAGATTACATTGCACAGGAATGAGTAAAGAGAGAAGAGGAGGGAGAAGGACACAAACACGACGCAGCTCATGAGACCAATCACAGCAGTGTCGGCATGCATAAGCGTGTTCACATGAAGAAAGAAAGTAAAAACTACAACAGACGAGATGACCGGCCACCCATGCCAGCCTCAAATGTACTGATGGAGCAGAGGTGTTAGTACACGGGGTGGCCAGGATGCACACCATGCTGAACAACGGGCCTCAAAGCTAGCTGGACCAATGGAAAAACTCAGAGCCAGCCAGCCGAGACCGATCGGTGAGCAAAACCTTATGCAAAAGAACCCAAAGAAGGAAAAGATGCAAGATAAACTAAGAAAAAAAAAAGATGGACGGGACATAAAGAGCTGAGGAAACCCAAGTAATGAGAAGAAAAAGAAAAGGGGAATTTGGGCAGGGTAGGGGAAGTAAGCGTAAAGATTACCAACCGCATTTTCCCCCTTTTTTTGTTTAGAATTGGTGTCTACGATTCAAAAAAAGGAAAATAGACACACGGCAAACCCAAACTAAGAAACAATTAGAATGATATCTACCGAACAATGTAGTTTGTTTACCATAGCGTGTCCAATGCCTGAGTGCTTTGTGGAAAAGGGGGGAGAAAGGAAATTAAAAAACTGTGAACAGAACACCGTTCCTCAATCAAAAAAGATGGTCTCTTGCCAAGGTTAGTACATCAGCGTTGCACGTTAGTAAAAGGTAACAGGTTAGTAAATGACACATTCCATGGATGAAAGGTTAGTTTCTTTCCCCAAAAGCAGGTTAGTAAACATTTAAAAAGGGCAAAAGAAGAGAAGGAAAGGAGAAGCAGACGAGATCTGCACCGTGGAGTTCCTCTGGGACGGATCTAGTCTACTCTGTTCTAAACACTGTCTCTTCCTATTCCTGGCTCTCCGCTAACTTTACTGGTGACAGAACGCACCACAGAGCTTTTTATGTTTACTGCCTGTCCTATCCAACTTTGTGCACATCTAGGATCTTTTCCGAGTCTTGACACTTCAAACGTGTTCTGCGCTGACAGGTGATGTACTCATGTAATGTAGTGAGAGGTGGCGCTATCAAATAGTGACAGTAAAATATGGATGCCGTAGTGTCTGAGGTTGAATTTAAATATTAGTTAAGAGGAACAGGGTTAAAGGTATGTTCACTGATGTCTGAAATATGAATTCATTGCTGCTACATGAATACTTTAATACTGGAAGCGTCTTTTTACATCAGCTCTGCTCGGTGCTACAAAAATTAGCTCTAGTGCTAATTTAAAATGATAAAAGTGCACCAAATTCCTAGAACTTTCTCTTTTAGTCTCGTCTTTAAGCAACTTTCAAATACATAATTTGGAAACCTGAACTATTTTAAATGGGTGTATGTCTTGATCAGGGTCGGAAATTAACAGGGGCTTGGGGCAAAAACGCCACCAAAATGAACAAAAATGCCCATCAAATTCAATATAAAGGGCAAAAATTGCCCCCTGCACAATTAAGCTAGAATGTAAAGTAAAATGTAAATTGAATAAAAAGAGCTGATTTCTGCATTACATTTACAGTAGATTTGCTCACGTTGCATTATATTTCTTTTTATGCATTGCAGTGCAGTGCAGTGCAGTGTTGAGTGTTACAACCACTGACACACATTTCAGCTGACTATATGAATTCCATGTCCAATCAGAGACGTCTGGATTCGTCACCACTAAGAACGCCGGAGTTGTTCAGTGTGCGCTCTCATTGACGGAATTCTGAATCTGCATTCGCAAATTCTCTCATCATAAACAACAAAGTGCTTAAAAGATGTAAGTAAGACATTGAATTAGCAGTGTAGATAGCTTCAGTGATTATATCCCCAACAAAAAGCTTTCTATTAATCAACATTAACAATCCTTATTACAATATCAAGAGCAATAATCAACAATAATGATATTGCAGTTTCACCCTGTAATTAGATTTAATTTATAGGCCATTTACATTATGCAATTTTTGTGTACTTACATGTATATGTGGTGCATTAAATAGTCATACTTTATTAGTAGCAGTCTATAGTTTTGAGACTGATTGAAGTTAAATTTAAGTAAGTACAACACAGACACATTTGATTAGGTAAATATAAATATTTCCCTTACAAAGGTAAAAATGCCCGAGAATCAATTCCAGAGGGCAAATATTGTCCCTTAATGGAAAAGTTAATTTCTGACCCTGGTCTTGATTTAAGTGGTTAAATACAGTTAAATACGGTCTGAGGGTTAGTTTGATGCTACTAATCTGAATCTGAATGTATCCAATCTCGACCTCTGCCTTTTCTGCGCGGTTACCTGACGAAGGTTCCTGGTAACCTTCACATCATGCCAGGCATTGTCATTAAATTTTCCATTGACGGGCTCCACCAGGGCCTCGAAGGCCCCAGAGCCCAGGTTGATGACCAGCGAGACGGCACCATTCTTCAGCGCCAAGTTAACGTAGTCTGCAGATTTTCCGGTGTGGAGCATCAGTCCATTGCGCTGCAGGGTCTTGAAGGAGAGCGTAATCTCATCGCTACTGCTCTGAATGGGGTTCGGGGACAGGTCGTAACAGAAATACTCTGAACCCTTGAAGGTGGCCACGTACTCTTCTCTCTCTGCAAGAACATGGAGAAAAAAGCAGGTAAGCTGGGAGCAGACCAATGTTTTTTTTTCTGTTAAAAGAGATGCATTAATACCAAAGCAAGCAAGGCAATATAGTGCAATATAAAAGTCCAGTTGGAAAGATGAGCAAGTATAGGAGTCAATGACGTAATTTTTTGGCCAATCTATTTATTTATTCAATAATACAATAAAAATGCAATTCATAAATACAATGAAGAATCAAACCTCTTGTATGATAAGCACATTTTTAATTTCTGAAATAACATTTGATATTTTTGGGGCATAAAGATGTCAATGTGATATAATGTAGCTATTATTTATTAAAAACTTGTTTAAAAAACTAAACTTTGTCATAATTGTCACAATCTCTCTCTGGGAGGAACACAGGGTTTATATGCAAGGGGAAAATTAGATAATTAATCAAACACAGCTGGATACAAATTAACACAATGAGGACAGGAACTAAACCAAATAAGGGCAAACAGGAACTAAACGGGAACATACATGTGACTAGGGGCGTGCGATATATATCGTCTGCGATAATATCGTAATTGTTGTTTTAACGATGTGCGATTTGACATTATCGAGTATTTTCTGCAAGAACATGGAGAAAAAAGCAGGTAAGCTGGGAGCAGACCAATGTTTTTTTTTCTGTTAAAAGAGATGCATTAATACCAAAGCAAGCAAGGCAATATAGTGCAATATAAAAGTCCAGTTGGAAAGATGAGCAAGTATAGGAGTCAATGACGTAATTTTTTGGCCAATCTATTTATTTATTCAATAATACAATAAAAATGCAATTCATAAATACAATGAAGAATCAAACCTCTTGTATGATAAGCACATTTTTAATTTCTGAAATAACATTTGATATTTTTGGGGCATAAAGATGTCAATGTGATATAATGTAGCTATTATTTATTAAAAACTTGTTTAAAAAACTAAACTTTGTCATAATTGTCACAATCTCTCTCTGGGAGGAACACAGGGTTTATATGCAAGGGGAAAATTAGATAATTAATCAAACACAGCTGGATACAAATTAACACAATGAGGACAGGAACTAAACCAAATAAGGGCAAACAGGAACTAAACGGGAGCATACATGTGACAGTACTCCCCCCTCCCGGAAGGCGCATCCCGCGCCGTAACAGTTACACCTGGGAGGAGAGGTGGGCACCCTGAAGGCTGGTGCAGGGCAGGAACAAGGTGGAGACAAGGAGGGCCTCCAGGGCGGATCAGGGAGCTCCGTAAGCCATGGCGGAGCAGGCAGTTCAGGTTGCCATGGCGGAGCTGGTAGCTCAGGGGGCCATGGCGGACCTGACATTTCAGGAGGCCATGGCGGGGCAGGCAGTTCGGGAGGCCATGGCGGAGCAGGCAGTTCGGGAGGCCATGGCGGAACAGGGAGCTCGGGGGGCCATGGCAGAACAGGGAGCTCGGTGGGCCATGGCGGAACAGGGAGCTCGGGGAGCAATGGTGAAACAGGGAGCTCGGGGAGCCTGACCTCGGCACTCAGCCTGGCCTCCACAGACGGACCCCTACTACCCCCCCCAAAATCTTTGGGGAGAAAATCGTCTTTAGAGGCCCTCCGTATGCCTAACTCAGGAACTGTTGCCCTTTCTGTGCTAGATCGGCTTGACTTGGGGACTGGAGCCCACCTTGGGCTGGACATGGGAACTGGAGCCCTCCCTCGGCTAAACTCGGGGACTGGAGCCTTCTCTAGGATAAACTCGGGGACAGAAGCCCTAACTGGGCTAAACTCGGGGTCTGGAGCCCTCTCTGGGCTAAACTCGGGGACTGGAGCCCTCCATGGGCTAAACTCGGGAACAGGAGCCCTCCATGGGCTAAACTCGGGAACAGGAGCCGTCCGTGGGCTAAACTCGGGAACAGGAGCCCACACGGGAGTGAGCTCTGGGGCTGGAGCCGACACTGGAGCGAGCTTTGGGGCTGGAGCCGACACTGGAGCAGGCTCTGGGGCTGGAGCAGACAATGGAGCAGACTCAGGAGAGAGGATAGGGGCCGAGAACTTCGGAGGAAGTGCCATATCCATATGAGTTTTTCTGGGCTTGAGTGCATCGGCCGGCGGGCTTGACTGCGGATTGGTTCTGGATCGAGGCCGGACTCTCTCCAGACACCGGAGGATCCCTTCCCTCCAGCTTAGTCCAGTGGTGTCTGGGAGGTCCACGGGGTGATGGTAATTAGCCCCGATCCAGAAAAGTGAGTTGAGCGTGGCGTCATCCAGTGCCGTCGCTGCGGCGAGCCCGCAGAATTCCCCGGCATACTCGTAGAAGGGGAGATCTTTACGTGCTAGGGCAATGAATCGTGTGGCGGCCATCTCCATGGCCGCGGGGAGAAACAAACAGGGAAAACAAAAAACTTTCAAAAAACGGAAAACGAACACGGGGGAAAAAGGCGCCGCTTACTTTCGGTTTTAGGTCCGCTGTTCTGTCACGATCTCTCTCTGGGAGGAACGAGGAGACGCAGGAAAATACTTCAACTAGGATTTTAATCAAACAAGCAAAGGGGTACAATCACTGGAACTCAAGGATGACATATAACAGCGGACTCAGACTCAGGGAAACACAGGGTTTATATGCAAGGGGAAATGCAGAAATCTGCATATATGCGAGATAATTAATCAAACACAGCTGGATACAAATGAACACAATGAGGACAGGAACTAAACCAAATAAGGGCAAACAGGTACTAAATGGGAACATACATGTGACAATAATCCTTTATTACTATTTTTAAAAGATTATCACCACAAAAAATATCTGAAAACCTTCTGACTGTCAAATCAACAGTAATGTGCTCCAACCAACATGCAAGAAAAAAAGGAAATTACATCACAGAGAGGACACCTGCAGACCCTCACGATTGTGTGTCAAGATAAATATACGTCTCTTAAAGGTCCCATATTTTACACCTTTCTGGAGTTTTATTTTAGGTTTTGATGTCCTTAAGAATATATATTTGCGGTATCATGACTAGATTGACATGGTGAGTTTGTCTTTACTATACACGTTAGATGTGATCCACCTCATAGTAACAATCCTGTCAGATCGTCCATCCTTTGAGTGAGAGTGTAACGTTACAGGTCGGCCGATCTGGTTTCGTGGTTAAAGTTAACCTTTTCGACATGTTTCCGTGTTGTCGCTGCTCAGCAATAGCATGGACGCGATGTTGTCTAGGGGTTTGGCAAAAGTAGAGTGGGACTGTGGGTGGTGCTGTGTAGTTCTGACGTCAACTTTTTACGGAAGTCACAACGGTTCGTGAAAAATCACAGCTACTTTATGCAGGCTG
>NW_015555749.1:319834-320072 GCF_001515605.1 Sinocyclocheilus anshuiensis
GTGAAAAAAGCCAGGAAATTTCAGTTTTGACAATATGGGACCTTTAAAATATCAGATCATTTGAACTTTTCATAACAAGGCAAGGTTGTAAAATGCCATGCGGATGTGGCTTCCCAAAACCTTAGTATTATTATACTTATGAAATAATAATTTATGACATTATTTAGATAGACAGACAGACAGACAGACAGACAGACAGACAGATAGATAGATAGATAGATAGATAGATAGATAGATA
>NW_015555749.1:320136-347002 GCF_001515605.1 Sinocyclocheilus anshuiensis
GAGCTTAAAATATCATCTTGTTGTGATGTTGGGTGCCAGAATCGACGTAATACAGCCTCAAATTAGAAATTTGATCGCATATCTGCTGCCACTGTCAGACAAAAAACCGACGACAGCTGTGGTTAAACGGGACAGAAACGATCGTCAAAAATGCTCGCGTTTGCAGCTCTCACTTCTTATCAGAAAAGGTTCAATAAAGTATTGTCTTTTGTTGTAGATTGAAAAAAAATTATAAATAAAAAATTGTACATTTAAGCAAATTGTGCTAATATTTCTTATTTTGTTGCATCATATGACTTTTTTGGAGTCATTAAATTGAAACCTTTCTGGAAAATGTTACCAAAACCATATGAATCCAACATTAAAGCATCTTTTCTTTGTCGTGGATGCTTTTATATGTCATTGACCCTTTAGATATGTGAGCCCTCCATCACATAGTAATACGGAGTAGATGACTTACCGTATAATCTATCAGCTCCCATGCTTACTGGACACAAGACTTGCTAATTTCAAATGACCTACCTGTACAAAGCCAAAAGCCAGTCTAAAGTCACACTAAAGGGGTCAAACATAGTAGGAACTCACCACAGTCAATCTGAGCGTGATTGGTTGCTGTCAGTATGTGCACACACACCTACGAGATTGAGGTCAGAGCCATCTTGCACATAAATGAGAACCAAGGTCCTTGATAATGGTGACCATAAATAAAGCAGCCACACATATCAGGACATAATTACCAAATCAGTCAGCGAGACCCATTACTGTAAGTGTGCTGGCACAGAACCCAGGCGCGCACACTCTCACTCCTCTTCCCATTTGCGCAAACAACTCCAACTGTCACCCAGATCCGAGTGTATTTTGGGAACTTGGTTAAAATATAAACTGAAGAGGTGCCCATTAATAAAGTGTGAAGTCCTATCTCCACAGCTACCGGTAAATACAATTTCATTATTACAGAGCAGAGCTGAGTCTACTTCTCATCAGGAATATTAATGACTTTAACAGGCAATTTACAGCAAGACTGAACCAAATTACCATAAATCCAGGAATCTGCAACACAATTAACCTAACACACCATAAGACCAGCTCATTTGCTCTGGAATTATCTGGAATATTCTTAAGATAAACCCTGGAGATATCAACAAGGCTCATTTACTCCATCTCTTTCTCCATCCTTCATCACCCTTCCTGTGTCCACTGCGAGTTAAATAAGCTTTTTGCCTCGGCTGATGAAGTGTTTGTGTGTGTGCACAAAGAGCCAAAGGGTGGTGCTGTATCTGGCTCTTTTCCACCTCCTCTATATACCACTGAGTCAGCTATAAAGTGACTCAGTGCAGGAAGGCACCCACAGAGTCGCACCAGCACACACAAACTGGCTTTTGCACCAACACACACATATTGGGCCATACACACACACCGTTTCACACAGGTATGAATATATTGGATGCCCAGAATAACAACAAAATCCCTTCAAATCCCCATTTCAATGCCAGTAACAGAGTGCTTTATGAGTCTTTCGGCACCATCAGTCTCTGTTGTGACTTCCCTGTCCGGTCTTTCATTAGATTTGATCTCTGCAAATACTCTTACAGGAAATCAAATCTTCATATTCAAGAGCAAATATCCAGGAAGGCTCATTTAAATACAGCATTAGGCTATCTGTTGGATAAAAGTGACCTCCAATCACCTCTTCGCACGATAGCACATAGCAATTTGCTCTGATTTCTGCATAACATCATATGTATTTTCTGTTTGTGCTTTAAAAAGCCATATCCTACCTGTTATCATTTATCTTTGGCAGTGTCTATTTACACCAACCTTGAAAAGGCTAAATTTTTCTAACTGCCACTACTCAGGCAATTTACCCTTTGTACAAACAGCACATTACTTCCATTTGCTCTTAATGCAAACAAGATGCTATTTGTTGCCATTTACACTTGAGGGACCTATATGTGCCTCTATTTACACTCAATGTACTGTACCTTTTTTCCTGTACTGTAGGCTACCTGTAGTCTATTTTCATGTTAGTAAATTTTCTTGCTGCAAAACCAGCTGTAATTTAGTATAACATTATATTTTCCATCATTTCTCTTCCTTATAGGATTAAGCTGGCTGTTTTTGATACTCCTCCTTTAAAACAATATATTGGATGTCCGCTATGATTGGTTAGACTTTTTGAATGTGAAAGAAGCAACATTGCTTGTGTATTTGCTGTCAGGTCTAATATAATTGCCCCATCTTTCAATAACAGCCTTTCTGTAAAGCTTGCTTTGACATTCGCCAAACAAGCTGCACCCAAATGTGCCACACAAAATGCTAAGGTAGGTCCTTTTCTTTGAAGGCTCGAAGTACAATCCATGACATCAAATGCTGTATAATTTGTCTATCAACCTATACCGACATCACATTTGAAGATGCATACCAGTTGTGATATCACTGTCTCATCCCCTATTTGCTGCTTGGAGTAGCTGCATTCTGACATATTTTTAAGCAGCATTCTGCTGTTCAGACATACATACATTTTGTCTTATCATTGTCAATGCTGAATACAGTTGTGCTATCTAATATTTTTGAGGAAACCGTAATCATTTTTTTTTCAGGATTCTTTGATGAATATAAAGTTCAAAGGAACAGCATTAATTTGAAATATAAATATTCTGTAGCATTATAAATGTCTTTACTGCCTCTTTTACTCAATTTAACATGTCCTTGCTGAGCAAAAGTATTCAGTTCTTTCAAAAACCTTACTGATCCCGTTTTGTACTGTTACTGTGTAAGGTCTCCACTAGGGTTGCCAACTTCAAAAAAGGAAAATAAGTGACAGTCGTGGTTCTATATAGGAAAATAAGGAACAGAATAAGGGACATTCAAAATATTAGTACTGTACCACATAGTGAATGTCATTTCAGTGTCTGCAGTTAAATATGTATAAAAGGTTCTTAGACATAAATGCATTTGTTTTGCTTAACTCATTTATGTACAGAATTTTAATCTCATACCAAAAAAACAACAACAACATATGATTCACAGAAACCATTGGCCTGAGCAAATTGTACCACTCTAGAATTGTGACTGCACCAGTGGTGTAGTAACTTATATATAGCTATATCAAAACATTTAAAATATCATCAACCTCTCTTCAAAACGATACACTTTATTTTGTCAGGAAGATACACAGATACATACATATGACATAACATTTGAAAGCATAACAACTGTTATGTTTATGAAACGTCAGTCAATAAAGCATTTATAAAGCAGCACTATGTCACTTTTTCTGTGTTCAAAATTAGCAAAATGTATATAATGAGCGAGTACATCATGAATTCATCTTCCAAACCGCGTTTTTGTCTTATTTCGAATCACTACGGTACACTTATAATAAGTACTTATATTTGGACTACTGTAGCCTGGTTGGGTCGTCACCGCTGCGGAGTAACACATACTTGCGTGAATTTCCATAGACACAGACTTAGAGTAGCTCCGGTTGGAATGTTCGTCCGCGGGATGTGTGCAGTTCTGTTTATTAACCGCTAGAGCACCAAAAGTTACATAGTGCTGCTTTAAACAATGGCACTTAAAATTTTGAACTAAAATGTTGTTGCAACTATGTACTGTATGAATGAATGAAAATGCATATTTTTCAATTAACTTGGAGAATCAGCATTGGCAGCTTTTAAGACTTTATTGGTTATTTTTGTGTTTTAATAATGAGGTCCAAGGTTAAGAATACGCTAGTTATTAAATGTAAAATGTTTTTCTCTATTTAACAGCATTCACTAAAGACGACTTGCCTTTTTGATCACGTCTTCCCTCAAGTATATTACATGTTTTCTTACGTGGCTGGCTGTTGGACTCATGAACAATATTCATGTTGTTTGCATTCGCCTCAAAATGATTTGCTAAAAATCAAAATTACCACGTTTTATTATTAGGTTTTAAAGCCTTCCCCGAACGGGTATGTTTTCGTGAATCAAGTGACTTGTCCAATAAAAATGTTACATTCTCATTTTAGAATTTGATATCCGTATGGTCTAGGTGGTCATACGATGTTCGCATGCAAATATGGGACAAACTGCGTTCCATATGGCTTCCATACAGAACGGTTCTTTGATGCCTTAAATACAGGACGATTCCGTATTGTACGTAACGGTTTTGAGAACCACTGATTTAGCTTCTGTTCGCACTCGTGGAGTGATGCTTTGTATGCTGCTGACTGAGCAATTATCTCTTCATCAGCTTAAATTTAGACAGGAACGTTGGGGGCAGCATGTCTGTGGGCTTGTTACCTCAAAGCTGCTACAGGCGACAGCCTGTGAACAGCAAACACAGCCAGTCAAGCATTGAGAACTCCCATGTTACAGGAAGACAAGCTGTACTATGGTTTCCTGTATGGTTTCCCCTTCACCGTCTGAAAGAAGAGCTTTATGAAAGCCATTATTTAATGACTCCCCAGTAAGGGTGGGATATTTACCAAAAAAAAAGGAAAATACACATCTGACAATAGTGTCAACTTTAATTATTGTGCTGCACGTAATAAATGCAATATGACAGAATTTGCCTAATTAGTAGTACTGCAGGGGTGGTAACGAATTAATACTTTTTTCTATTCAACAACAGACATCTCATAAAGTCATTTCGACATACTTCATCTTATTCCATCTGAGCCTGAGCTTTTTTTTTTTTTTTTTAAATGGACATAGTAAAAAAAAAATGTTGTAATCACATTATACAATGGCACAATCTGCAGGGGTCTCAGCAGCAACAAAGCCAATAATGCTTCACAAAACAGTCAGCATTAATAATTGACGCTGAACATAAAACTAATTAATTCGGGCCTTTTAATATGTCCTTATAAATCTACACAAAAATGATACTGCAAAATAAAATCAGAATGTGTCTAGTTAAGAAAATAAAATAAAATCACAGCAGCTTCTCTGACTGTAGGCTGATTTTTAACTATAAGTGAACGCTTGGTGTCAGACTGAACAGGGACTAAGCACCAATTAAACTGTCAAAGTTGTCTACACTGATTTTTCATAAGATGAAAGTTCGCTCACAGTTATGGGAAATTAATATGTAAGAAGTAAAGCAATTTCAGCACTAACCCACAGACTTATGTGAATTCGTAATCTGTAGAGAAATACTGCACTGTCATTGACTAAAGTGTAAATGATACACCTGTCATCCATGTACCTCCGTGGCCACAGCTAGCTTGTGCATTCATTTTATCTGTATGCTTTGATTCTTCCTCTCTTTGTGTTTTAGCCAAACGACCTTTGCAGGCTCTCCAGAGGTATGTTATGGCGAATCACATATAGCTTTACCACCATGTCCCCATTCACGCTGGAGGGAATACAAGAGTGGAGATAAATGACAGTGGGGCTGAAAGGGAGACTGAGGCTCTGGGCACAGATAAATCTAGTGGGAGGATACACTTCTTCAAGCTAGCCCACTAGATCAAGATTACTTACAAACCCATTCAAGTAATAGCTTAGCCACTTGTATTTTATCTGCTTGAGAAGGGGGTGGGGTAACAGCATACCGTTAAACACAAGCTATCGTTCTTTTATTTAATAATGACGTCTAACAGGACCACAGTATTAAATCACTCTACACAACATTCTATAGCCTAACTGTTTGGGGTTTAAAAATGACCACCGCTGTCTGCTTACCATCCACTTTCACTGTAAAAAAATATATTTTTTTGAAGTTGGAATTATACACTGGCCCTGCATCATATTGGCTAAATAAAATCCAATACTTTTGTTATCATTTTTTGGGTCCTGTTTTGCTCTAGCACATCACACTTTCTCAGAAAATATTATATGAATTTCATAGCATTTGGAAGGTGGAATGCAATCATGACAGCTGAAAGTAAATCTGTGAAGAGGAAGTTCACTTCTTGAGTGTGTACAAGCAGTATATGTAAATGTCATCTTGTTGGAACTTACGTCAAGTTCTTTGACACAAAATGGGATGTTTGAACATATTTTTCAAATACTTTTGACATGTGACTGCTTTTGTTGTTTTGATAAGTGCATAAGCTGATACATATTTATATATTATGAAAAAAAATGCTTTTATTGATATTTTTAATTCTGCATTGTCAAATTAGGTAATATTATGGCTGTTTTTG
Organism: Sinocyclocheilus anshuiensis; assembly: GCF_001515605.1. Classification (NCBI taxonomy): domain Eukaryota; kingdom Metazoa; phylum Chordata; class Actinopteri; order Cypriniformes; family Cyprinidae; genus Sinocyclocheilus; species Sinocyclocheilus anshuiensis. The sequence continues at coordinate 326,276 of NW_015555749.1, forward strand.
TTTTGTTTTTTTTTTGCAAAAAAGCAGGTTTTTTTCCCCAAGATGCATGGCTTCAGTCTTTCCAAATGTCACGCTTAATTCAATGTGTTTCTTGCCATTTCTTTGTAATCAAATTTAGTATCAATTTTTATTCAATTTTTCAATTTACAATTCTTTTTTTCAGTGTATGGAAAAGTAGCTTGTTCATTCTGCTAAATATCTTCTTTTGTCTTCCATCCATGGAAGAAAGTCAAATGGGTTTGGAATGACATGAGTTCATTTTTGGTTAAACTGTCCCTTTAAATAATTTTGAAACACTTTTGTTCTGACCTGCATAAAACAATGTGATCTTTTTCTAAATAAAAACCTTGCTGCTTTATTGTAAGGCTGTGAGGAAACTCCCTTCAAATCTCTTGGAAATATCAAAGCATTCTGGGGAGAAGCAGAAGCAATTAAGTAAGCTCATATTACATGCATGTGTATTCACACATTTCCATCTCCCTCTTCCATAACACATCCACCCTTTCTATCATTTATCACCAGCCTTCGCTTCGCCTCTCTCCATTTTTCACACCTTCTTTCCCTGAGCCTCCAGCCTTAAAATTCGAGCAAAATATTGTCCTCCACTCTAATTAATAGTAGATGCAGTGCATGCAACAATTTGCACTCAGTATGTGTGTGTGTGTGTGTGTGTGGTTTGTATGTTGTGTTACACTCATCTCACCTTCACAAGATTAAATGTAATCTGTGGCATAAGGTACACATTAGGTATACAGTTCTGCATATACGTTTATGTACCCTTTGTAAGATTCTTATAATTGTGTTGTTTACTTTATTAAGTACTGCCATGATGAAACCATTATGCAAACTTTTGAACAGAATAATTACAAATTAAATTACATATAATAACAAATGTAATAATGTACAGTAAATGTATATACAGCATACACATATATATATATATATATATATAGTTAATTTTGTTTTGTTAATTAATATATTATTAAGCAATGAATATGACTGCATTAAATGGATAAAATGTGACAGTAAATCAATTTATAATGATTTATATTCAATACACTTTTTATTTAAAATAAATGCTGTTCTTTTGAACTTTCCATTCGTCAAAGAAAAAAAAGTATGGATTCTGCAGTTTCTTCAGGGCAGTACTAAAAATGTATAATTAAACTTTTAAAACATCTAACAGATTATGCAAGAGGTACACTGTAAAAATGATCTTTCAAAGTTGTAAAGAAAACACTACTGTGAGTATGTTTTACAAGAAAATAATATTTCAGTCTTTGCATTTCAAACTTTCAGGGTCAATGCAGTTACTTGCATTTTTGTGTAATTATTTCTGAAATTAACTAGCAATTTCTGAGTGAAAATTGTTTCAAACTAAATCCTACAGAGGAGTATGTAAACCAAATGTACATCACTGCATATCCAGTACGTATAGGGGCTATAAGAGTAAAGGAGAGAAGAGGTCAAAGTGGCTCCCAGTGAGCAGTACACTCACTCAGGCGGCTTGTTTTGCCACTGGAGATGATAGCACAGTGAGTTAATGAGAGCAGCTCCAAAGCCTCAATCTAACAACGGCAAGAAAAACAACAGGAGTGACAACAACAGAAGATAATAACACCGCAATTACCCAAGCTAAATATATACCGGGGGCTATGGACCATGGACAGCAACGATACCATTAAACTGACTCTGAGGTCTAGCTATACTGCCAGTTACCTCTTTCAGCTACTAAGAAGTGCCTCAAGTACATTCACTGCATCAACTGACATAATATAAATATAAATACATATTGTTGCATCAAGGAACCATTACGTCCATAATTCCAATTAATTTCCCTGCGTGATGTTCCCCCCCTCCCTCCAATGTTCAGGCTGAGCACTATATTACATGTGACAAGTTTATTCAGTCTGCTTAGCCGCTCCGACCTTGATAACGCCAGTTATCAAAATTTCTCCATCTCAGAGCGCAGCCGAGACCCATCAAGCTATTCTGAGCTGGCGCTACGGAGGAGCGTTTCACACTTGACTGGCCACAGATGTGTTTTGTTGAATATTGATTTATTGTTTGATTGATTATTCCTCACATCATAAATCTGCCAGTGAATGGGATCAGACGGCGAAAGATACAAAAAGCACAAAAGACTGGCTGGCTCATTATTTCGGATGTCGAGGCAGCTATATTGTAGATGCTGTTCAATCTGAAATGACAATTTCTCCAAATGGCAGTGTTTCCATTTCAGGGAGATAAATAATATTTGAGTCTTTCTTTGCTGAGATAAGAGCTCATATCTGGTAAAACTAAAACTGAAGGTTTTGGAAAATCATTCTAATGATTCAGTATTGATAAGACTGAAAGCACATCTTTTACAAAACAGTACATGCAAATACTGTGCTTCTCCACCTTAAAACATGAAATGAATTTGGCAACTGATCTCCCATAAACATCATTCATAATGTCTTTCATTCAAAAACAAAAAGGCTGGGTGCTTTTTTGAGGTTGAAAATTCACTGAAAAAATCCAAGTTTCATAGCTGCAGTGTTCATGAACAAGGAGTCCAATTATCATTCTGAGATATGGTACTATTAAATGTCTTTCTATATTCAGCTGTGACCAGACACCTTTAGCTAAACACTCTAAACACATATCTCTCAAAAAATAGCCGTGAATCTGTGGAACATGCAGCGCGAAGTCACAACTCACTTCAAAACACTCTATCCACCTCCACAGCACCTCATTACAGCCTTTCTTATGCAAATGCAAAGAGACAAACCGGCGTCACACAGACACACAGCCTGCCGTCCTAGAGGCATCTCTTCCTCTCCTAACGAATTCGTCTCAACTTTTGAACTCCCTTTCTCTATCTCTCTCCCTTTCTTGCAGGTGTGGAGGCGCAACGTTTTTAAACGCTGGCATTTTCTAGGACACCACATTAAATCGAGAAGCCCGTGGTTGAGTGACGTAAAATCCTCAGATCTCATCTAAATTTCACGGAGAAGATTCAGTTCATACGGCATCTGGAAACCAGCCAAAGAGATGAGAGAAAACAGATTCTTCCACTATAGCGTTATTTATTTATTTCACAGCTCTTCTCGAGAAACCCGTGCGGGCACTTTTATTTTGGAAAGTCCTCCTCCATGCGTTGGGACCTGTCCGACCTGTCAGAGCCAGCTACCTCACTGGAGCATCAAACCAGCAGCCAACCCTCTCACTCAGTCCCTGCCATATGTCCCAGTGTTCTGCCAATTCCTTGCGCACAAGACCTCAGAACACCCCATTAGCGAAAGTGAGAGAGAAAGAGAGAGCGAGAGAGAGAGAGAGAGAGAAGAGGGGGAGCGAGACATGGATATATACTGAGCCGCGCCGAGCCGAGTCGTACCACGCAGTGGAAAAGTGCCACTGCATGGAGAGAGCAAAAGTAGAACAGAAACATGCCTGAACTGAGTAACAGAGAAGGTCAACAAGGAGAGAGAAAGAGAGAGACACATTGCAAGAGATAGATGTTAAAGGAACAGTACGAATTAAATTTTTTTTTTAATTCATCATCTGTAATCCAATGATCGTCCTAACCATACATTTGTAAAATAGTATTTTATAAAATAATATTGAAAAAACCCATTAGGTATATCTTTAGTCATTAGTCATGGCTCTTAGAGTCATTAGTTCAAGAATCGGACTATACTGACTGTGCTGTATGCTTTTGATTCACTAAAAAGAACCGACTCAAGGTCATTCATTCAGAAACTGAACTGCACTGATTACACTGTATGCTTTTGATTCACTAAAAAGAACCTGCATGTACAAGTTATTTATTTGGGAATTGAATAATACTGGGTGCTATTCACTAAAAAGAACCAACTCAGAGTCATTCGTTCAGGAATTGGACTATACTGGTTGCACTGTATGTTTGTAATTCACTAAAAAGAAGTGTTTGGATTTGGACCACACTGGTTGTGCTGTATGCTTTTGATTCACTAAAAATAACCTGCTTGTAAAACTCATTTATTTGGAAAATTGGACTGCACTGGATGCCCAGTATAATTTCGATTCACTTAAAAGAACCAACTTAAGAGTCATTCATTCAGGAACTGGACTATACTGGTTGCACTGAATTTTTTTAATTCACTAGAAAGAGCTGGCTCATAAGAGTTATTTATTTAGGAATCAGACTATACTTGTTCCGAAGTAGGTTTCTGATTCACAAAAAAGAATCAGAAAGAAGGGTCTTTCGTTTTGTCTGTTTGTGCTGTACAGGTAGAATCAGTAGAGATATTGCACTGCCTTCTCTGTCTTGCGAAATAATTTCCCGAAACTCTTTTGGAGTAATTTAGTAAGTTACTACATGCGAGAAATGGTAAGAAAACTGAATATCACTTAATTATGGAAAAAAAGGCAATTATATTCTTAAACCAAAAAACCCCATTCGTGTCCAACAGAAGTCAATCAGTCATACAGGTTTAGAATGACACAAGGTTGAGAAAATGACAGAATTTCTGTTTTTGGGTGAACTGTTCCTAAAAGAAAAACAGGAGGTGGGTGTGTACAGACTGTCAAGATTCCCACAGACAGAAGGATAGATTGTGAGAGAAGTGTTTTTTGTAAACTCAGTCAGAGCTCAGTGCTGGATGAGTGTAATTTGATGTTATCGTCAGACCGTGAATGTGAATACATGGGTCTGTGCTGATATTGAATAACAGCAGGGAGGAAAGCTCAGAATCTCAGTACTCAGAGCACTACCCTCTCTGCTGAAGCTCTCCAGCATGGACGCAATATGGCATACAGTCTATACGTGCCAGAACAGCTTCGCAACTGATCGATGCGCACACGTACACATACACACACTTTCATTATAGACCTTCCCATCACAGCAGAGACTGCCTATAGAGCCAGCATGCAGCGCTCTCTCATCCCTACTGCATATCAATGCCATTATCTCAGACCAGATTTTCCCCACTCTGCAGATCGCTAAAGTAAGCTCTGTTTGACACTGTGTGGAAAGCTGTCCTCTCAGCACTGGTGTATTTTTAGAAGCTTGAATATGAAAACGTAACACAGCTCTCTGCTAGTTTCCGTCTTTAAATGCATTTCTCTGCTTTTGTCAGTCAGACTGTAGGTTATCGATCCTCTATATTTACACCCTCACACAAAAAGATCTGTGTATGGTAACCACTAATGGAGTGACCACATCGTTTGTACTGTTTCTCCCAGGTGTGACCCTCAAAGAGCTGCCAACAGTTTTTCTTCTCTCCTTTCATTCATGAAGCTCACTGAACTCCATATGTAGGAGTCTAGGTTAGTTCACATTGCGCTAACACACTATCAAAACGGCATTTGTGAAAATGACAGTTATGTATGCCAATATTCTATTAATAAACATAACATGAGTAAGAGTGTTGGTGTTACTGTGGTGATACTCTGGCCAACAGCACAGCTATGATATTACTTTTGCACAATAAATTAATAAACAAGAAGTTAATACTGAGTGACTTTCATTTTAGGCATCATACTGCCATTTTTGCTTGGCCACGAAAATAGTTGAAAACAAAGCACAGCAGTAGGAATTAGTTGAGAATAAAGTCACTTGTTTAGTTCCCAGTTGAATCAGTGTTTGGAAATGGATGGATTGAATGATTCACTCATAAAGACAGCCAATTGTTATGCCTCTGAATGAATCAGTGTTTTTGAACGAATTAGCCGAAAGGTTCATTGACTCACTCACGAAGACAGTCATTTGTCTGTCTAAAAATCTGTATTTTTGTTCTGCTTTCCAATTAAAATCTAAATATTATTATTGAGAAGCTGACTTGAGAAGCAAAATTGTGTAAAGGTGCAATCACAAGTGAATCCGGTGTGTTGACTAACAGAAAACTGCTTGGTTTGAAAGTGTCATCTTTGTGAGTTCAGCTTCATACATTGCTACAAAATTGAAAACAGACAATTTTGGCAAAATTTTGGCAATTTTGCTGAAATTTGAACACATCTTAAAACAGTAAGACTTGTTTTCACTGAACAGAACTTTGTAACTTTAAGTTCTTACCCATCTGGCAAAACTTTTTATTGTTTTTCCTAAACTTAGGAAATTCAAATTTCACTGGATCACAAAATACAGACAAAAAAAATTTTCTGCAGTTTTTTTTGCAGTTTGTTGGGTCAGTGTGAACCAGCCCTTCTTAATGAAAGCATAGCTATCAGGGGTGTAATGATTCACTTGTTTTCTCGATGCATCGATTACAAACCCTGACGATGCATATGCATCGATCTGAAACATGGATTTTTGAATCGTGAATCGTCGATTTCGAACAGTAATCGATTCAAAACGCTAAGAATCGAATGAATCGCGATTTCTGTAGCGATTCAATGCTTTCAAAATATAAACACATTAAATTACTACAAGCATGAATTAATGGAGACCTTGAACAGTGTTAGTGCCTCACATCTCTCCTTCACGCGTTCCACTATTTACTGCCTGTGACTGTCACAGGATTGCGCTTGTGCTCCGTTCGTCTTACTGACACATTTTTTGAGCAGCTGATGTGTGATCTCTCCTTAGTACTCTTAGCCAGTAATGCTAAAGTGAAGTAGTTTTACTTTTCTGTAGTTTTTCAATGGCTCTCGGTCATTGTATTCAATGGCCCTTCTCAGCAGTCGTAGGTTGCGCATTTATTGCATGGAAGGAGCAAAATGTAAGTGTCTAAAGCATACGCACAGTTCCATTGAATGATAAATGTTTTTTAACAATGTTGTTCAACCGAATGTACGAAGGAAACTGTTAAAATAACCACAGCATTACAATAACCTCCGCTTCGCATCGTGCCTAACAACGCCCCTCAGCTGTTATAAATTCACTGTAAACCACGGCTTCTTGGGGCCCATTGCTTTAATCAGATGCATGAAAGTAGCGTTTGTTGCTATAGCAAACAGACATTGGGCGCGTTTTAATTCAGAATCATCATTCTCCGATGGAGAGGAAAAGTTAAAAACTATAGCATTTTATTTTATGAAAATGAGATAAAGAAGTTTTCGCACTGAAAGAGAAGTGATCTCGCGCTCAAAGAACTTAAGACGTGCCAGGCTATATCTCCAGCTAAGCTGAATAAAAAGCAGAATGAACTGATGAAACGTTAAAGACAATAAACACAATAAATAACTAAAATGTATGAATGATGCAGTGCTAATTGACATATCATTTATTACAGTACAGAAACTATAAAGTATATTTTCTACCTTATTCTGTGCAAAAAATCGAAATAATTGTTTGTAGTATATAAAACAATCATAAAATTGCCATTAGGAAAAATTATAGATTACAAATGATTGATTATTGTCCAGCAGTGTATTTGATTTCTTACTGCAAATTTAAAATAAGAGATAAGAAAAGAATTCCTTGTTAAAAAATAATAATAATAATACATAGGTTACATACATAAAATTATTGTATTTGACATTTCTGTCACTTCTGAAATGATGGCTGTGTGTGACAAACTGTTTGTCCCTGGTGTGACAAAATGTTAGCCTAAACATAATACTTTTAAAGCTCTTTTTTAAAATCTTGGCTTACATAAATTTCTACATATGCCATGTCATGCCATAGCATCATTAAACTAGCATCTAACAATGGACAAAAGTTTTTTTTTTTTCTCTAACCTATGGTTCTCTAACCATAAAGGCTGCTGTGTAATTTGTCCCCTGACTAAGCATTTAAAGAATTTCGGGGAAGCATTTAAATAATGCACTTAAAGAATGCAGAATCGAATCGTTAATCGAATCTATGAATCGCGATTCGAATCAATTAGCTGTCTACCCAAAGATTCATAGCCCTAATAGCTATGCTCAGGGACGGACTGGGAGTAAAAAACGGCCCTGGATTTTCTCCCAAATAGGCCCACCACAACTACAAGCAGTTGCTACTATCTCACATTATAACAGCAATCCTATCGCATTTATGGCAAATAACATCACAAAACCCATGGTAACCCTGCTGACAAAAACAATAGAAACCATTACAGAAATTCTAATGATTTCCACTACAAATACCATTACAAACATTACAAACCATCAACTTTTAACCATTAAATAATGGTTTCCTGAAGTGTGTTTTGGAACATATTTCATTAGGATTTAGTGGCTTTAACAAAAGCCTCCAGTAGAAACCAATAGGCATGATTACAGTTTCCATTAAAAACAATACAATTTTCATTATAACCAGTAAAACAATTACAAATTATGTGAAAGAGCAGAACGCAAAATGTATAATATGACAATGATAGAGTCTAGAAACCTGAAACAACAGATTATCTGTCTGTGTGTGTGTCATGTTAATCAGACTAATCACCTTAATATATTAAGACAATGCGGAGCGATAAATAGCAGTGGATGCTCAGACCTGGGATTTTACTATAGTGCTATAGGCTGCTGTGTATAGTGAGAGAGGCGAGCAAAGGTAACCTGATGTAACTGTTCGCTTTTTTTCTTTTAGCTTCTCCCAATAGCCTTTATCTTCAAGTTTTTCGATTGCCATCACGAGCCCACTCTCCTTCGCGTCAGTTTCGGTTTCTTATAAGCAAAAATAGATTGCATTAGCGCCCCCTTTTGTCGGCCGTCAACGTCACTAAATCTGACACTTTTTCTTTGATGATGAACCAGCCAGGCCGACAGTCATCGGGTGGACGGCCGTTCTGGACATCTCCAGAACGTCCAGATGGCCAGTCCGCCCCTGGCTATGCTTGTTCCCTCTTTTCTCTCCTCTCACAGAAAGTGTGGTCGCTTCTGTCGCTCCAGTAGCCATTTTACAATCCATGATGGAAGACATGACAGTTAGCACTGCAGCGCTGCACACTGCTTCACAGCAAGACGGCACCACCCGAACACACTGCAAAATGTGATTAACACATCAGTGTGCTTTACACATGCGCCCTTCTCCTCCCAATCTCCAGAGAAACTACAGACTGGGGAGGGAAGGAGAGAGGGAGGGTGTCGGCAAGCCCCGATGGTAATTGTTGGTGCAGAGGAAAACAAGAGCAGGTTGAGACAGTTGGGAAGGGAGACGCAACTGCTCACTTTCTGTGCGAAAGCTCCCCTCCGTGCTTAACAGATCAAAGAAGGGAATTTAATGGACCACCCATAGAGTCGGATGACAGCAAAGACAGGACACGGGACAGTTCCGCTTCAGAACAACCAAGTCACTGCATTGCAAACGGAACAGAACCTTCTCCCAACTGAAGACATCAAAGTGTTCTTGTACCTTATGGTGGATATGAAACACTTAGTTAGAGCACAGAACTACCTATCATTTCCAAACACCAGCCGAGACAAACAAGACGATTACGCTCGGGTCTGCGTCTCCTCCTCCTGAACGCCACAGTAATCAAATTCTCCACAGTGTGTAGACCGAAAGCAACAAAATGCCAAAGCTACTGGAATGATAAATAGGGGACCGTGTAGCTTGGCAAGAAGACTAAACGACGGGATGAGGCAGTTGAAAGCTACACCCTCCTCAGGTAGAGGTTCAGTCTCACTCCGGGCCCCAGCTTCCTCCATTTCCATATACACAGACGTAAACACATCAGCAAGGGCTTTATGAATGACTCCTGATCCATAAACACACACACCCAGAGACGAGCTGAGGGAACAGCCCTGCTGCTCTCTGATAAGCTTCCCTTCCTTCTACCTTCACTTCATCTACATAATTCTGCCTCTGTAAAATATGCAATTGTTCATTTAATGCTTCAAGTGTTTATGTGCTTATATAAGTTAAAGGAGAGGCTGGGTTGAGAGGTTGTTGCTGTTCTTCTCTGTCTTTACTTCTCTCAATCTCCTTGTCTTTAACTTTCTCTGTCACTTCATTCAATTTTTTCATATTGCTCGCTGGAATAAATCACAGAGCATCTGAGCAGGGCAGTCGACCAGGCTTGTGGAATGACAGAATAGTTGGTGTCATGTAATCAGTATACAAAAAAAGGTAACTGTATTTTGTTATGTTAGAATTACATTACAATTACCTAATCAGATTATAGTTCCATTTCAATTACCATTTTAAGTGTATAATAAAAAAAAAAGTACTCTGGCTCTTAGAAGCTCACTTCACTTCTCTGGGCTCTAACTTTCCTTTTCTGTCCGCCACTCTCAGTGAAAACTGTAACTTGTCCGAGCAGCTTCCCAAAGTCCAATGTTACAATGAAATAGATTTCAATTTCAAATAAATGCTGTTCTTTTTAACTTTTTATTCATTAAAGTATACTGAAAGAAATGTGTCATTGTTTCCACAAAAATACAAAGCAGCACAACTGTTTTCAACATTTATAATAATAAGTAACATTTCTTGAGCACCAAATCATCAACATAGAATGATTTCTGAAGGATCATGTTACACTGATTGAAGTAATGGCTGCTGAAAATTCAGCTTTGCTATCATAGGAATAAATTACATTTTAAAAGAGAAAACAGTTCTTTTGAATTGTAATTATTGTACAGTATTTTTGATCAAATAAATGCAGCTTTTGTGAGCATAAGAGATTTCTTTCAAAAACATACATTTTTGTACAGACCCCAACTTTACTTGTTTTCCAAGGAAAATATCTAAAAATCCTTGCAAAACATAATAACACTTTTCAGTAAATTATTGCATTTTTGTTGCTGTGTGTTTATTTTATGAAACTTTGCCAGGCATATGTAGTAACTGATCTACGTTGTGCCTTAGCTGTTCTAAAACTTAGCTGTTCTTTTATCTTATACAGAGTTGCTTCTCAAGTAAACTTGTCTATTTTTAACGATTTTTAGATGTTTCAACTTGAAAGTTAGACTTATTGCTGTGTAGAAATGCATTTAAGAAACAACCCTTTCATCTCTGCGGTCATCTGGGAATGTTAGCTGTACAGCTCGGCTCTCCCAGTGGATGGAAGGTGACCTGGCTTGTAGCTCCTGCAACGCACACATTTCTAAAGTGACTACTGGCTGTGCTAACACATGCTTCACTTCTCAACGAACACACACTAGCACAGCCCCCGTCACTTATCTCAACCCGCATGGCTGCCTTGCTAACAAAATCGCTCTCCTCTCTCAAAGTTTTCAAGCTCCTCTCCTGTCTCCTCCATCTAAATTAAATAAATAAATACAACAACCAAAGCCATGCATTTACAGAGAGAACAGAGTCAAAAGACATCAGTGGCTTCGATTGGATGGACATGTGATTGGGTTTTGACAAAAAGAAAGTAGAAATCTGACATTAATCTTGGTCGACTTGGCTTCACAGAAACCGGTTTTTGATTTCAGGGCACAAGAAATAAAAGTTATCTCTCACAGCACGCTTCAAATGGTATCCAATAACAGTGAAAATGTAATTCCTACCTCAGCCCCTGTAGGTTTGTGGCAAGTTTGCGGTCTTACATATATTGGTGTATTTGTAATGGGAAAGCCATTATCTTGGTTCGGCTCCTGAGGCGAGTTTTTACTGCTAAGATGGGGGGGGTGGGGTGTCAGGTAAGGGGCTGATTTAATGGCATCCACTGTGAGTAACACTCGGTGTGGAAATCTTAACAGATGTCATTCCCTCGACAGCAATCATCACAGACGTGCGAACCATGCAGTAGCAAGTGTAATTCCATGACAGGCTGTCAGTCAAATATCACTGTGCTAATACGAGCATGGGGAAGGAATGAGCAACTCGGTCATTTATCATGGTACGTTATCAAAGATCAACATTGTCCTTCTGAGAACAAAAGGGAGAGATGGAAAGATACACAATTTACATCCCACCGGAGGCGATAACAGATGTTTATCGCTTTTCTGAAAAACATTGAGTTCTGGTGAACTATGCTATTTTGTTTGTACATTAATCCAAAATAATGTAAGAAAACTTTACACAAAATGGAATAAGACATGATATTAATTTCAAAATTACAGAAATGTATGCACATATGTGTCCTTTATTTGCCCTTTCCCACTAATATGAAATAGTAACTAAATAAAAACAAATAATGAATTTAATAAATACACTATAAGCCCTGATTTTGTATCTAAAAAAAACAATTTAATTACAATATACTTAAATATTTCAGTTTGACTGCATTACTTATAAAATATAAATAGATTCTACTAATTTGTAGACATATTTGAACTTTTGAATAAGTGTATGTTAAATTAATATTTATTTTTAAGTTTATCTCCTGACCATGCCTCCCCCACACTGGTGCTGCGAGTCAGGTAACAACGCCATTTTGTCATTGTTGTGATTGTGTGTGAATTCAAGGAGATTTGGATGAGGTGGGAAATGTGTTTGTTTTAGATAGTTCTATGGATTCTTTTCTGCCATGTACCTTTTATTGTGTCTTTCTTTCCCTCGAGAGATTGTTTGTGATCGGCGAAAATTGTCATTTGTCTAAACGACAGGATATTTCCCTGTTGAAAAAAAACAGCATATGCTGGTTAGGTATGTTTTGAAGCATGGCTGCTGGTTTGAGCTGGTCCTAAGCAACTAGCTCCTGCTCAGGACCAGCTTAAGACCAGCTCATAACCAGCTAAGGACCATTACCTTAATTACATGTTAGTTCCTGCATGTTAGTTAATGTATTAATTAACACTTTGGGGTAAACTAAATCAAACACGCTCTAGAAGCAAGATGTATGAAAATGGCACAATGTAAAATTGTTTATAAATTTGCCACCTGCAGCTGTCACAAACATCAGTGAACGACAGTGGATTTCTTGTAATATTTACGTTTAACCTAACTCATCCAACACACAATGATGCATTCATAATTAAAAACAATTTCATCTCATTCTGTTTTGAGTGATTCCACTGCTGCCATCCTACAATAACGTATTCATTAAGCAGGTGCAATTCTCCAAATTAAAATCAGTGTTAGCATGGAGATGATGGTTATCGCTTTGTTTATGTTATGGATTGGTTTACTATATTTATATCATAATAATGCACTGCAGTCAGACGTTTGTCTTGTGTTCTTGCTCTTCTTTTGGGCCACTATTGCCCCTTCAAAATGTCAACTTTCCTCCTACTGTTCAGTTCCTTCTCCATCCAAATGCAGCCACAGGACCTCTGCTCTTCCACTTCTTTACAAACCACCGAAAAGCACCAAATATCTGATTTAGATGAGCTGAATATGTATAGAACATGTGTAATTGATAACCTTTTAAAGATGTGCCCCTCCAAGACAAGTCATGACATAATGATACATTAACAAGTCATGAATTCATGTTACTTTATAAATAATTAATTGAATTAGGCCCAATTCAAGTGAGACACATTTTTTTTTATTTTGCTTTCAGCCAAGTTACATATTTTTTATTTCTTTTTTATATGGTGCACCCACTTTACAGATTGCTCTTGACAAAGCAAAACAGACAATATAAGATATCATTGCGCCTGCTGCACCCATGGTACGGCAGCAAAGTTGATTATTACGCCAGAATGAGAGTATAGTTCCTAGCCATATCGGCCTAGAAAATCGCAACTTTTCATTTTCCGTCGGTCTTAGTACACGATGTAACTACAGAAGAGTCAAGTTTTAAATAGGAAAAATATTGAAATTCTTTGGTCATTTTTGAGACCCGGAGATCGGCTGAATGGATTCGAAAACGGTAAAACTCTTTAACTCTAGGGGAGTTGGAAAATGAGCCTATTTTCAAAAATAGTGGAGTGTTCCTTTAACAATTAGCTAATTTGTTAAAATATTTTTTCCATGTTTTATGGGGAAATGTTTTCGGGATATGAAAAATGCATGTTTTGTTGTGTTTTCAAATTAAAAATTTGAATTGAATTAAAATAAAACAGAAAATTGTATGAATGTTCCTTTATTTGTTTGCTTTTTTCCTAATTTTCTAGTTTAACAAATTGGAAAAATAAAACAACTGATATAGATTTAACTTGGAAATTAGTACATTAAACTTAAATACACTAGGTGTAATAACTACAAATTAATTTATATTACAAAACATTTTAAGTTAAATGAACTGAATTTTGTAATTGATATGACAAAACATGTTAAGTTAAATATACTTAAGTTTTTAAGTTCACAATACTTAATTTTTTAGGGCAGCCAGTTTCCTCAAGTGTTTTAAGTAAATTCAACTTATCCAGGTTTACAGTGTACATACAATAAATAATAAATATGATTTCTTACATGCACATTATTGTTCAAAAGTTTGGGAGTCAGTAAGATTTTTTATTGATTTTGAAAGTGCTTATGCTCACCAAGGCTACGTTTATTTGATTAAAAATACAGTAATACTGTGAACTATATTACAATTTTAAATAACTGTTTAACATATTTTATAATTTAATCAATTCCCGTTATGGCAAAGCTGAATATTCAGCAACCATTACTCCAGTCTTCAGTGTCACACGATTCTTCAGAAATCAATCTAATATGCTTATTTATTTGATTTGATTTTTTAATTTGAAAAATAAGGGCAAATTTGGTGTCTAGGGCACCAAATGAACCTGGACCGCTACTTGAACCCAAAAACATAAATAGGTGCATGACACCTGAAAATAAACCAAAACAAAAGCCTACATTGCAAAGATGCTAAAAGTAGGTGACTGCTAACAGGAACGCAGCAATGAGACACTTGCTCTATTATCAGGCTCTCCAGATTCAGACCCAGACTGCGCCGTAGTGCGTGAGTCACACGGCCCCATGGCCCAAATTGGCAGTTTCTTTGAGAGGGATTGGGGTTGTGACAGTGAACCAGTTTAATGGAGAAATGGAAAAGAGATTATATTTCACCCCACCTATCGAAGCTCTCAGCACCAAACAGAAGACAATTTACAGACATTCACACACAAACACAGATACTGTCGAAACATGTGTCTGACAGTCTGTCATTGTGATTTCAGACACCCACTCGTGTTCTCTCTCTGACATATTAGACAGTTAAGAAAATTTATGTGGGTTTTAGTCAGTTCCCTGTAGAGAGTGAGCCAAGTGTGAGGAAAAAAGTACGTCAGCTGTCTGTACCTGACATTCGCTAACAGAAGTGTTAAATGGGTCCCAATAAGATGCATAGCGCGGTAAAGTAAACAGATGTGAGGTTGAACCCAGCCTGGTAGAACAAACTTCACAAAGCCACTACAGGCTCTGCAGCCGTGGCCCTTCCATGCTGGGAATTTACAGCCATGTCATTAGATCAGACTGCCGGACATAAAGCATCACTGAATCAATCTCGGGGAGCTGTCGGCAGCCTGGTAAACACTGCGGACGCTCCCTATTATGCGGGGGATTAATGGTGTTGACAGAGTATTAACTCACATTGAAAGGTAAACAGGAACACTATGGAGAAATGCCGAGGTTGACACTGAGCCAGGCATCCCGGAGGATAAATTCTTTCCTGAACTCAGCAGGTCATGGAGGAGAAAGGAAAAAGAGAGAGAGAGAGAGAGAGAGAGAGTGGGAGGGAAAATCTCGTATCTTTGGAAAAACAATGATCCTGGGATACAGAAAAAGAACTGAGTGAAACTAGAATGACAGATTGTGCTGGGTGAAAATGTAAAGGATAAAAAAATGCTGTTTTATATGGATATCTCATCCTGTTCTCCCTGGCTGTCTCAACGGGCATGCCCAAGGTCACTTAGACCACTCTGCATGCGAGCCTTGGCTCTCTAAAGCCAATTGACCAGCTGTCAGCACTGCTAGGAGAAGAAGCAGCCCCAGGCCGCTCACACAGAGACGGCCCAGCGCAGGGCCAGTATGGATGTCCGATGTGACTGGCAGTTTAGGGTAGAGATTTCACAAGGGACGCCCAGTAAATGTGCCACAGTCGATGCTTCTGTTGCTCTTTGGTTCCGGTTGAATATCAGCTGCATTCACTGATTTTAATACTGTGCTTTGTCACCTCTGTCACTTCTGAAGTTATGCACTCCGTCTGATTCGCCACACAGTGAATAAGGTGTTTTAGCAGCGCTGAATGGACACTGTGTAGAGTTTGGGTCAATGGCCACAGGTTTTAATGAGCTGTGCTAAAAGGCTGAGATGTTCCAGAAGCCGGCCAAAAACTCCCTAATTACCTGGCACTCTGTTCGCCTTATGCAACAGCAAAGAATGCTGATAATATGCTCGCTTAACAAGAGGTAAACAGTCCTAAGCTAATGAACTAGCAAAGGCTGTTTGAAAAACTGCTATAATGATATAGACAGTTTTTTCAATATATAAATACATGCTTACTAACGGAGCCAAACTGAAGCAGAACTATGTAGGAAACATATTGTAGGTATGTTAAGGAGCAGTCAGTTAAGGGTCATTTACACTGAGGACAATAATTATAATGACAACTATTAACTATAATGTTTTAATAGTAGTCCACATCACAGCTATAACAATAACGACAGAGAGAAACGATATCATTGGACTCATTTTCAGAAAGATATTTTCTTTTATGAACGATAATAAACAGCCAATCAGAGTCCATCCGACGAGTATTTAAAGTGGTAGACAACATAACTGCAGTGCACTTATAATTAACAAAACATTATTGTGCATTGGTGTGAACACAAATATAGTTATCGTTGTAGCTCTCAGTGTGAATGGGCCTTTATACAGCATTGCCATGGACACAGGAAATGTTGAGCCCTGTATGGAAATGTTTGACCCCTGAACATCACGACTGAGAAATCAGAATCTTAACCAATCAGAATCAAGTTTCCAGAGAGCCGTATAACTATTTTTAGAAGTTTGCAGCGTAGCTAACTATTTATATGCATAAGCTAACCAGTAAAAGGGTGACTTATACAAAAGCAAAACGCAGTAGCTACACCAACACTGGAAATCAGAAAAATGGCTTATGGGTTTTATTTGACTGATTTTATTTCATTTTGATAATTTTTTTTGCCCTTGCCTTACCTAAATATGAGCGCAGCTGAGCCAGGTCACAATCAGTCACAAGACATATCAGAGCCTTAAAGAGACAGTTCACCCAAAAATTAAAAATTATTTCGTCATTTACTTGCAAACGTCAGTCTAAACCTGCATGACTTTGTTTCTTCAGTGAAACATAAAATAAGATATTTTTAAAAATACATAAAAATTGTTTAGTTTTTTTTCATGTTTTGTCCAATTTGGACCCCACAAACTTTAATTTTATGGACAAAAACAGTCTGAAATATCTTCTTTTGTGTTCCTCAGAAGAATGGAAGTCATACTGGTTTGAAACAACATGAGGGTGATTAAGTATTGACAGAATTTTCATTTTTGGGTGAACTTTCCCTTTAAAGACTTTACCTCCCTTTTAGCTGTTTTTGACAAAATATGTTGTTAATGTGCTTTTCTTTTTTGTTTGGAAGTCTTGTTGAACTGCTTTAACTGTGTGTAGCTTGTAGCTTAGCAAGTAGCTTCAGCAACACAGTAAATAACAGCCACATTTGTGCATTACTGGACACGAGTGCAACATAACATGCATTGCATATGAATATACGCTGCTCCACTTTGCTCCACTAGCCTCTAGATATACCTTCACAGCAGCCACTTCCTCTCACTAACAAGTGCATCAACACACAGTGGAGCCAACCAGGCCAAAAGCGCTTCAAAAAAGATCAGCACGAGTGATAATGACACTTTGCTGCCAAAAAAGGAAAAATAAAACAACGTCTTGAGTCACCAGCGGGCCACATAAACTAATTAGAAAGTGTTGCCTTGGGCTTATCGTGTTCAAGGGAAAGTGGTTGAATCTAATGAGAGGTTTAATATCAGCAAACAGCGCACACAGCACAGGAGAGGATAACAGCCTTTGCTTTAGATCTAAAACCATAATACCAGAATTTATCTCGTTTTCCCTTCTAGACTAACTGAACTCTTTGATTGCATGTGTTGCCGAGGTTCGGGGGTTGCAGAAAGTGCCCCCATTTTGGATGGAATCGGTTTTGTCTCCACGTGAGTCATGAATCTCAAATAGACTCATGCATTGTGTGAATACAGATATCAGCTCATCGTTGTTCTAAAGTGTGAAGGCAAATATATTTATCCATAGCACTCACACTCGCACACATATCACACCGGGGGCCTACGCAGCGCATGGTGCACCACAGATAAAGGGTTTAGCATATCCAGAGAGTTCCAGCAGGGATGGAGTGGCTTTCCTTTTTTTTACGCCATGTTTGGGTCACATTCACATTCGTCAAGACTTTTATCTGTGTTGGTTCACTCTCCACTCCAGGGAAACAGCACAGCTTTCTCCACACAAACTTGCAGAAATGCGTGTGCTTCTAGGGGTTAAATTGGCCCGGAAAGGCGTTCCGCACCTCCCAATTGATAAAGAAACAGCTGTTTGTCAATCCATTTCATTGCCTGCATGATTCAGTTTTTGTCCAAGTCACAAATCTCCAACTAAGGACAATATTCACTCAAAAAAAAAAAAAGTATCATCCTCCCCTCTAGTCAGTCCGCTCATCCGCATCCTTTCTGGTCCAGTGAAATCACAAAATAAAACGCAACCTAATGAAAAGACCAATATATTTTGTGCTTTGGATTGTGGCGTGCTGCTATCCCCAACAGATGTGTTTACTAGCTAAGCCAGCAAGACCTCCTTGGTCAGACAGCTTTGCAACTGAGTTTATTTATACAGGTATATACAGCATATTTAATTCACAACCATAATTCAAAGTGCTTTGTATAGCTAAGATAAAGACAAAAAGTATATTTTAAAATCATTTAAAAATAAGGAATAAATTATAATTTTAAAAAGTTCAAATGAATCATTTAAATGAATAAAACTACTGGTCGACCTATATATTGCTAAGACCAGTATATTAGTCAATATAACATCTTTAAAATAATTTTTATTGTTTAATTGTTTTTCATATGAATTCATTTTCAAATGATTTATAGTTTAAATATTCTGTGAAAAAATACACATTCCATTGCAGCATGTGTTCTTTACTACCTTTAAATTAAACAGTATAATAGGTTGACCACTAATAAAAACAGAAGAAAAAGAATACACTCTAAACTAAAATAACACCATGCAATCAGTATTCAGTCAATGAATGCATACGTGTTTTCAGTTATTTTTTGCTTGTAAACAGCATGGCTACCATCTAAACCAGCCTGAAACAGCATTGAAATTCATGCTGGTTTAATCTCATAGCTGCAGGTTTGCTTTTTTTTTAATGTGCATTTCAATTTGAACTGGTCTTCTAACCAGTCACTAACCAGCAGGGTTCCCTCATACGGCACACATTCCCTCCAAATCTCAGGTAAGCCAGTATGAAAAATAGACCAGCAGGGTCACATTTCCTTCACTTTAGCTTCAATGAATTCATTAAGTGACTTTCATCTGTCTGCCAGTTGTGTGGACCAAAACAGATGGACTTGAGGAAGAGGTCAGGAATGAAATGTGTCCACGACACACCCAGGGAGGACACCGACTAATTCATTTCTTGGTTGCTGGGCAACCTCCCCCTCTCATGAACCTGAAGGAATGCGTCCAGCTGGGAAATTTGCTTGCATGCTAATTGACTTATTTGATTTCCTTCGCCCCGGTTTTCAGCAGGTGTGACATTCTTCGGCCCATGACAAGCCATTGACATCTCTGGATCAATTTCAGTGATTGTGTTTCCTGAGACGGGTGGTCTATTAATACTTCAATCAATAATGGAACACACTTTAGCCTAATACGAAAGCAGACAAAATCTTTTAGCTCTTCCTTAGCATTGATGGCTGACTGGCATTAAGTGTCTTTCTCTCCTAAATAACAAGCCTTTGATAGGAAGTTACTCGGCGTTCACAATGGCACTTGTGTGGTGGGGGAAGTTTGTTTGCTTGTAATCCCCGCCGTATTTTCTGGTCTGATTAGCGTGTGGCGTGCAGTAGGGCTAATCTGACCGTAGGCTTGTAATAAGCTTTCTGAGTTCTAAACATTCATGTTATAATGCCTCTGTCAATGTCAGCGCCACTACCTCGGAGTGACCTTTAAAAATGGTCTCCGGCGACCTAATCTCTACCTTCATATGTCGTCTTGACACATTCTATACCGTATCAAATCACAAGGCTTTGTTCTGTCACTTTCACTCTTCTGTCCCCTGTCACGACTTCATCACATCTGTCTATCGCCAGCTGGAATCATCTTCTGCTTTCTATTTCTCTCAGCCTAAACCACTCCTGTTTCTCTCTAGCGTTTCATTCCATTTGTACGTTCTTTCACTAACCTCCTCTGCTCTCTCCTCCGCTCCTCCCTTCTTTCCTTCACCCTCCCAGGTGGGAGACCATCTACGCTTGGTTGCTGGAAAACTAATTTGGGTCATCTTCGAAAGTACCGGTGTTTCTATAGCAACCCAATGCTAAGGGGCTCCATCAGACAGTCTAAGTGTTCATTTGTGATGATGAAGGAAAAGACAGTGTGTGTCTCCACATCCCCATCGCTCTGCTCCAAAACTCAGACCAGTTTTGAACGCTACATAGACAGCAACTCATTATCAGCATACAAATAGAGCTCCAAACACAAAGAATCTCATTTCACAATGGATTTCAATAGAGTTTGGTATTGGCATGTTGCTAAGTTAATGAAGTGACATTCATTTATAATAATTAAGGAAAAGACAGTTTGTCTCCAAATCAGCTCTGTTCCAAAACTTAGCTTGCTACTAGGGTTGGGTTTCGAGAACCGGTTCCATAAGACACGTGCGTTTCGATTCTGCTTAACGATTCTAGTGTTTGCATTTTAAAGGGGTCATATGATGTTGCTAAAAAGAACATTATTTTGTGTATTTGGTGTAATGAAATGTGTT
>NW_015555749.1:347579-362018 GCF_001515605.1 Sinocyclocheilus anshuiensis
AATACCTCAAGCGTGTGACGGAAATGTTACGCCCCTTATCATACTGTGATGCCGTGTCCCGGCCGGAGCGATGAGACAAAAACATTAAAACCCATTATAAACGATGCATTTGTTGCATTCTAGTCATGTCCTCTTTTGGAAGACCAAACAAAGTAGTTTTGCTTTCACAACGAAACACACGGCCGGCTAGAGTGAACGGCGGCCGGCAGGCTAGAGTGAGAGGAGGCCGGTGAACTTGAGAACAGCGCGACCGGCGGATTAGACGAGGGAGCAGCCGGTCGGCTTGCAGCAACCATATGTGATGACCCCCCGGGCTGGACTCCGCTTCGTCTACGGTGAAAGCCGATCCGGCGATGCACAGCGCAAAGTTGATGTATTTCCTCAGCGACCAGCACGGATCAGCTCTAGGCATGACGAAGCAGATATTGTCCTCCGTTTTAGGAAGGCGTGGTTGACTCTTAACTTTTATAAAGAATATCTCTTTGGATTTGAGACTTTAGTCTTTGCAACTTTACAGATCTTCTTTATGCACCAAAAGCTTATAACACTTCAAAGAGAAAGGAAAAATTGAAATCGCATCATATGACCCCTTTAATGCGATATTAAACCATTTAAGCGCAAGAAGGGAAAGAACTTGCGCACTGTTATGAATGCCGCACACACATCTGAAGCGAGAGCGCAGAGAACCATGGCCCTGGTGCGGAATCCCAGCCTGTGTCCGTTCTTGAACCATTCTGTGCATTTCCACTGCAGAAAAGGTAGTTCTTGGCCGAACATGACTTGTCTTTCACACCTTGCGACCAATATGCACAAAATTACATCAGTATATCCTCGTAAACACAGCCGTTTTTTGTCTTAAGTGAACATAAAGAGATGAGAAAGAAAACGCACGTGTAACAGTAGGTGTGTTCGACTTGTGCGTGTTCGGCGCTGCACAGACAGATCGGTGTATGACATCAAAGTACTGCGAGAGCTATAGAGAGCAGATGGCTCTGTATGCCTTCGATTCACTCTTGTGGTATTTTGATGTCATACACCGATCGGTCTGCGCAGCACTGCTTCAAGTCGAACACACCTAGTATTTTAAATCCGCGTGTGTTCAGTGTTAAAGAGACAGAAGCCTAATAAACACGTGCTTGCCTGTCATGAATGTCAATCAAACAACAAAAGAAAATCATTAACTGATCTTGACTGAATATCTTTCGTAACTTTAATGAGGATTAATCTATATTTTATTTCTGAAAATAAAACTATGCAGTGTTTTTAATCTTTTGATTTCAATTTCCTGAAAATGTTTCAGTTGTATTTATGCTATTGCTAATTAATTTGTTTGTTCCTATTTTATTACTGACTGTTTACTTGTCTTTAATTTAATTCAGTTCAATTCACATCTATTTGTATAGCACTTTTCACAATACAAATCGCTGCAAAGCAGCTTAAAAAAAAATTTGGTAGTTTTGTATGTTGGTTCAGGGTTGTCGTCATCTGAGGTCCTCGGAGGGGTTTAACAATTTAATGTTTAAAATTTACTAGTTGTTTTTGCTGTGGTACTTTTGTTAAAACCACTCACACAAAGCACATCGAATAAAATACTGAAAATACTTATAATGATTTAAATTAGGTCTAGGAAGTATGGACAAATTTAAAATCATGTTTTTTTTCCATATCATTCATTATTGATATTTATCATGATATTCATTTCATGCCATTGATTTTGAAGGTCTAATAAACATGTAGAATGCTTTCCTTCCCCATTAATGTAAACATAACTTGTTTGATTACAAGTAAATACCAGAGTAAGCTACTTTTTTATTTAAAGCTCCATGAATTGGGAAATTAATCAATTGGAATTTAAGAATTTAATCAATCTTTTTAAAATGTAATCAAATGAAAATATAACAGTTCATTTACGACAAAACATTGCATTTTTATTTTTTGTCAAATAAGGTGCTGCACAACAGATCTTGTATAGTGTATAAATTAAAACATGGATGTAAAAAAAACATGGTAAAAATAATAATAATTATTATTACTATTACTATTATTTGAGAAATACATTTTACACTACAATAGTACAGTATATTTCTGTCATTATTTCTTCAAATTAAACAAGACTTTTACTTTGGCAGTTTGTATTAGACAATAGCTTTTATCAAATGAAAGGATGAAATGTTCTTGAAGTAAAACAGCTCATTCACTCAGAGACACACAGAACATTTTTAGCATAATTGTCTAGATGTAGACTAAATATCAAAAATTACTCAAAAGCTTATTATCAGTATTATTTTTTTAATCAATTTATTGCCCAGCCCCAATTTCAATGTTGCTAATAACAATGTATGTTTGAATAAGCAGAAAATACACAACACGCAAATATTAGGTAAAACAGATGGTTTTTAATTAGAATGACATTGTAATCAACACTTTCCCTGCTTCATTTTTCTCTCTTTTTTTCCCCCACTGTCTACGTAGGCTGCACACTAGGTTTTGGAACAGAGCCATCCACACCATCTTCCTCTGTGCGTGAGCACACAAACCAGTGTTTATGTCTCCCTCCATTATTTCAAGGATGACTTTGCCTGAGCCTTTCTGAGAAAGACTGAAAGACATTCAAACTTGCTTGACAACCACTGCACCTTAGATTGTGTGTGCGTGCTGCTATAGTCACAGGAATGTGTCGGTGTGCATGCCTCAGCGCATATCTGCGTGGACAGCTCCACTGAATCAAAATGGAGGACGCAGGAAACGGAGGCAGCACGCTGCTTTATCACTGCTGGCGCTCATCCTGCCTAGACTCAGCAATACATCATTTAGTGATAGTCAAGAGACGGACATGAAAAGAGGAGAGCTAGATAAATGGATAGGTAAAATGCAAACAAGAAAGAAGAGGAGTGAGTGACTGAGAGAGAGACAGAGGCAGAAGGACAAGGAGAAAAATATTCAGTCGAGAGACAGCAAGTGCAAAAAATCGAGAGAAAAGAGGAGAGAAGAAGGGAGGATATTCAGAGCTGTGATGCGCAAACTCTTGAGGGACGCTTCTCTCGGTCTCTACCATCATGACTAATTCATGTGTCTCTTGAATTCACAATTCAGTTTGATGCACTTGTGCCTCTTCTGAGCTTATTTTTAGAGGTAACAGAGATGGTCTGCCTTTGGCACACATTTAAGATGCACACAGCTACCAGTAAGCTAACTGACATCCATTGGAGCAAGCTGCGAGAAAAGTATTGCAAAGCCTTGCTCTTAAAGGAACAGTACACCAAATTGTGTTTTCAAGGATTATTTATATAGTAATATAGTACTTATTAATATTTTCAGTTACCTTTTATTGTTATACATTCAGTATTCATTTTAATTTTAAGTTTTAGTAATTTTTAGTAATTTTAGTACTTTGTCATTTTTATAGTTTTATATTACGATCACAAAACAGGCACCCAAAATGACAATTCTGTCATCATTAGTGTTTTGAAACTCATATGACTTTCTTTCTTCCATGGAACACAAATTTTCAGTGAATAACGACAATCATTCGGTGTCAGCCTACAGTATTCCTCACACAAAGCTATCATATGCCTTTAAAGGACTTGGAATATTGTTTGTGAGTCACTTGAAATAGTTTTCTGATGCTTTTATGATTTTATAAAAGCCCCCCATCCCTTTTCACTTTCATTGAATGCAAGAATGCAGAAAAAACATTCTTGAAAACAGGGCTACACTATTTGGAAAGAAAACACTGGAATTTTTCTAAATCTGATTATATTATAATAATTTATAATTATTATAAAATGTGTAATTATAAATGTTATAATAATTTTATTTTATACTACAAATGCATGAATATTACATTTAAAATGTTAAACCATGTGCTTTTATTGTTGCAGAAAATGGCAGGGAGCCCTTTAGATTTTTTTTTTTCTTGATTAAACATGCAGCCCTACTTCAAAACATCTCCTTTTGCATTCTAGAAAGTCAAACATGTTTGAAATGACACAAGGATGAGCAAACGAAGACAGAATCCCATTAAAAAAGAAATGCATGGCTTAAAACCGAGCACATTCTGTGCTTGGAAGCCCAGTAGGCAAGCAATAATCATTTTAGTGGTTTCCCACCAGTAAACAAACCCTGAATCCAGTGATAAAAAATAAAGTAATCCACCAACATCAGACTACTGCACTCGCAGCGGGCAACAAACACATAGCCGCACATACAGATTTCGAGCTGTCAGCGACTGGGTGACAGTAATGCATTGAAATCTCATCAGCCACCATGTTGAGGACACAGTATAAACAGATAACAGGATTAGGATCAAAAGCATCCGCTGTCTGTCAGAGAGCAAAATCGATTGAGTATGGAATAGAAAGGGGGGAAGAGGGAGACTGAAGGCAGGGATAGATATAAAGACAGAGGCGAATGGAGGAATGGAACAGACACAGTCACACACCCACATCGTATCTAAACCCAAAATAAAAAATTAAAATTAAAAAAGACTTCAATCATGGCAGACCCATCACCATGTGGATTGCTGGTCGCAAACACGTACACACACACACACACACACACACACTCATTTAGCGTTTTTTTTTTCAGGGATTTATTTCTGCCCACGTTGCATTTATCATATCTCGGCTGGTCTCAAACCTTCACATCTTCCTTCCGCAGTCAGCTTAAGAAATCCCACAAAGCCAGGTACGAGCACACCATTATTTTGCCGCTAAACAAGAGAAAATTGACGCTCTGACAGAAATGCCTTGAACACAATCATGACTTAAAAGGCACAACATCCGTGCAAAGGATGAAGCTACAGTAACCTTAACATGTAATGACTGTTTTCCATTCATGGTAGCACCTCAAAGACAGATGCAAGAGATTGGGCATGACGCTACATTGCGATGTGGTATACCAATACTTCAAATGCATATTTAATAAGCAAAGCAAATGCTGTTTTTGATATGCACACATGCTCCCACTCATATCGTTGCTGAACTATGAAACGCAATTATACTGAAAAATGCAATGGCATAAATGCCAGAATCCTGCCCCACGCACTCAATATGATATGCAAGTGAAATCACATGCTTGCATGTTTATTTCAAAATGCAACAGCATAATCATGTCATGTGAGGACTGTTATATATTCCATATATATCGCAACCCCAATCCACAGGCGTATGGCTTAAGACATCTCTCAACCAGCTTTGCGATGTTTATTAGAGTCTATTTGCGATTAAATGTAGGCCTGAATGTGAAATATGAGCCATGTGTTAAAGCAACACTTCTTCGATATGTGTGTATGCAAGTTTGTCAACTGCCAAAGTGTTCCACGTGCACAGTGTTATGTATATGTTGTGGGTAAATGTGTTAATGGGGAAGTATATGCATAGCTCTTGCTGAGTATGAATATATGGTTGACGAGCTGCGAGAGAGAAGGGAGGTGAACAACGTGTGACACAGATATGATGAGTAATAAAGGCAGTATGACAGTAAGATGGAGCAAGATCATCAACAGCTTAAATCAGCATGAATTTTAATGATTATTCAGGCTGGTTAATGCTGGTTTGGTGCACAATACTTGTGGTGAAGCTGGTTTACTGAGAAACACTTGCTGGTTAAGCTGGTTAAATGAGCAGGTCATGCAAAAATAACAATTCTGTTATCATTTTCTCACCCTCATGTTGTTCCACACCTGATGGACTTTCATTTCATAAATTAAAATAAAATGAACACAATTAAAAAAAAGAAATAAATAAAATGAAAAATAACAGTAACACTTTAGAATAGGGAAAACATTCACTATTAACTACGAGTTTTCCTTCAATAAACTGCTAATGTGCTGCTTGTTAATACTTAGTAAGGTAGTTAAGTTTAGGTATGGGGTTGGATTGAGGGATCTAAAATATGGTCATGCAGAATAAGGCATTAATTTGTGCTTTATAATTGCTAATAAACAGCCAAAATATTAGTAATATGCATGCTAATAAGCAAATAGTTAGTAGTGGGAATAAAGTGTTACCAAAATAACAATTGTAAAGCATTTGTACATTTAATGAGAATTTCATGAGAATTATAGCTCAATTATAGTTTAATCCTAATATAGGCTTCATTGTCTTAATTACAAAAATATTTTATATTTTCTTTTATAAACTTCTTATTTTCTTTTATAAAATAAAACACTGGCCTCTCTTTTCTATGCTTTTACAATGATTGGATGCTAGAGCTTTCAAGCTTCAAAATGTGTCTGTCCTTCGTATAAAGCTAAGACATGACTTAAGAAACTCATTTTTGAGTTTACAAGCTCCAGTCCTCATTCATTTTCATTATATTGAAAAGTGGCCAGGATATTATTCAAAACTTGTGTTACATAGAAGCACAAAAATCAATCAATTAATCAATCATACACTTGAAGGACATGAGGGTGAATAAATCATTTTCAATTTCAGAATTTTCATTTTTGGACACACTATCCCTTCAAGAAACATGCTGCTTGCACCATCTCACAGTATTATATACTAAGACCACCAGTAAAAGAT
This sequence comes from Sinocyclocheilus anshuiensis, assembly GCF_001515605.1. Lineage (NCBI taxonomy): Eukaryota > Metazoa > Chordata > Actinopteri > Cypriniformes > Cyprinidae > Sinocyclocheilus > Sinocyclocheilus anshuiensis. Next base: position 354,107 of record NW_015555749.1, read on the forward strand.
ATGTTTGCAACTCTCTTATATTCCTACCCATAATCTGTAGGGATACGTATTACAATCAATGTCTCCTCGTCCTTTTCACCCAGTGTGGCCTGGACAGTTTGTAGCTCTTTCTTTCTTCCTCCCTCCCTCATTCCTTTTCTCTCTCTTGCTCCCTCTCCAATTTTCTTCAGTGACTCCCCTCTCCCTTATAATATAATTTATTTATACCCTTTCAATTTCCCAGAGAAGAGGCCGTAATATTTTCTCTTCCCATCAGTAAAAGCAAACTTACACTTCTATCAGTCAGGGTGATTTGTCATTATTTAAACCCACATTTTTCCTCTCTCTATTTTCTCTCCGAATCCCTCCCCACCTCCCACCTCGAACGTGGCACCTCCCCAAAAGTGTTTCAATAGCTCATTAGTCCCAGTCACAGGCCGGGGTTAAAATAATAACCAAACAAAATAAATAAATTGGAAGGGAATGGGCTGTTTCCCTCTGCTATATTTTGTGTCTAAATTATCTTAATTAAAGGGTACCATCTCATCAGGAAGAGGAGAAAAGGTTAGACTGCTGCAAATAACAAAAAAAAAAAAAGTTTCAGACATTTCTACCCAAGATTGACTTGATTGGAGTTTGAAAATAAATACTCTCTCAAATCAATTTCGACCACTTGCCAGCACCCATACGGACACCTATACCCAATTGTTCAGTGTACAATTCATGTCCTGAGCATCCTTTCTCCCCATCCAATTACTCCTGAGGGCTTCTCTCCTCCCCACCCCTGCCTTCTTCCCACTTCACCATGCTCTCCAGCAACCTTTACCGCTTCATCCCCATGGCTGCATGCCCATTCAATAGACACCTTGATGAATGAAGTTCAACCAGAAGCATGAAATTCTATATTCTGCAGCGGTGAATTTCCCTCTCTCTCTCTCTGGCACTCGCTCTCTCACTGCGACCTTGCAACCTGATTACAGTGTAATCCTCTCCCTCATGACATGTCCTGGGCTATTTCAGTGGGTTGCCAGGCGACAGGGCCTGCCTAGGACCCCCATCGGAGGCGAAGGAGGGTGGCGTGACCGCGGGCTCTACAAACATCACGCTCACACCCGCAGATGTTCACTTTTACTCGTTCACAGGAGCTGCATCAGACTCCACGTCTGCCGTTCACTACTTTGTGGTGGTCTGCAGTAACCCGATAGCCTATGAGATCATACTCTTACACTCACATTCACGATCAATCACCAGTGAGGTCACGCTTCTGAACGCTCACAGATTCATTCACTCATTTGCTGTCTCTCTCACACATCACTTATTGCGCTCTCTTGAACCGTACTCAGATGGATGGTCCGTTACTGTCAATGGATGCAAATGTATGCAAATAAATGCACGCTCCAGATTAGTGTTGTCACGGTACCAAAATTTCAGTATTCGGTACCGTCCCCGTTAACAATCGCGTTCAGAGGATAAAATACGCATGTTTTGGCGGGGTTCCCTTGGTAAAATTCGCATTCCAGGGGATAAATATCACGTTAGTGGGGTCATTTTTCAACCCACGGACATGAAAAACAACCCGCGGCAACAGTGTTAAAGCAGCCCAATTCTTGGCAACACTGGAAGAGGATAGCGCATCAAGAACCGGGTTGACCGGGTACTCGGTACCACCGGTACTTAAAAAAACCTTGTACCGTAACGTTTTCATTTTTTTAGTACCGACTTGGTACCGAAATACCGGGTCTTTTGACAACACTACTCCAGATATTAACCTTCAGTCCAATTCGGTCTTATAGCAGAGTTCAGGAGGGTATCAAAGTTAATCTTGCTTTTTATATACAAGTTTCATTCAGTTACTGTGACACATTGCCAGGTTGTCTGGAATTGATCCATAGAGGCACACAAGGCATTGTGGGCATGGTAACATAAAGAACACAGATGTCCGAACAACAGCAAACAAAAGTCAGTTTCAGCTGGATCCCTTATTACGCACAGTAATTATTGTGCAGGAAAAGATTTGCGTACTGTTGTACTGGTAATTTATGGTTGTAAAGACCAGCTACTCTAAACAATAAAAGCTTCACATACATAAACAGCCTTTAATGTTCAATCAATACCATACAGCTGCCTCATACTGTACATCAGCCAATAATTCAAACGTAAAAAAAATGTAAACAACAATTGGTTACATGCATTTCTCAATACGGACTACACTTTTTTTAACTCCTCAGTGCTCACACAGTTCACAACACAAAGTGACACATCAGTAAATCTCACTTTCAAAGTGCACCAAAACACTACCTGCTGTTAAACCAATATTTATCATAAACTCCTTCAACCATTAAAGAGCAAATAATCTCAGCCAGCAACAACATTCTGTCACTCAAAACACACTAACCTTAAAATACTAAATACAAGTAGCCTTATACAAGGTGTATCAGTGAAATAAAGGTCAATTTATTAGTTAATGCAGTAGTTATTGTTGTGACAAGTCAGAAGCGTGTGGATCCATTTGCAGCTTTTATTTAGAATAGTCAGACAATACTGGGTCAAATACCGGCAAGGCAGAACAGCAGAGACAAGGCAGAGACAGAGTCGTGAACCAGACGAGAGATCGGGGCAGGCGGCTAGCAAACAGAGTCCAGGTGAACCAATCCAAGTCGGGGCAGGCAGATAACAATCGGAGAATCGGGAAACAGTCCAAGAACAGATGCACAGAAAATCAAACACAGGTATAACGCTCGGAAATGACAGACAGGGCAAATCAAGACTTCGCAGAGAGTCTCTGTGTGTGAGTGGCTTATATGTGTGTGTGTGTGTATATGAGGTGCAGGTGTGGATGAGCAATCAGTCCCAGGCATGAGGGGTGATGGGAATTGGAGTCCGAATGGGAATGACTAATATTCGGGAGACGGTTCCCTCTGGTGGTGCGGAGGAGGCGGTACGGGAGCCTCCTCTGTAACAGTTATCATGCACTAACTATCATGAGCTTACTCTTTTGATTTACTACTCTTCATTAATAATTCACGTTCATTCATAATTAACTGATGACAATACACACTACCATTGTTAAGTTTGGGGTCATTGATAAGTCTCTTATGTTAACCAAAGCTTTGTTCATTTGATCAAAAATGCATTAAAAACAGTAATGTTGTGAAATATTATTACATTTTTATTTTAAAACTGTTTACTGTCACTTTTGATCAAATAAATCCATCGTTTCTGAATAAAATGATTATTTCTTAAAAAAAAAAACTTACTGACCCCAAACTTTTGAACAGTATTGTATATAACTTGAAATGTCAAATACGTATTTACATTAATCAACATTAATCAAAATGCTGTAAAAATAATGTATCCCACCCTCCCTGCATAATCACTCTGCAAAGCCACGCCTCCTCCAAAACACATGATTGCGCACAAGCTGAACAGAGGCTAACCAGTGACACGATGAGAGACGGCATTGGTGGAGGATTGAATGCAACACAGTCAGATTACCTCATGTCTCATTCACCGGTGAGAAAATATTACAGTGCAAAGCGCATAATATTACAATAAGAACAGCTTCCATTGTCGCTCGGTCTGCAATAGCGTAATGGAATGCGCTGATGATGTATACAAAAACATACACTGACAGGCAGGTAGGACAGCCTATCATCGTCCTCGGACCGAGGAATATGATTGGACAAACATTTTATGGTCCTACGCATTCCACAGACGATATAAATACATTTAGCCCACTTAACTTAGTGACTGCTATCATGATGTAAAGAAACTTTCAACTAGCATAACAAAAAATGTTTTTCAAACCAACTCACCTATCCTGCCTTTAACATGCAGAGCATTACTGTGAAGTGTTACCAATGTTTCATTTCGTTATCTTGGATCTGAACAGCACATGTATTGTTATGCACCTGTGATGCAATCTTTTTTGCATGCCTGGTCCATCCTTGGCAATCCTCTGCAGATAAATCTGAATATCCTGCATTCACTGCATCTAGGAGGGTCATCTGATCATATGAATAGTGGTCTTATACTTTATAAGACATTCCTGGGATTAAGGAATGCAAAGTGAGGTTGAAGGTCATAATATGCTGATACACTACGACTGCAAGACAGTGGTGAAAAGTCATTTTCTTCACTTATTCTTCAAGTCTTACATGAAGGTCATCCTAGAATTAAATGATGCATTCTGCATTGTGACCCAATTACAGATGCATCCAGTCACTACTTCCTCTGCCAGCCATGTTTAAGTAACAGAATCATTATAAAAATGTAGGCTATTTCAGATTTTTAAATCGATTATTACAAAATTTCTCAAAAAATGTTCTTAGCTCTCAGCTCAGTGTTTTTCAGCTAAAAGTGGAATCAACTGTTGTAGACCTAATTGGGTAACACTTTACAATAAGGTCTCATTTGTTAACATTAGATAATACATTAGCGAACATGAATTAACAATGAACAATACATTTTAACAGCATTAATTAATCCTTGATAAGCTAGTTAATAAAAATACAATTGTTTATGTTTTGTTCACTAATGTTAACACATACAAATTTTGTAAAAAATGTTTTATATAAAAATATTTGTATAAATGCTGAAATTAGCATTTAAAGATTCATTATTGCTGTATAAGTACTGTTCATTGTTAGATGTATATTAAATAATGTAGTTAGCTAATGTTAACAAATAAAAGCTTACGTTTTTTTTATAGATTTTGAATATTCTTCAATAAGGTATTACTACGGTGGCCGAGAAGTGCAAAGCAAATCACAATTCTGAAAACAAAATAACAAATTACAAACGCAAATGCAAGTCTAAAAAACAAAATAACAATTCAGAAAACACAACAACAATTCAGAAAACATTATAACAAGTCAGAAAACACAATGACAAATTCGAAAACAAAATAACAAGTCAGAAAACACAACGACAAATCAGACAAACTGGAAGAGGTAGGTATAGTTTGAGACAGCGCCATTGGTTTGGGATTATTCACCGCTGACTGGACGAGACATCTGTCAATAGCAAAAGGCAGGATCGAACCCGGGTCGATCGTGTCAAAAAGCCAATGACGCGCTTATCCATCTGCGCCACTGGAGCTGATGAGTCACAGCCACTTTTAACTAAATCTAAATAGACACCCAGTATTTTTTATTCCAGAGTAAGGGCAATTCATACAATACATTTAAACTGAGCTACTTTAATACCATCTCCGAACTTTCTACCACGACTCTGCTGTTCTTCGGCTGGTTCTTCCCTGTATACGTTGATTGGCAGATGTCTCGTCCAGTCAGCGGTGAGTAATCCCAAACCAATGGCATTGTCTCAAACTATACCTACCTCTTCCGGTTTGTCTGATTTGTCGTTGTGTTTTCTGACTTGTTAATTTGTTTTCGGATTTGTCGTTGTGTTTTCTGAATTGTTATTTTGTTTTCGAATTTGTCATTGTGTTTTCTGACTTGTTATAGTGTTTTCTGAATTGTTGTTGTGCTTTCTGAATTGTTATTTTGTTTTTTAGACTTGCATTTGCGTTTGTAATTTGTTATTTTGTTTTCAGAATTGTGATTTGCTCTTCACTTCTCGGCCACCGTAATTACTGTTCAAAAAAGCACAGTGATTCATTAACATGTACAAAACAATTATGAAAAATAATGGAAATATGTGCAGATTTGTACATAGAATCTTGGTAGTGGCTGAGTTGGTTCAGAAAAACCAATGTGAATGATATGGTCACTGAATGCATTTCGTATCAAAGCAATTGAAAAGCAATTAGCAAGTTTAGACCACAGACACAGCTGCTGCACTAACTGTGTGAAGAGCTTTAATGTTATAAAAAAACTAATCTGCACATAGAACACAACTTTGCACAGTCCTGGTTTTAAGTCACTTTTTATATAAGAACAAAGAATCCTGTGAAATGAAGTGTGACTTGACTTTCCATCACGTCCCTGAAAATTTAGATCACACTTCATTTTTAATCGCACATGCTTTAGTAGGTAGTAACCGCTCCATCACGACAAGGTCCAGATATAAGCATGACTGTAAGGCAGCTATGCCCACTGCATCTTCAAAAGTACCGACAATTAATCATCACTCGGCCTGCTGGAGCCCTATAATGCACTACCTATTCTTGAGTTACCGGAATGAGTAATCCTTTGAAATGTATGTGCAAAATAATACTTCCTCCGAGAGTGGATGGAGATTTTATACCTCCTTCTGAGAGAAGTGGGTGTGATGATATAATTGCTGTCTTCTGCCATCCTCTTCACTATGAGCCGCCCTGGTCATCCTGTGGCGCACGGGCCCACGTTAGCACACAGTAGCTGTGCTAATTGGCCGTGTTGCATATTGTAAAATCAGATACAGTCACACGGTGTGCATCACATTTCACGGAAACGGCAGCTTGAATAATCGTTAAAATGTAAATTCTCGTCTAAATGGGTTTCTTTTTTGCAAGGAACATCTACTGTTCCTGAGAAGGGTAATAAATGCGTTACTGGGAGGCTTAATTTTAATGACGAGCCATAAAGGTAGGAAATTAAAGCTAATTACCGGGTCTGCCATAGAAATGTGTCTGGTCGACCCTCCCCTCGCACACCAGAGTTGCCTCAAATTTATCGAGGTCAATCACCATTTACGCGACATTGCCCTACTTCTCGCCAGGTTCAATTAACCGAACCGAGGAATAAGGACTGGATCGCTCGGCTAAATATTATGACTTGCCTGACACAATGTAAAATTTTACAAAAGCACACCAAACGCTGACGTACTAAACACATCCTTGCGGGTCACGAGTCCGGTCTTATCAAAAAGCGTTCTACTCGACGAAGCAGCATGAAGCCAGCGCTCTGCGGAGAGATAGCGCCCGTTGGCATATCTACCAGCTTTCAGTCTAATTTTCTCTGCCTCGGGCTCTCAGTGGCCTCTTTGCGCATTCTATCACCCTGAGCCTTCTCACCGTGCTGCCCACTGGACCGGTCTCCCCTCCCTCTGTCCTGACCTCCTCTCCAAGCACCTATGGTCCTTAGGGGTGCAGCCACAGCCGTGAGGGACATTAATAACAGGCAGTGCTCTTCGTTACGCCTCCCTGTCGCCCCAGCAACAAATTAATTCCACTTATTTATCTCTCTCGCCAAGGTCGGTGTGGATGGAACAACTGTTTATGGAGCAAAAAGGACGAGGAATTATGGGTGATGTGCTGCGGCTGACAACACCGTTTGTTTTCTCTGGCGCACTGCGAGCGAGATAAAGCTTATAATGATCGATTTGATAACAAAAACTCTGCAGTCTTACGTTTCCCTGCTCGTTTTGATGAACATATTTTTTTTGTAAGTGCACTAACTGCATAAAATGAGAATATAGAGTTAACGGCGAATGATAAAGAGGCAGCCATTTTGAGAGCATTTATCGTGGTCATTGTCATCGTCTTGCGAGAAAATTCTCGTCAGGCACATTTGTCTAGGCAACAAAAGTAGGAGTCAGGACTGATGAAATCTGTTTCCCCGACCACAGCAGCCCACAGACCCTCTCCCTCCCGCTGACACGAACAGTCGGCCTATGAAAAATCATACAAATTATACATCATACTACACTGCTCTCATGATTCACCTCGGGAGCGAGAAGGACAGCAAGGTCTTTAAACAGGAAAATCTTGAATCTGTGAAGAGGATCTCTGAAGTAGCTATTCAAGGTGAATTGTGACCTGCTCCACCACACTGAATTGTTTTGACCCACAAACACATTTTGAGATTTATTTACTGAATGAAAACAGAAAGTCTTTCTAATGATATAATTATTGTGTTCACATATATCAGTAGTGTTTGTATAAAGATTTGTTTGAGAAAATTGTATATATATAATACATATATATATATATACAGTGGGTACGGAAAGTATTCAGACCCCCTTAAATTTTTCACTCTTTGTTATATTG
>NW_015555749.1:362042-362377 GCF_001515605.1 Sinocyclocheilus anshuiensis
AGCAAATGGCTGCAATATAACAAAGAGTGAAAAATTGAAGGGGGTCTGAATACTTTCCGTACCCACTGTATATAAACATATATTTCAGCATCCATTACTTTAGTCTTTAGTATGAAATCCTGATCCTTCAGAAATCATTCTAATATTCTGATTTGATGCTCAGACTTAATGCTTTTGTGGGAAACAATGTTTTTCAGGATTCTTTGATGAATAGAAAGGTTTAAATAGATATTTTTTGTAACATTCTAAATGTCTTTACTATCACTTTTGATCAATTTAATGCATTCTTGCTGAATAAATGTATTAATTTCTTAAAAAAAAAAAAAAAAAAAAAC
>NW_015555749.1:363134-413273 GCF_001515605.1 Sinocyclocheilus anshuiensis
ACTCACTCACACACACACACTCACTCACTCACTCACTCACTCACTCACTCACTCACTCACTCACTCACACACACAAACACACACAAACACACACACACACACACACACACACACACACACACAGTGTTTTGGCTGCAGGCTGTGTCTGGGTGTAGTGTTTTTTCCCTTAGGCTTAGTGGTTGCCCAGGTCCCTAATGGCCTCATACACAGGCATCTCTGCTCCGCATCCTGTGGCTCCTGCAGCCACAGTGGCAGTGAGAAATGGCTGCAATATCCCAGTTGCCACAGCAAAGTCTGTCAGCAGTAATGGCGCCACCTTAACGGATCTCTCACTGCTCTTCTACCTCTCTTCCTCCCCACTTTCAATTTAGTTAAAGCCCTGTCAAACTAAATCCATTTGGGAAGACAAATTAGCCCCCTTCCCCAATGAAGTATCAGGCGTAGGTCATGTAGAACCGTATGGGCACTTATTCACGTTGCGAGCAGTGCAGGATTAAAGCGCCACCATAAGACATATATATTCCTGCGAATGGACGCGGCACATTTGCAGTTTCACTGAATCAGCACAGTGACTTCCTGGACTCAAAGGGTGTATTTCTTAGAAATATACATCCTTGAGGTCTGCTGACGTTTGTAATTGCATTAATGAGTAAGAAGTGTTAAATTATGACAGCTGACTGAGGTTTGAAAGTTTTGACAAGTATTGCAGTTTTGATGATAAAGGGATAGACACCAAAAATGATTCTGTCACCTTTATGTCATTCCAAACCTGTATTTTCTTTCTTTTTTCAAAACGAGCATTGGTCCCCCAATGACTTTTATTGTATAGAAAAAAATATTTTAGGCAAGGCCTATAGTACATTTGATACTGAATGGTAATTTAAAGTGTTTCAAATAAAAAAGGATTTTAAAATAACCATTAATTCATTAATAACAGATTATTAAGAAATAAAATTTACAAAAAAAAAGCTAAACAATAAAGATTCTAATAAAAATTGAGTCGTACAGGTTTGGAACAACATGAGGGTGAGAAAATAATGACAGCTTTTTCATTTTTGGGTGAATTTTCCCTTTAAAGTAATTTATTATATAATGGGAGAGCCGAAGCAAAACTTCGGTTTTCAGGAACATGAGGTATAATCCACATCATAAAAGAAGGAGAAAAACATATCATTTACAGAGAAGAGCACACAACATGAACCCTGTCGGTGTGCCCTTGTTACATTAGAAAGAGGCCTGCTCTGTTTCAGCACAGGCTACAGAGCAAAGTTGCTCTTTTGACATCTGTTCCATTTGCTCTTCTCAGTTTGCTGAGTGCTTTTTCTATGAGGTATTATGGTTTTTGGCACATGCTGTGGATGCCAGCCTGCTCTCTTCTTTCTCTCTTCCTCTGTTTCTCACTCAAATCATGGTATGAATGCACACATGCACATCTGAAGACAGAATGAACGGAAAAGAAATCAGAATCAAGACTGTTTTTGCCAGGCTTGGCACAGGCACGATTTGTATAATTGCTTTTGACAAAAATGCTTTGTCTATCAAATATCATTCTTCATTAAATTGCCTAGGATTCAATAAGCTGTCATATTTCCATATTTCCAATTTGACAGGTTGTTCTTGTGGTGGGAATCTAAATGTATTCCAAAGCTCGCTCTCCACTCGAGCGCGGCGTGGTTCGCACTTATCATGAGGAGCAAAGAGGAGAGAGAAAACTCATTTCTACCCAGTGTAAAGAGCTCCAATTCATTAACATAACACCATACCAGACATGAATATGGATTATTGGAAATCTTATGAAAGAAAACAGCCGCACTTATCCAATCTTTGCCTTCCATTTTAAAAAGCATTAATTGGAGATACAGATTCAAAGGAAGAAAGACTCAATTAAAAAGCAATTAGAACCCAGATGGACCAATGCAGCCAGAACATGTCAGCAATCACCTTTTAATCAATTAGCAAAAGCATTATGAAATAGGATTAATGAAGATCGCTCTGCACTTCATTGTTTGCAAATACAAGAGGAACAAAATGACAGAGCAAGAGTTGCAATGTTCTTCGTATCCGTCAGCCATTTACGTGCCTAGATCCGTGAACCTGAAAGTGCTTTTCATTTGAATATGACTAGATATACTTTGAATAGCACCACCTTCCATAACCAATCGAACAACTACTCCACCGGCATTGCTAGGCAACCCTTCTCCGTGTGACGCTAGTCTTCTCTTCGGTCCCAAGGGGAACATCAGCTATTGTTTAAGACCTTTTCTGGTAACTACGACAACTCCTCTCACATAAAATCTTTTGTTTTACATCATTCAAGCATCATACAGCTCTTTTATAGTTTCAACACAACCCACACCAAAAGCACTCTTTGCATCTTCCCACTACTGTGAATGTTCCCACCCAAATTAAAAAGGGATCTTAGAAACCAAAACAAGCTAATGGATGAATATTAAATAGATCTTAGTGCACAAGGATGTAGGGCAGAATCAATATGCCTTGAATTGCAAGAAAAGAGTAAACAACATACATTTAAATCATTTACAAGGATGGAAAATGCATACATAGAGGTGTATAATATCCTTCCTGTCTCTGTAAACAAAGCCAGCAGGAGAGAGCAGTTGTGAAGGGTAAAGCGAAAGGGTACAGGCATCTATCTCTCGCTGGTAAGTGTAAAGTTCAAGGCAGTGGTGTAGTGCAGGGTATATGCAGGTATACGGCGTATACCCACTTCTTTATCAGTCAGCATTGACTCATCCTCATGTTTCCATCCAAAGTTGTGAATTTAACTTATGTGGAAAAACTGGAATATCACACAAAACATTTGCAAATAAGCAACATTTTCTTCTAACGAGTCAAAAAGACACGAAACATAATAAATGCGGTCATTGCTTTCGGAAGTGGATGCCTGCTGTTTGGGAATGCAGTCATAAAAGACAGTTCTGGGAGGCAATTATAAAGAGATACTTTGACGACAGACTGTGCTCAGGCATTTCAGAATGACCATAACATTTCAGATGCTGTGCAACAAAATCGGTCCGATGGTTAGTCAGGTTATGCCATCCCATCGCGCAAAGTCACATGACCTTTTTGATGCGCTTGGAGAAATTTATTTGGTAAATGTGTTTCCATCTCCCATTATTCGCATTAACTCTTTTTCGCACAAGTCAAAAACCACCTCAAGCGAGCGTAAAAACTTTTTTGCGAATTAAAGGATTTTTTCCCAAATTTGGCTTGTTTCTGATGCGATAGGCCTACTTCAAAATGCGCAAAAAAAAAGAGTGATGGAAACAGCTAGTGACAGAGATGCTGCCTGTTCAACTTCGAATGAAGACGTCAATCAAGGTGAGCACTTTTTTAATAACATATATTAATAAATTATGTTAATAACATATGTCAGGGCTCGAAATTACCATTTACCCATCACTGTATGCAGGGGCGATTCCAGGATTTTCATTTAAGGGGGGCTCAGCCCCCAATGAGGGTATAATAAATAAATATATATATATAAAAATGATTGACTAATAGTGGTTGTATAAATTTATATACCAAAGTTTGGAATAATTACGTTTTTTTTTTTTTATGCTGCACTGATGAAAAATAAAATAGTCATTGACATTGTGAAATAGTATTACATATTTGAAAGAACTGTTTTCTATTTTAAAATGTAATTTATTCCTGTGATGGCAAAGCTGAATTTTCATATACATACAATAGCTTCACTGCACACAGCTGTCTCACATTTCATCATCAAATCCTGCTCCAAGACATTCAGAGGGTAAAATAAAAAGGCAGCAATGAGTTTCTAAGCAACAACGTACACGTAATGTACTCCCATTTCCCCTCAATCAAAGATACATGATCATACCACTCACACCAACTGTTCGTAAACAAAAACCACTCCTCCAATAATGCACTGCAAGATGACATGACAAAATCTGTACCGCTCCACTATCCTTCACAGACTGCTTGTTATATTTCATTAAAACGTGCTTCAAATAAAAATCACCACTTCAAAGTCTTTAAGAACACCTTCTTAAAAGTTTGTTGCTCAAGGAAATGTATCACCTAAACCAGCCCAGGAAGTCATTTAACACAGCACAGTGTTTCCATTTCCAGTCTTGACTCAGGATTCTGTTCTTGTGTTTCCTGTTCTTTTACATTTGCATCCGTATTTGGCATGATTTATGGCCTAATGATCTCCAGCCCAGTTTCTCCAGAACAGAATGAGCACAAATTATCCCCGTCCAAGACGTCACATCCCCAGCCAGTGCTGATCTACTGCCCCCCTCTCCACACGAGACGAATGATCAGCCCCAGAGCCACTGTGGCAGTGAGCCCATCTTGTGTTTGCTATTAAAAATGTGATGGGCCATACGTTTAGATTGAGACAGCCAATCCAAGAGGTCTCTCTGTTAAGTCAACTTAAATGAATTGGCCAGGCAGCGGCACTTTGGTGGCTTCAACTGACGATCACAGGAAAACAGTCTTGTATCTTTATAAAACTTAACAAGCAGAGTTTGCTACTTCAGTCAACTTTATCACTATATTCAATTTTGATCATGCCACCACTGTTCGATTTTCATGACATGCCTGTGCTTGACATTTCAGCTAAAAATGAAAATTCGGTCATCATTTACTCTCTTGTTGTTCCAAACCAGTATGACTGCCTTTCTCCTGTGAGGTTCAAAAGAAACATTGGTCCCTATTGGCTTTCATTGTATGACCAAATAAACCCCCCAAAGGCATTGTTCAAAATATATTTGTATTACACAGAAGAAAGTAATCAATAAAAAAGTCTCTGTGTTTTAGCCATACGATAAAAGTCAGTGTGGTCCAATGTTGTTTTGGACTGACTTTTATTTTTATTTTTATATTTTTCAAAATATCTTATTTTGTGTTCCAGAGAGGAAACAAATCATATACATGTTTGGAATGGCATGAAATGATGACAGAATTATCATTTTTGGTTGAACCTTCCCTTTAAGAGATTCTGACCACATCCATTCATCGACTGAAGTGGTCAGCAGGATGTGAGAAAACCACCCCGACAGAAAGCCTGAAGATGGAATGGCAAAAACATCCCTTCCAGAGCAATGGCTTAATTGGCCTGGAAGCTTTTAATGGCAAGAGGTTTCCATTTTAATAAGGGGGTAACTACAGCCAGTCCATGGCCCAAATCAATTATACCCTAATATAAATTTAGCAGTCCACACTCATTGAAATTCAAATAGCTCCCAGCCCGTGTCAAAAATATAAATGGCAAGATATTTTTAGAGTTGACATATAGAGTGGCAAACATTATGTCATTACAGGATAATTAGCAAAATAATTAAGCAAACAGAAGGAGTATCAGCAAGGGCAAGACACACAACGCTTTCCGTGTGAAACATGTCACTGTGGTTTGTTATTAAAATACACACAATGTCAATCACAGCCCTTCATTATATCAGTGATGTAATTGCGTCGCTGAGTAAATTACACACTCATTAGAAATGTCACGCGGATACCCTTATTATGTTCAGCTGGCCGTGCGGTTCTCCGGATATCCGTAAAGCCCCGGCCGTGTTGTGTGAATAAATACGTGCATTAATGTAGAGAGACACTGATGACCTCATAAATGTCAAACGGAGAGAATCATGATCTCTCAGTATCTACTATTAAACAATTACTCTGCCCCCTTTGGGACAGTGGGCCGGAGATTAATGAGTACCCGCGCACCCCCAGGGAGGCCGACTGGTGCCGGCCGCCACAGATTTGGCAGGTCAAGAGGAATGGGGAAATGGCAGAGCTCATTGTCCCGCGAGGGTGCTCCCCATCCCTTCAGTGCGAGAAATTTGAAATGTATCAAAGTGGGCTAAATGGAAGTATTTAAATATGTATTTTCCCTTCTGAGGCCTTTACGCATTCATGTGTTCTGTTAATTAAGGCATTACAATTACCTCAAGAGGACAGCTTGAATTTGCACTTGAATCTGCGATGGGGCAAAACAGCCCTGTTTATGGTTTCATTAAAAAACCTGTCAATCAATCGCACAGAAGATGGTGTTCTGTTTATCTTTATGCATCGCAAACCTTTAAGGGCAACTAGCCGCAGGGATCCGACTGGTTATTTTTTTATTTATTTTTTTTCTCACCATAACCTGAATCTGAAGTTCACATATGGCACTTAAAGGAGCGACTATGAATGCATACGCTTTATGACTCATGAGATGGGAGTCACACAATCCACATCTTTCTTCACAATCCACCGACTGTGAAGAGGAAAATGCTTAGCAGCCTTTCTCATGCATATTTACTGCTTTTCAATACACAAGCTGTCATCACGCATCACTTCAGAGCTTAAAAAAATCTTTGTGTGCGCGTGTGTGTGTATTTAAGGTTCATTTTCAAATGCGCATGTTTATATGTTTAATCGCGTTTAAAGGTCAAGCTGGCTACAGTACTTTATTGTAGGAGCTCTATCAGAAATTAGAATACAAATAAGTGTCCTGTTTATTCCTGGCATCAACTTGCTCAAACAACAATAAATCACGATTATTACATCTGCTACCGGGGTATAAGAGAATAAATAAAGTAAAAAATAATCTCTTGACAATTTGGCTGCTAGCAAACGATGCTCTATGAAGGTAAGTGGCACAACAGGGAGTGAGATACTGCCAGCTCTACTCATGGGAGATTTATGCTGATCTTAAATAACCAAGGTCGGACGTATTCCCGCTGAAAATGAAACTGTTGTGCAAACTCAGCTTAGGGCCCCCACCCTTCCGCCTCAGGGACTGTGACTTGTCTGCCCAGGATATAGTTTTCCATCACCTCAGTCACTCTCCTCTATTGACTGCAGGCTATCGATTCAACGTCTGATCTCCATCTCGCTCACCTGGGGAGCTTGTGTGTCCGTTGTGTATTGATTTGTGTTGCCAATGATTTCTCTTTTTGTTTTCTTTCATTCTTTTTTCCGTGTTTCGTTTTTAGAGGGTCGTCGCGACTTCTTACTTCTATGTTTAATGCAAAGCTCAAAAACACAGTTCTATCTTTTGGTCAGTGAATCGCAGCTGCAGGATCCAAAACATCTATAATACCTGGAGAAAACTATCCATTCATCTCATTCTGGTGTCTTCTAGATTTTAGCTGTATTTGTATTGCTGCGCAAAATTTTTAGCTCTTTCAATTTATGAGAGTAAATCTTAATTTAATTGGCCACGCCCCACAGGAAACTGAATTGGTATTTGAATTGGAATGATAGGAAGGGAAATTTACTGAATCTATAAAACTTTAAACTTTAAGGTGTTTTTAAACATTTATAAAAACTATCAAACAAGCCTTTGAGAAACCAAAAAGTCTTGAAAAACTTTTTATGAATTTTATGAATTTACTTTATATGAATTGCTTTGAATGAGCTGAATTTGATTTTGCTTAACTTTTATTCTACTTCCTGACATTCAAATTCATTCATTCAAACTCAAATTCCAATAAATTTCCAAATCAAATTTAATTTCCTATTCTGAATGGTGTGCAACCTAGGTATTTAGTGTAAATTTAGATGTGCAATATTTATTTATTTAAAAAAAAAAAAAACTCTAAAATACAATAATATGGTTCTCTGCAAATTATAAATGATATTGCATAATTATTCTGTCACACCTCAGTCCATGGACCACTCATCCTGCCATTTCCTTTTAATATTGTATTCAAACCATGCTCCCTATATTCCCATTGCAAGTACTGCCATTCTGCCTTATCAAGTGTTCTTTCCTGCCCTTGTATCGACCTGTTTTGCCTGACTTTCGGATTATTCTCTGTTTAATTACTGATTTGGATTTATTTGCAGATTGTCTGCTCTATCGTGTTTAGAACTTTGCCAGGATTTTGACCATGTTATTCTGCCTGGCGTTTTGGATTGTTTGCTGTTTGCTTTTTTGAATAAAGGCAAATGGATTCTAACGCCATGAACACCATTCAGCTCCTGCCATGTCTACATTACATATACATTTAAAAAAAGGTATTACCCCCATAATTAAGTTCTATATACTTTTATGCAGTGACTTGTATTGTAGCTACAAAAAAAAGGAAACACTTGATTGTAGATGAACCACTTCAATTATGGCTTGGCTTGCAAAGCTTCAATTTCTACAGTATGTATCTTCCCCAACACTGCACACAAATCAAGGATGCCAATCACTATCAAAAGCCAGAGACAGACTTCAACTAATTAAATGTTTACAGGCCAATATCCTAAATCTCCTCCAAAAGGTTATATCTGCTATCAACTCACCACAGCACGCATGTGAACGTGCAGTGCAGTGGATGAGGATAGAACCCACCTACCAATGCTGGTAATGACTTTCTGGCAGGCACACCACAACAATGAGTCCAAACACTATCACACCTTGAGGGTATTTCAAAATAGCTTGACCTGATGGAAAAATACTGCCAGCGAGCATTGCTCCATCAAATTAGGCTCAGCATGTTCCTCTCCTTCAACAAGATAACAGTGTTGCTTCAACTCCAAAGGAGAGAAAGACAGAGTTATTCCTCCCTCTCATTACATAGTCTTTTTTGCCCTATTTTTACCACACTGTCTGCAATATAACATTTTGCAGTGTAACACGTAGGGCTATAATATCTGGTAATATCACACTGTTTTTATGAGGGTCATTTAGGTCTTAATGTAATGCTTGAAATAAATATGCTATTAAATATAATTATATTCCTAATTATATATAATAATCTAATGTTGCTAGCTATTACTTGACAATGGCATGGCTCACAGCAAGTATAAATGGCATTGTTAAAAATATTGTATAATATTGCTTCTCCCTTAAAGAGAGAAAAAAAAATCTATTCTATGCAACTTTAATTTGCAGAGATAAGCAAGGAAGAAAACCTCATAACTCAATTAGAAAAAATATTGCACCACGTAAATTAAAAACCATCTACACAATATTGTGGCTTGATTCTCTAAATATCAACGGTGAATATTATATTCCTAGATTTCAGTATACTGCGTTCACACTGGCAAATTGGGGCCACTGATGTCATTGTTCAGTTTAAATCCATTTAGAAGAGGTGGGTAATACATTTTGAATCGGTCTGGCATAGTGGCATTTGAGATTAAAGTGTCTCTCAGTGGCTAGACTGACATATCAAGAAATCCTTTTGCCTTTCCCAAAGATAAACCCCCCATCCCCAAAACGCATGAATGACATCTGCTGGTTACTTTTTAATTTCATTATAGGAATTTAATGAGAAAATCATCTTATTAACAATGATCGGCTCTACATAAATGGCGACGGTGAACTCATTGCGATCCCGACTGTCTGAGTATTCAGCACCTTTAGCCCAGACACAATCCTAAAATGTCTGCTGCTCTGATGGGGTTAGCCATGCCTCTGAACCCTATGAAATGAGCTGTCCTCCATTACAGACTGCTCCAATTGAATACATGTTGGGAAATAACCACCGCCATAAATCGTTTGTATTATCTGCTGAAAACACTGGCAAACTGTAGGTGTAGGATGAATACGGATAAAGTGGAACACTTGGGTTTAATCACATATCATGTTGTGTATATTTTTCAGGAACACTTTACAGTAAGGTTCAATTCGCTAACATTAGTTCATGCAATAGATATATTAGCAACAAGCGTTTTTTACAGCATTTACTAATTAATTTATAAATATTTTTTCATTCATCCTTGTTTCAAAATACCTCAGCTAAAATTACTACACAGCTCTCTGGAATGCTTGACTCCCATTGGTCAATCGCTGCATTTAACAGTCAGATTTAGTTTACTAATAGTCACTGTATATTTGACGGTCATCTGGTAACTGCATTGAGTTCATGTTTTGGAGGCTGATATTATACATGAATGGAGAACACCATTACATCTAACATCTACTCACCAATGTGCATCCATTTTTATGGCCCTGTCACTCATCCTCATACATTTGTATTTCAACGATAGTTTGGCTAAATTGGACCAATTGTTTTGTCTGTCATAATGGACATTTTTGTTTTAAGTGGAATCTTTAAGATTACCTACAGTAAAATAGTGAGGTATTGATGAAGCCATATGAATCACATTTGAAAACCAACACCAATGATGTCATAAAATGTCTCACTTTACCTGTATTATCTCATTTTTTTCTGCTTCACAAGTCTTGTTTCAGTCTGAAGTGGTTTGAAAAGATTTGTGGAGAGTGCTTCAGAAATGATTGAGAAAGAATGACCCCTCCATCATAACATGACTGCTAATCAGCAGAGGAAATTCCTACAAACAAAACTCTTCTGTTACAGGAAAAAAAACGACATTAGGCCACTTGACATTGACGTTCTAATGCTCTTTTCCCCATTTATTTATATCTTCTGAGCGAAATATCATCCGAAATGATTCCAACTGAAACTCTGTGTTTGATTGAAATGTGCACCCAATTTAAGATAAGGTCTAGCATAGGACTGGTGTCTTGTAGATATGAAGACTGGGAGACTGGAGGCAGTATTAAATCCATAAATAACATAACATACTCTTCCTCCAGAAAAAAAGGGGGAAAAAGGTATTTTTCTTTCTTTCTTGGCTTTTTTTATACTTCAAGCTACACAACATCAGTTCCAACTGGCAGCATGCCTGAAACACTGCCTCTCTTCCTCATAAAAAAGTATTTGAAGTTTTGTGTCAAAGAGCATTGAATGAGAACAGAGTAAGGTGATGGGATTTGTGATGGATGAGCGGCTGTTAGAATGCAGGAAGTGCTTATAACCGAAATGTGTGACCTTGTGTGACTTATGCTACAATTAAGATAAAGAGTTGGTCAGTTCATACTTGTTTTTTAGCCTGTACACAAAGTCTCACATGAAGCCAAAGTACAGAGTAGATTACCATCTTTTAATCTTTAATCACCTGTGTCTGTGAGGTAGCGATATTGATTCATTTCTAAATATTGACATTGTGGTTTATCTAGCAGGACAGTGATTTTTTTTTTCAGAACAGAAACCCGGCGGCGTTTTCCACCAGCGCACACTTACTTTATTTTCTCTGCGTTTCATTTAATACATCACAGTGTATGAATGAATGCGACAGTGGCAAGTCAGCAAAGGTACGGTTGTAGTAATTTAAGAGGCCGTTCCACTTTTGTAATTACATTAACGAGGCATCCGATGTGCAACGGCAGGCGTAATGGGATTTTAAATACGTATTGATCAACACGTCACAGCAGGCTTTCTTCTTCCTATCACACTCAGGGTCATCTGTGACAATGAAGCAAGTGAGTGATGGTATCTAAGGCGTGTTTCTTGGCAAAGAAGAAACGACTGTAAGCAGCTACCACAGCATTTTTCTAGATTATAGCAAAAGCTAAACATGCTAAATGGAACAAGCGGCCTGGATGATTTCACTCGCAACAGACATGAGAGCAAATGCACAAAGACCGTTCATGAATAGAACAAATTTGATACTTCTACCACAACATTGCTGCCATGTCAATTAGACTTAAAGAATTCTAATTTGGAGTCTGTGTAGTCCCACCTGTGAACCAGGCTTTACAGCGCCTGCAGCAACGATTCAGCTTCACAGGCTCTCTCCGTGTGAAATGACAGCAATTAAACCCAACCGGCCTTCTGCGCATCACCTGTATTACCGCACAATCCTCCCCAAAGCAACTTAGCATAAGAACAACAGTAATACAGCTGCAAAGAGCAGACAAGCCCAATCTCACAGACGCACACTTCATCTATGCTGTTTGGCACTTATTTAAATAAGATATTTGCACTTGTCTTCGAACCGGCTAATGTCAAGTAAAAATGGGTTTATGCATTCCCAGAGGGAAGCACACATATAAACATAAAAAATGTCTCTGTGAGGGCTTAGAGTTCATTTGTGCTGAAAGCAAGGACACTGCTCAAAGGACTCCTGATCTTCAAAGGTCTCTAAACATATGACATATTCAATTCATACTCAACTCATATTCAAGGGATGTGGATTACATAGACAGAGAAACATAATTAAGGATACATGTACAGTTTAGTACAAATACAGTTTAATTTACCTGAGAACTGACATTTAACAATGTAACTGTAACAATTCAATTCAATCAAATCAAAGAAATTATTACAGTTATTCAACATTAGATTTTTTAATTTAAATGATCAAGCTTTTTTCCTTGGGGGTTTATTAACTAAACTTTTCTTCAGTCTGCTGTAAGAACTTTGCATGGACTGTTTTTGTAACATTCCAAATCTTGCAGGGCTCTTTGTGAAAACCAGCCCAAACTTTCATTATAAATGCTAAGACGACAAGCATGTGAAATCGCATGGTGATAGATGCGCTTTTTCCAATTTTTCACTTAAGAACTTTATCTCACATTTAAACACACCTTTAGGAGAAACAGAATAGCTAATACTAAAACCTTTTTTTATAACTTCAGTTATCATATTTGGTCATAGCTCAATTAAAATTTAAAACTGCAACTGAAAATGTTTACTCCGTTATTTAGTTCTGGCACTCATTTAACATGCATAAGAAAGTAATAAGAATAGAGATTTTATATGTATATATTTATTGACTTTTACAATAAATTTCAGTCGTGCTGGTAATTTATATTCTTAGCCATGCAGAGCTCAACTGAACATCCCAATATTAAGATTGAGATGAAACAGAAGTTTTCCTGAATCTCTGATTATATTATGTGCTGCCTTGTAATTAATTAGGCTGCAATTATTGGTAAATTTGTGTTGTAATTGTTTCAAATTTAATTGCAGGACTTCACTGAAGCACATAACGAAATGTGTGCAATTAGGAAGATGCTATGAGAACGGTAAACAGAATATAAATGAACAAGAAATGCAAATTTCACTTCATTTCCTTTCTCTATGACAACTGTGCTCCTCACACAAACATATATCCACATAAAAATAACACAATGCAAAATTCATTTGATAACACGCACCGTTTCATTCAATTTTACAGACAGATGAAAACCAATTTTCTATGAGAAAATGGAATGAGAGAAAATATAAATGCCTCTGAAAATGTATTCAAATGTGCTAAGAGAAGCCTGAAGCCCCCACATCTCCTGTGGGCATTAGCCCATTCAGGATAGTGTGATGGCCTGGGTGTCAATGCTTTACAGAGCACAATCAAAGAGACCCGCGAAAGACAGAAAGCACACCTACCTGCTCCGCCTATCACGGATCCCTCATATTTCAACCCAAGGTGAATAACCCCCATCAGTCTATGTGCATTTAAAGTTCAGTGGATAATCCAGCATGCAGTGGTCTGTGAGCCGAGTGCAGGATGTGAGTACTTGCAGTTGTGATAGTGCCAGGTGTCATCCACTTACCTTAGCTGGATCTCATCGGGCTCTTCAAAAATTGTAATTTAATATCAAAGAGCAGTAAAGTGCTACTAAATTAATATGTATTGGTGCGTACAGGCTGTATGGAATGTACTAAAAGAGACTAATGCCTGCAGAATATGAAAATCCGAATATTACCTCTTACCTGATTTTTTTGTGAAGATCTGACAACACGTATTCATATTGAATGCTTTTAAATGTGCCCTCGTCAACTCTTTTGTGTGGTCAATATTTAATGCAGATTTTTTATATATATAAATAATGGAGATAAACCTCTCTATCTATAGAGATCTTTATTATGTCCATATATTATTATTTTGTAATACTGTAGATTATGACAAATGGTTA
Organism: Sinocyclocheilus anshuiensis; assembly: GCF_001515605.1. Lineage (NCBI taxonomy): Eukaryota > Metazoa > Chordata > Actinopteri > Cypriniformes > Cyprinidae > Sinocyclocheilus > Sinocyclocheilus anshuiensis. The sequence goes on from NW_015555749.1 coordinate 376,831, forward strand.
ATTGCCTTTAGGAATTAATACATTTTGTGTTGCCAATAATAATGCATCTACATTTTCTGTGCATTGATTTTCTATACAACTAAATATTACTAGCAGACTAATTAAAATGTGCTGTTTTCCTTCCTAACCCTGCATTACATTCGTTGACACACTGCACAATGACGCATTCCCATTTTCATGACATCTCACCTACCTTCCAGCCCCTCGTCATATTTATAGGGAGTGACACAGAAAAATCAGTGTGACTTCAGTACCACAAATAAACAGATGCATGTGTATAGCCACAGGTACAGGAATATACATGGAGAGCTTAAAGAGCTCAAGTTAAACTACATTATTACATAGTATGAAAGAAGCATTATATACCTTTCCTTTTCCCTATGATATTGACATAATGGTTCCATGAAGAGAAAGTCCAGAGAGATACAGGAAAATACAAAGGAGAGGAAAGAGGCAACAGTCAGAATCATGGCCGCTTGTTAGATTCAGAGACAGAAAAATGAAAGGTTATGTTCAAAAGAGACTCCATGCATTGCAGACAAAAACAGAGAGGGCAGCCAAGAGGAGATGGAAGCTTCCTATCGTGATACATGCCAGAACATGACGATGCATGAATAACGAACAGACAGCTAATGCTTTCCAGTTTCGGAGCTCGAGAATACAGACTAGCACATTTACAAAGAGTGAACAAACCCGAGAGAAGTCCCTGTAACTCACATCATCCACTGGGTTGAAAGTACTTTTCCCCCTCTATATGAAAATGAAGTTGGCAAGCAGCAATGGAATAGTGGGGCTGTTGAGAGAATGACGGAGAAAAAAACTAAAGCGCAAAAGAAGCGGCATGATGGGTTGAGGGGAAGTTAAAGCGAAAAGACAGAGAGAGAGAGAGAGCGAGCGAAGGAGAGACAGAGGAGAGGGTGGGGAAAAAATGGAAAAGACCAAACCATCCACTGACTCAGCACCAAGCCAGAAAGAAAGCAGCCCCAGTAAATCCCTACCAGCAGTGAATGGAGATGAGGAGGATTCAGCACAAGGCAGTGAGAGAGAGAGGCTGAGAGATGGAGGAGGGAGTGGCTGATGGAGGCAAAAAGGTGAGTAAGAAAGTAAACCCATACCTTGGTCGCCCATCATCAGGTGCGCAAGACCTTAAGGGAAGACAAGAGCACAGTCAGCAGAGAGAACGGGATCATGGGAAGGTTTTCTGTCACATTGACACAATGTGTGGGGTGGGGTGGGGGGAGGGGGATTCAAAAAGCATTTCCTCAACCCAGCGGTTGCAATGCTTTATTGGTCACACTCGAAAGAGACAAATCTAGATTGGAAAAGAAAAAAAATCTCTTTGCTGTCACCATACATCAAACATGTCGTCCGCCTGGTCAGCCTTCCACAGGAAGAAGATGACATATACACAGATTGGATCTTAACAAAATTAAGTTTTTGCACACAAAAATGTGTCAATACAATAACAAAATATCTACAGCTTATATTGGGATAAATCAATACTATCCAGTTCATCTTTCATAGAATGTCTGTTTAGGTTCCTGTGAGCCACAGACAAAAAATATAGTAATACCTCCAAAAGAATGAATCTGAATCGAGAACGCATGTTTTTGCCTCAACTATAAACTGTATTTGGAATTGTTAGTAAGAAATAGGAGAGTTTGTCATTTGTCTATGGTACTTACCTGTCAAAGTCTGTCCAGGTTTTCCATTGCAGTGAAGGCTTCATTGTGTATGTATGTGAATTTCCATGTCATTTATTCACTATATAAGGTTTCAGAAGCTCATATTAGGAGCTACAGTCATGTGTCTGTATCTTTAGAGGGAATTTAAACAGGTTGGTATCCATTTGGCTCCAGTCTCTGGTTTCTGCTTAGCAGAGCACATGGATTTGAGTGAACCATGTGTTTACTGACAACCTCTAATTAAGGAAGTGCTCTCGATAATAAAGCTGAATGAAGTTGCATACCTTTTACCTGTGTTGTACACCAGTTCCACTTACTGTTTGTGTACTGTATTCAAATAAATAGGAAAAACTGAATATTTCTAAAAGAACGGGTTGAAATATGAAGACAGAGAGAAGTACATGAGTAGGGACAGGGGATGGATGAAAAGAAAATAGGAAAGAAAAAACATCTACCCACCTCCTACATAGGCCTCTTCTGGAGGGGCGGCCGAGGCGTGAAGAGAGAGAAGGAGACATTGATTAAGAAGCATGCAGACTGGAAGGTGGCCCAGTCTTGAGGATTACCGTGGTTACCATGCGTCTTATCATCCTGTGCCCAGGCCAAACATTCATTACCATGGAAAATGTGGAGACTAGAGGGTTTATTTGACTTTAAGTGTCCTCTGTCCTCCTCAAGATCTAATCTCATTGAGTCTTAGTACTCTGAAAGAGTGTTGTTCCATGGTGAGATGATGATAACACATTATTAAGTCATTCAAAAGCTGATAAAACACATGGTGAAATTGACTCTTCACAGTATATCAATGACCATGCACAAACATGCACATCGTAATTTAAAGTAAACTGGAAGACGGAGAAAAATGGTGGGACCCCTCACAGCTACAATTTTACTTCACAGAAGTTGTTTTACAGAAAGCAAAACAAAGAAAAAAATTAGGGATTTTTTTTATGTGCTTTGAAGGACTGTTCAGAACAATTTGTATATTTTGAATTAATATGTATCATTTTGAATGGCATTCATGGTTGCGTGTGAGGGGAATTTACAGGGGCTAGATGTGAAGCATGCACGTGTTCGGAAATAAAAACGCCGGTAGATGATGCAACGTGAACCTACTAAGAGAAAACAACATCATTCAGTCAGGTCAGTAATAAAGAAATGTACAATACCTGAATATGCATATGCATGTCATGTTATTACCCCCTTTACGTTGAAATTTTCATTTTTTAAATGACCTTTTATTCTGTTCTAAAACAAGAAGGTTACATTACCTTAATTCATGCATTCATTCAACACACCTTTTACTTCTGGTGACACTTTCAGTCCCTGGATCAACTCACCCAAGACTCCCTAAAAATGGACTTGGCTATCTTAAAGTTAAAGCATCCAATCGTACCTCCGTGTTTTGCATCTTGAGGAGGACAATAATGACCCGGGACTTACCGCAGCCGGTTCCTCCACCCGACCAAACACAAATTGCATGCACCACTACTGCCACGAAAACAAAAATGCTGATGAATGTATGAATAAACAAAACAAAAGAGAAAAAAATAAACAGAAAAGCATGCCATGCCAGAAAATATGACAAAGAAATATTTTGCTGTTAGTGTTGCAGTGATGAATGTTGATTTTCTATCCTCTCTTATCAGCTTATGAAGAGACTGACAAACCATACTTGCTTTGACAAATGTGCAAACTCATCCCACTGACAAAAAACAGCTTGGAGGGATGAAAATAATGCTACAAAAACAATAGTTTAATTAGCTTAAACCATTGCAAAACACTAACTAGCCATCTACACTGACTTTACAGCAGTTTAAAGGACCCACTCTATTGATTTTGTGCTTCAGCCCATCCTGCATACTGCAGAGACATGTGTGTCACGTTCTCTCTTACAAAACCTGCCAGACCAAGGCCGAAATATAGATATACAGTATTTATGTGTGTGGAAGCAGCAGCCATTTTGGAAGATCACCACACATATACGCTCCACCTGGTCTTCTCAGAGGCCGGCTGACCGAACAGCGGTTGTATTTACATTTCACTGACTGACAGATGAGGATCATGTAGCCTCTCCTTAGCACTGCAGAGCTCACATGGAGCCAGAGACATGCAGGCTTTCATTGAGCTGACAGCTTCTTTTAAGTGCTGGCCTTGCATACTGCCCTGAATTTGGCAGAGAATAAGAGATAGAAATTGAGGATGACCTACACGCACACACACGCTCACCCTTACTCTGGCACGGGCCAGCGCAGGCAGGGGGCAAACACGATGTGATGCCCGCACTCATGCAGCCCTTTACAAACAGGACTGCAGCTCCAGATGCTCGTTTAAAGCAGTTTTCAGTAAGTCAGAGCACGTTACTCTCAAACGCACACGCGTGGAACTTGCCCAAAGGGATCATATGACGAGCGCACGCTCCGCATAGCGCAGCGGCAAAGTCACTAAAGATGTAGTTGTCAACACTGATTGAATAAAACATCAAAAAACTCTGATAATGACCGTCCGGTTGAAACGGGGTGAATGCGCGATACAGGTTCCTCTGCATTTGATATCCTAAAGAAACATCCAACTCCCATTTGACTGAATATTAGTGAGTTTTGCCCATAGTCAAACAGAAACCACTGGAAAATATGCAAAAAACAAAAGTACTCATTGTAAAATCTTCTAAATATAGCGCTTTGTCATTGCGCCAGTGATGGGAGAGGATTAAAATCCTCTTCACCAAATCTAGTTTAACATTTCCCCCACAGGGAGCAATGTGCAGCATGTTCCATATTGCAGTCATCTACAGTACAGAGAGATTAGTGAGCTTAGTCCATCTGGAAAGGGTTCATCTGCCACTGATAGGGGAATTCTTAATATACAGTGTATTTGACACGGGCTCCCCCTCCATTCAAGATTATCAAGCTTTGTTGCCGGATCAAGGAAGGTGAAAGTCAATTGCAAGACATGGGGAGAACCCATAGATAATATAATAGTCAAAAGATTTTATACTTGAGCGACTAATTCATTTTATGTTTTTGACCTACATTGTTTGAATTTGCTTCATTTATGTAGGCATTGTAATGTGCTGATTACACAAATGTCTTTTGGCTTAAGGGTCAGTTTACCCAAAATAAAAATTCTGTCACCATTTATTCAAACCCATATATATGTATAGGTAGATGTCACATTCGACCTCTCCAGACACGTCAACGTGTCCGCCATCTTTGAACGGTCTATATGTCGTCACTCACAATAAAAATCAATGAATTTCAAGATGCAACAACATACCACAGCATCTGGTTGTAAAAACCACCTAAATTTAAATTCCTGAAGAAACTGGATAAACTTTCACAGGTAAGAATGTGTTGGTTTGGGTTTTTAATATGTATTAACTCAATATTACAGGTTTTTAAAACTAAAGTACCTTTTAAATGCCTTGTTAGCTAATGGCTTCGTCTTCTTGTATTGTGTTAGTTAGGCAAAAGCATCTTCTGAAGTCTACTGAAGATACAGGTATCCATGTGTGTATACCTACAGTTGTAGTGCAGATGCACCGGCACCTTGCTCTCGAGTGTTCACGGACCGGCTTTGACATTCCAATATGGCGGACGGCTTATGTACAGCTGCATCTCAATAAATTAGAATGTCGTGGAAAAGTTCATTTATTTCAGTGATTCAACTCAAATTGTGGAATTACTGAAATAAATGAACTTTTCCACGACATTCTAATTTATTGAGATGCACCTGTATAATGGCCCATAGAAACAGCCGCTAATAGGGCATCTAGCTATACATATCTGTTCAAACCTGTACAACTTTTGTGTTCTGTTGAGCACAAAATCAGTTTTTTCTCCATACAGTGAATCAATGGGGTCCAATAATCAATAGATTTTTATATTGGTAAGTCTTACTCAGTTAATCCATTTCCTGTTTTTGATTAATAGTATTTGCTTAATTTATGTACTTTTATGTACTCTTTTTGTTCTGTGGAACACAAAATAAGTTTTTGTCCATACAATGAAAGTCAACAGGATCCATTAGTCAAGAGATTTTATAATGGCATGCCTTAGAGTGAATTAATCCATTTCCAGTTTTCCACTTTGCAAATATTTGCTTAATTTATGTAGGTCTTGTAATGTACAGGTGACATAAATCTGTACATAAATCTGTTGACTTAAAGAGACAGTTCACCTAAAATAAAAATGATGTCATGATTTACTCATGTTATTAAGTTATTGTCCATACAGTGAAAATCAACGAGGTCCAAATGTTTTGGGCCTCTATTGATTTCCGCTGCATGGACAAAAACGGTTTAAAATATGTTGCGTGTTTTGCAGAAGAAAGAAAGTCGTACAGGTTTGGAATGACATGGGATCAAGTAAATGGCAACATTTTAATTTTTTTGTCGAACTATCCTTTTAAAGTCTATCTTTTGTCATCTTCAAAACAAGCCCCTGGTGACATGATTAAATGAGTCACTAAAATTAATATGCTGATGTATCCAATTAAAGCAGGCCCTTTATTTCGTTAGCAAGAGGTTAATGGGCGTACACTACACTACACCACCCTAATGAATTTGCATAGGTCCAAAGCAGAGGTAAAAAATGCATTTAAGACATGACTGTATCATTAAACGACACAGCGCACAGCCAGGGACCCATCCTTACAATGTTAGCTCCACCACAAAAGATAAGAGATGAGGTGAAACAATCTAATCGCTGTTGTAAACAAGCCCTCCAACACAATCCAATTCTCCAACCAAAGTCTCCTAGCATATGAAGCCACACGGACGTCAATTGCAGATCCCTTACAGTCATCTTTAACCAAGGAGACGGAGCACATTATACAGTTAATAGAGCATAAAGATAAGGTATCAATGGCTGCAAGCTGATACAGAGCAGACCATTTTGGCTTTCCAATTCAGACTTGTAAGAGCATTAACCATAATAACACAAAATAAGGCCCTTTCTCTAACCCCAGCAGGGCAAAAATATCTCATTACCCGTAGCTCTGTTATTCTTTGCGGTGCGGACTGCCTCTCCCGCTGAGAGCCCCACACCTGCTTTGCTAAAGAAGGTTATTACCACAACTGCCTGTCGAGAGAATGACGGAGTGGACGTGTGGAGAGAAAGGACGTATTTAATCCACATACCACCCTTTCCTGCCGGAGATCTACAAACACGTACACACGCTCTCACTGCACTGCAAATTTTTCCATGACGACGGAGATAAAGCGAGCAGCACATATATCTAAATGAAAAGGCTAGTCATTCATCAATGAGCCATTTAATATGCAGCTATCCCTTTTTTATCCACATAAAATACGAGTCTGAGTGTTTTATTGGCAACAGCGGTCAGCTGACAGATCACCTCGGTCATGAAGCTGACAACACACAAAATGACAAAAAGTTGCCTGCTTTCCGCTCACGGGCCAGATTTGAATTAATAACCAAAGCAAGGACAGATTTAGGCTAAGATGAGTTTAAAACGATGCTGTTGTTTTAATGAACACCACGTTGGCTCTATATCTATTTCATTCGAGGAATTAAGCCTTCATAATGGCTTTCCTGTCCTGCATGGTGCCTTTGGAGATTTGTTCTAATAACAACACAGCCAAAGACGTAATGAAAGGTCATCTGCACAATTCTGACAGAAAAATAATTGGAATCTATGGTTCCATGAAGAACTTCTAACATCCATGGAACCATTCCATTGCACAAAATGTTCTTTATAGTGGAGAAAGTTTTATTAGATGATTTAAATATTATTTGCAAAAAAAAAAAAGGTTATTTTTCATCAAAGGTTCTATGGGGAATTCCAAATAATGGTTCCTTTATTTTTAAGTGTAGTTCAGTTAATCTAATAAAATACATGGTAGACTTTTTTTATCTAACCAATCTGATAAAGAATTCATTTTTCCACTGACAAATAAAATCATCAAAGCAGTCTAAAGTGGAAAAAAAGAAAGCAGGCAGCGCCAACGCCTAGCACCGCTAGCCTCAAGATCCTCCAATATTAAATAAATAGCACTAATGATTCAGAGCGACACATCCCGTGGCCTCCACCATCTCCACATATCCTTATGTGTCAACCAAAAGCGTGCGACGGAGGCCACTCAAAGCTACGTGGGCAGGTCTGTTCTGACTCACCTGGCAAAGATGCGCATTTCTACCAGCACAGGAGCTGGAGAGTGGTGCATCTTGATTTTAAGCAAGCTGCTGAGCATCTGAGGGCCCTGCCCTTTTGTCATAATCTCATCAAATCCCCTAGACGATACATTTCGCTGAGAGCCCAGCGAACACCATACCACAACACGACTGCTATTCTAGTTTGAACATTTGTCAGTGAAACATACTGTCTCTCAGTTGTGCTTTAGGAGGGCAAAATTTACTCAGTGGGTATGTAGTTTCCTTGGCAACATGGTGCCTCTTCGGCTTACGGCCTAACCCAGACAATATCCATCAACATCAAGATCAGTCCACAGAGACGGTTGTAAAAATGAAGAAAAAGATGGAAAGAACATAAAAACAGTGAAATCAGACACCAAGGGAGTAAGTTAAACTAGGAAACCAACCAGAACATACATATTCAAAAAGGAACAGACTTTGCATGAAAATCTGAATTGTTGTAATATGCGTATAACCATCCGTTTTCAAAAGATAGAATCAGAAATGGCCTCCCCCTATTTAGTTACATCATCAATCGCTTTAACCACTTCTGTAATTAAAATAACTCTGTAAGTGCAGTAGTGGAGGTTTACTTGTAAAGCTGGATTTAAAAATGCTTTGTGATGGTTGCTGAATGCTGTATTGAGTATGTCATTATTTTTCCTGTGATATTGAAATTGTAACTTTGGCTAAGTCATTACAGTGACTCTATGAAACATCTGGCTAATTATATAATTAGAGCATCCAACCCCTTAAATTCAGACAGAGAATAATATTCAAATCATCATACTTCAATCATGGGCTTGTGTGCATGTATTCAACTCATCATTTTTGTACTTAATTGTAATGCCAGTGCAGTGTCAAGAGTATATTAAGTTAATTTAGCATAAAAAAGAGCAAGAAGCCTCTGCTGACGTCATGCTATCAAAAACACAGGCTTTCGTGGATGCTCCGGAATTGACACAGATGGCACTAAAGCCTATTTAAATGATCTCCTTCAGATCAACGGCTTTCTCCGACCGAGATCAGTGGTAATCTAATCATGTAATGTACTGGGCCCATAGTGGAGGCCAGGAACAGACATGATGTAGCATGCACTGCCTCTGAGGAACTATTGCAATGTTAAAACGAAAAAAGAAGTGAAAAGGCTGTGTTTTAAAAGACATTTCAACAACGGAGACGACGAATCCAGGCCTCTTACCTTCACTGCAGTCTTTTCCCTGGAATCCCGTTTTGGAGCAGTCGCAAATGGGCTCGTCATTGACGATGCTGCAGACTCCTCCGTTCAGGCAAATGTGGTCAGCTTCGCAAATGTCACTGTTGACTCCCTCGCTACCGATAAGCGGCGGCTCGGAACTGTTCACCCTCAGATTGGTTATCCATCCTTTGTAGGGGACCTGATCTTTGATGGCTGAAGACGTGAGGCGTAATGCTACAGATCGCAGTTCAGGAGGTAACCCTCCTAAGAATAAATGGCTGAAGACCGTCATGTCCCTCCTTTTCGACTTAACCTCCACCCACTTGATCTCTTCGTCCACAACTAACATAGTGTTTTTGAAATTCCTGCGCAAGGTCACGGCGTGCCAGCGGCTGTCATTGACGGCGGTATCGGACAGCACCATCGCCGGCTCGGCGCAGAAGATGGAGAACCGCAAACTGAGTCTACCGTTGTGGATGAGCAGTTCCAAGAAGTCACAAAATCCCTCGTCGTCAAAGTACACTAAAAGTCCATGAGCACTTTTGGTCTTCATGTTGAAACTCATTTCGCTTTCACAGCAGGCGTTCCACATAGGAAACCGTGCCCACTGGCCTTCTGCGCCGGTGAACTCCATACTGGCCCCCATGTCGACAAGGCAACAAACCAGTAAGCCTATCCAGATTAGATGTGCGCCGTTCCGCATTGAGAAGCTCATTGTGAATGGTAAAGGAAGTTAGAACTAACAATAGAACTAATCGAAAACTAAAATGATTCAGCTCTCTTAGTGATGTGCTCCTAAAGTGTAACAGAGTTCCCTATAATATACAGGACTGCTATGCATTTGAGGCAATTTACTCATTGTTCACTGAGAGAGGGAGAAGGCCTGTGTTACGGCCAACTCTTTTTCAAAATCTAAATATACAAATCAGAACAATAAAGGGTGTCACTAAGGCCCAAATACTGGTCTACTAAAATAAAAAATAAGGCTACTGTTTAGCTTAAAAAAAACCTTCAGTGAGATCCAGATGTGCTACAGTGGGGCCAAGTCATCAAAGTATCTATAAATTTCAGCCAATGTGTAGTGCTGTACAGCAGAGAGTCCATTCGGGGTATACAGGGTCATTAATGTCAGGGTATTTTAAGTCTAGTTAAAAGTCATTGTGTAGGCCTAAAGTCAGCACTAATCAAATGTAGACAAAAGGTACACTTTGCAAAGTTAACGTGCAGGCCCGAATAGGGCCCTCAGTGTTCACAAACCTTCAATTCACATCCATTTTGACATATTGATCCATAATCTGAAAAGAATGAAAAAGAGTATCTTAATTTCTTCATAGGAAACGAAAGAGAAGATGGCTACTTTTAAAAAGATAGCATACACACAACACAATCATTCATACACAAAACCACAATTTCACAATGATATTGATATTGAAACCACTAATTTCACACTGATATTGATTGCTTTAATCTTCAATTACAGCAGTACTTTTTATTTGCTTTTCTCTGTTTTTCTTTTCTCACTATAATTCTCTCAGTGATTAGAATTCATGGCTTATGAACCAGAAAACTCCAGTGCATTTCATCATGTGGCTGTTGTTTTTTTCCCCAGTATCAAATACACTGATTTAATAATCAAAAAAGGCAAAAATAAATCGATAATTTTATATCGATTACTTGATCGGTATACTGGGTTAAATCAGAGTAGCTTAAACTAAAATAAATGGTATAAAATGGTATCCAATTGAAAATTTATTTTATTTTGAATTAGACTATGGCTATTCCATACCATTTTGTTTTCATTTTAAAGAGATTCTCTTTCATTTTAAAGACATGTACAGGAAAAAAAAAACTTTACTGTAAAAATACAGTGATTATTACATGAAGCATTCTGGTCATTATATATTTTACACTTCCAAACTATAGGCTATATATATTATTTGATATATATGGTTAATATGCCAACCTATTTTAAAATGATTTTGTTTCTGTAAATAGAAATTCTAATAACACAGGTAAAATAATGGAAAACCACATGACGGCTTAAACGTCATCAAAACTGGTCTCTTCAGCAACTGTGTCAATAATAATACAAAGACAGAGCACAGTGTGAACACAAAAGCACAAAACAATATTAGAATAACACATACACTAAAATAATGCAGTAAATATTAACTAATTAATATGACATGCAACATAAAACCCTCCAATGTGCATACTATACAACAAAACTTTCAATCTCCCCATAATTATGGCTATTCATATTTTAAAGTAATAAAATGAATTTTTAGAAACTTTGTTTTAATGAAATGATACATATCATTGAATAAATATAGATATATGTAAATCATCTCCATAAAATATTTAATTTACACTTTTTTATGCATTAAAAAGTTATGTATATATTTTTATGTATATATAAAAAAAAAGTGTTACAATATATTTTACAACTGGATTGTGTTTTAAATGATAAAATCACATCGTAAGGTAAGGTTAACTTACAATTAACCACTTAACACGTTTTTACTGTGGTATTTTGCCTTCTTTTCCATTATAATTACGAATATTTGTATAGCCTATGTAGCCGTACAGGCAATCATATTTACAGTTATTTCAGCAGGAGGATCTGTGCAGTCTGACAAAAGGTCCAAAAGTGCGGCAGCATCGAAACTGTGTAATGGGGAAATCTCGTTTGATTCAGTGAACCTCGCTCGGTTCAAGTCCTGCATCCCAAAATGAGCCCAGGGCGGGGGCTTATCGGGCGCCTCTTATGCATTAATGACACTGCAATTGTCTGGCCTCTGGGCTGTCTGTCAACTGATCTCAACCAATCATTTCATGCTTGAATTCCTATGTGTTTACTGTCAGGTTTACACGGGGCTACTTAGCAAGATAACAACCGACCCCTTTCACAGATGGATCTTACACAACACATCATATGCGATTAATGTAGAGAAGGCAGTCTTATTTACCGTATTTGCGAAACGATTACGGTAATGCCTTGCTATCAGTAGCTACTGTAGATAGAGTCTCGAACAATCCACGATCATCCTAATAGCGATTTACAGTCTTACAACAACGGGATCCTACAAAACATATAGCTGCCATTTAAAATATACTTTGAAACAATAACAATTTTCCTCCATTTTTCCTTTCCTTTGATTAAAATTGGCGATGACTCAGATGCGCAAAACATAGCCAATAATCAACCACCATCTGCTCAAACTGAGCGAGATTTTAACCTTTAACACGCCTCTACCGCGCTCTCTTTCAGACGCTGAGAATAGGGAACATAGGGAGTCATCAAATATCGCTTAAGATGAAGCAAAGGCCAGCTGTAAACACGAATGAATCGGCCATAGAGCGAAATTACACAGAAATGAAGCCCAGCTGCATCATCTCACCTGCGCGTGACTGCATTGAGCGCGTGAAGCACAACCATAACTCTCACCGAAAACGGCTCATAACCTCAAATACGCCTTCGAATTACATTTACACAATCCTTCATTATTTTACCTTGAGAAATGGACCATTGTGCGCCCCTTGAGAGGATAACCTCGCCGATGAATCTGGTTGATTTCCTCCACATCGATTCAGGCTTCCATCTGATTAAAAAATGAATACAAATTTAAAAAAAAAAAATCACTGCCTCGGTGTCGAATGAGCAGAAGAAATGGGAGCGATAAAAGTGCGTATGCGGATCTCCAATAGATCAAGTCCCAATAGATTTTTTAAAAATGAAAACAAAAAAAATCAAAATGGAGCCAACAACCAATTAAGATTCAGTACAAAACGGTTCATGCTTAAGAAATTCTCCAATGTAAATGTTAGGTTGTTTTTTTTTTTCGGTGTATATAAAATAGAAAATATCGCTCCCTGTTCTGTGTGCAAGACAAGGTGCGATGTGTTTCTCAGGCGAGCTTTGCCAGGGACTGTCAGCACATCGCGTCACGTGTCTCCCGGTTAGTGTGTGATGGAGACGGGCGGGGCGAGAGCGCTGCAGCACCTTGGACAGCGATCACCGTTATTAGCAACTCCACATACAGATGAGGAAACAGCTTTATCCGTGATCGTGATCGTGTCCGCCACGAATAAAAGCTTTTGCTCACACTTTACATTACAGTGTGCATGTTGATAGGTAATATCGTCAGTTAAGGAGTCATTTAAGTGCATGCAGTTTATTTGCAATTTATGTTATAAATCTGTTTTTGATAATAAAATAGTCCATGATAGGCTATTGCTATTTAATTAAACGTTTAATTATACTTGCACCATATACGTGTAACATGGGCACTGTAATGTAAACTGTCAGTGTGCATTTATATTAAGTAATATGGAAGAACAACATCAGCATGGCTGTGATTTGGCTGTAGGCAGGAGCCCACAGGTAATAGCAGTAATGCTGATATTCAGTGCTGCTGAAATGCTTATACAGAACAATTCTTTAAACAAGTACAGCAATTTATATAAAAAAAAACTTACGTTCCAAACTGATTAGTCAGTATATTTGTTTTCCACCAACTAAATTAGTTCCAAAAGAAATGTTAAGCTGTGTTTGTCGCCAAGCAACACCAAGACTAAAAGACGGTCTGGAATAGTGTATATGAGTGGAGCAGAGTGACATTTCTGTTTCCTGTTGAAAGCGTTATATCTCCACTTTTCTTTTACAACTCCTAACGAGAGAAACCTGAGAGATCTTGTTGCTATTGAATCACAATGTACAAATAAATAAATAAATAAAAATTTCTGCAGATTAAAAATAATACTCATCCCTCTAATTTTGTTTTGGTCATAGTTGTATTCTTCTGGCATGCAATCTTTGTTACAACTCTTTCCATTTTTATTTATTTTTTTATTTTTTGTATCGTATGAATATAGGTGGATCTTGGGCTCTGCTGTAAATAGTTATAAATCTAAAATGCTTAATAAATAAAGAATCACCAAAAGAATAAATAACAAAAATAAGAAAATACTCAGAATTTTAAAAAGCCTCTTTTTCCCAGTAATTAAACAGAAAATAGCTATGATTTATATTAAGTGAAGTATATTATGTGTATGTATGTAGCCTACAGTACTTACAACCAAATTTAAAAAAGATGTTATTAATATGCACGTTAACACAATTTCATTCTGAAAATGACTTTGCCATGACAATGCAATGCCATAAACAAACAAACAAAAAAGACAAACTGCTTTACAGATCAAATTTACAGATAAAATCACGTTTTAAGGGAAGAATTAATGTGCAGTTATAAATGCTGTTATAACAATAAAAAGCTTTGCATTCCTGCTTTTAAATTAAACCTAACATATTATTTTCAAGCATTTGATGTAAATATAACATATTGTGAACACAACTAGATTTGCACCTACAAAGGTTAAGTAAGGTAAGCATCATGGGTAGGGTCACCACAGGACTGTCTATGAATAGTGTATGAATACTGCATGTAAACCTTGCAAGCAGTTCACTACCATGTAGCCTTCCACCGCCTCACTCTCCTCTGCATCGTTTGTAGTCTTTACTGTCACTATCTAAAACTATAAATTGCAAATGTTATGTATTTTCACTCTAAAGTACAGCACAACAACACATAAGTATCCAACATGTACACTTGTAATAAATTTGAAAAACAATGTGCTGTGCATAATAGTTAAAGATACCTAATAGAATGTGGGACTAAGTGAATTTATTCAAATTAATTTGTAAATAGCAGTTTGGGCACCATCTTGTGGGTATGGGATTTTTTCAGAGAGGAACACTAAACAGGATGCTCAGAAACTAATATGTTCGATGTCCCCTCTTCTGCTCAGTTAGCTATTATCTTTTGACAAGAAAAGTGGGCCAAAGCTCCCTTGGGAACCTCCAGCTTTGTACTCAATAGTTGCATGGTTCAATGGCTCGTCCCTCCACGTCAAAACATTGCATTGGTAACAGGCCCAGTCACTACACGTGTGAAACCGTCCGGTTTCACGTGTGAAACCGGAGGTGTTTTAATACACAAGGTGTGAGTTCCTCAGGCACTTATGGTGAGGCGTGAGATGACATGCATGCTTTCTGGGGAAAGCTTTGCTCTGTGTTTATGTGTCGTCATCAGCACGGATGTTGTTTGAGATGAGAATAAAATCTAATTTAGAGTACCTGTCTCCTGTGAAAGGGGTTAGAATGAATCAGCTGTTTTGGTCTTCTTTGGCATCTGGAAAAAGATCATAAAGCAGGTACAATACATTTTAAAGGATATCTTTTTTCTCTCTGAAACTTCATGATTACTGTACATAATAATTATCAGTTGTGTGTGTGTGTGTGTGTGTGTGTGTGTGTGTTTTATTCCTTTCCTATTCCTCTTCCTTTTTGATGGACCTGTATCTTGATTCCATTTTATGAGTTCCCCAGAGTTCTTTCTAATTTCAGCAAAGTAATTATTTCCTCATTTAGGCTTTGAGAATTCAAAGTCATTACTCAATACAAGATTATGTTAAGAAAGCATTTTAATAGGGCTTCCCATTACATATCATAACATTATATTCACTTATGTATTTATATCCCAAATGTTTACTATAACTACTTACAACATACTACATTATTTTGTCAGATGTGCAGCGTATTCAGTCTGAGCATTATGATTCCTCTTCCAAAGCCTCATGCTCTGTTCGCTCTTTGGCTTTTAAAGGTACATGAGAGAGAATTCATGAAAGTATGATTACTGTAAACACAATCAAATGCAAAAGATGTGTCTTCAGACGTATTCACAATGGGCCTTACTATATCCCTGCTGTTCATTTGTCTTTCAAAAGCATAGTTGAAAGAATGTTGCATCCCAATACTGGCCTGTGGCCCTCATTTAAAATCATGGTATTAATCATTTATGAGGAATCTGTATTTTAACATTGCTGCCTTGATACATGGCCTGGTTTGGACCATAGTGTAAATGAAAGTTGCAGGAATAGCTCAATTTAAACGCGCTCATATCCGCTCTAAATGCATAGTTATTGAATAATGTAAATGAATGATGAAGTATTGTATCCTTAAACTTCTGTTATAGGATCATACATTTCTAATAAGCTGCAACAGAGTCTTGTGTCTGTATGGCTCTGTATAGATCAGGACATAATTTTCATGACGCCGAGGAGGCACTAATTATGTCATGCTGTTCACAGACTGCAAATTATTCTTTATTGCAATAGAGCCCTTCAGTTATGATGTCAACCCGGAAGGATAATTCGCGATAGTTTTCCCTCAGGAATTTCTAATGGCTTTTTAAAATAGTGGTTTTGGATACATGAGTAAAATAATGTCAGTGGTTAACAATACTTGAAGAGACATTCACAACATGAGTTACAATTTTTTTAACCACTATATAAAAAATGTGTGTAATAATAATAATAATTACACCAGATGAGACCCTGGTTAAAATAATTTTAATAATAATAGTAATATTAATAACAATTTTAATGTTAATTTGACTAAGAATCTTATTTGACAATGTAACACCATATTTTATGGAGTAAAAGAAAATGTGAAAGACTCTTCAGGTAATGGTAATACAGATCTTATTTTATTCATAAACCCAAATAATAATAATAATGATAATAATAATAATTAGAAATAGGGCTAACACTTTAGTTTAGGGACCAATTCTTACTATTATCTAGCTGCTTATTAGCATGCATGTTACTACTAAAGCACATATTAATGCCTTATTCTGCATGACCATTTTAGATCCTTTAATCCTACACCTAAACTTAACAATGACCTTACTAACTATAAGCAGCAAATTAGGAGTTTATTGAGGCAAAAGTCGTAGTTAATAGTTAGTTAATAGTGAGAATTGGTCCCCCAACTAAAGTGTTACCGAAATAAGGAATCAGTGGTTCAAAAATTGAAATTTAAACAAAAATGTTGTGGGACTACAAACTGAACATCTGTTATTAATTATGAGCATAAAATGAACATTGTAAATTGATACAGGCATTATGAGGAAGCTTACCATTTCTAAGCAGGTGAAACACAGTCTTTTCTTGATTTGAATCCTGAAACATGAGATTCTTTTCAGATTAGAAAAATCATTTTCATGATGATGTAAACATATCTTGAGAAGATTACACTAATCTTGCCATTTACCACCATCAGTTCCTGAATGTCAGACTGTAAAGCTCCCAATAAGACATTCACTGGAGAGCATTACAAGACATATTGGTATAAACCCAGTCCAGGCTTCAAGAACTATAGTCAGCAATCACTCTAGAATTGAGCCTTTAGGATAAGGCTATAACAATAAACCAAACTGAAAAATAAATAGCTGGGACAGTCTTGTAATAGGAAAATCCACAAACACCGAGCTACAGTTGCAGTCTTTCAGGGTAGCCACTGGGACATGACCAGAAGTCTTTTGAGGATGTGGCATGTGTAATGCAATGCATTAGAGCTTGAATGTAATGTAGACGTTTGTCTTCTGTCCATCAGATAAGCAGAACTGAAAGCATTTCCACTATTTTCCAATGTGTTCCCTTCCCTGTGTGCATTAGGTTGGAGTTGGGGGGATGGGTACATTTACATTCATGTGGAATTGTCTCAAGCAGTGTTGAAGGAGTCGGCAGGGTCTTATCTGGTGTTGGCTTTATTTAGTTGCAGAACAGGGTGGCAGGTTGACGAATGCAGTAATCAGATTGGGCAGAGATCCCTCAGCGACTGCAGTGGGGAGATGTTTCTTGTTTCTCTAAGACTGGCATCCTGTCGACTACGCCAACTCCCTCACAACCATAGTGCCCATGCTGCTACTGTGAACAAGAGCGAAAAATTATTCTTTACTAAACTGAACACAAAACTTTTTTCAAGCTTTTTTCTGTGTTCAGAAACAAATTTTTGTGTTGCATTTTTCAAATGTTCTATGTTTTCATTAGAAATTATTTTATCAGCATAACAATTTCAATCAATTGTTAAATGCTGATAATATAATTTGTAATGAAAATGTAGAAAAGGTGAAAAAAATTCACAAGTGTATTTTGGACCCCAAAGTAGGAGTAGAAATGTACCCTGACATGCAAAAGATGAAGAAATTAATAACTAATTTCAGTGGAATGGTGGGCAAACATAGCTTCTTGTGTTGTTGCATGGTTCAAAGGTCTTTGAAAATTTGTGTCAAGCATTTCAAGAGACGATGACTTGTGTTTCAGCACAGGTGAACTAATTACAAGCAACATTCTCCCAAAAACCTCAGCAATTCTCATAGCTATAGAGCACCTGTGCACAGAAAACCTGAGAGAAGGAATTTAATTAATACAGTACATGTAATAAATCTATTTAATTACAAAAAAAATAATTAAAATGTGTTATAACAACAAGTTACTTTTTCCCAAATGTTTCAGATGAATTATATTAAATGCATTAATGTAATTATCATAATAAATATAATTAAAATGTGTTATAACAATGTTAATGTTTCATTCTTTTTCTTTTTCTTTTTCTTCTTTGTCTTGTTATTTTTGTATTATTATTATTGCAACTAGTTTATAATTATATATTTATGATTATATATTGGAATTGTATTTATATTTATAAATATAATTATATATATAATAATCTCAAATTAAAAAATTTAATTATTATTTAAGAAAATATTATAATAAATGAATTAGACTATTAATTAAATAGACTAACTGATTTAAAAGCATACAGAACAGCATTTGCAAATATGATAATTGATGTCCAATATAAAGTTATGAGAAGCAGGATTTTAGACCAATCAGATTTGACAGTGGGCGGGGCTACTGAGCACTACACCCAATAAATAGACAGTGAAATGTCCTGTCGCTTGATGCGGTCACGGCAGGTTAGAACAAAAGCTCAGATTTACATAAAGAGAGTGCTTTTATTGCTTTATGGGCCAGTTATGTTAGGACACACAAAGGTGCCTCCAACAAACACGTCTCAGATCATTACATAACATAAATAAGCTTTTGTGTGTGGGTCCTAAACTAACGTCAGCCACAAGTGGCATTCAAGAGCAGCCTGCTGGATCAGCTGTGTTCATATAGAACGCTGAGACTCACGCAAAGGGACAGTTGAGCGCATTGATTTAACTCTCTGAGGCAGTCACATTCACTGTTGAAGGCTGGATCAGTGCTCGAACGTCCCCTCAGGGCTGTGTGTGCATGTGATGGGTTGGTTTAGGGATGCGCACTGGATGGGTCGGTTGCACTGACTGGTTGTGGGGTGTTTAACAGGCCAAGTGTGTCTAGTCTGCTATGTGTTACGTGCAGGACTGGCGCGCATTCCCAGGGAGGATAAAAAAGGGAGGGTTTTGTCAGCGGTGAAGGCCATGGAGGAGCGCTGCTGTCAGTGATTAATGGCTGGCAGGGTTTACTGTTCTCTGGGTTATGGATTTCCTGTCTCTCTCTCTCTGTGGTGGCTGCCTCTCATTAAACACCGCAATCAAAGAGGCCCCGGCTAGACCTGCAGTGATTAATGGCTGGCAAGGTTTACTGTTCTCTGGGTTATGGATTTCCTGTCTCTCTCTCTCTGTGGTGGCTGCCTCTCATTAAACACCGCAATCAAAGAGGCCCCGGCTAGACCTGCAGCTCAAGGAGGGGAAGAGAGTTCACAAACAAACCGAGAGTAGGTGCCGGACAGATGAGGCGAGCGTAATGACCGGAGGACAGGAGAGGAATGGGTTAATAAGAGTTATAAATCAAATCGCCCACCAAACCCAGATGATCCATGTCCCGAGAGAAACCGGAGATTATGTCAGAAGATGGATATATTTTAGCAGAACAAAACAGGGAGGGAGTGGCTCTGCACTCTGTCTTGACATGTCCGTATGGTGTTTTGATTGAGAGAGCATGCCCAAATCTAATGAAGTCATCAGAGACGAAGAGGAAAAAACAGCTATGGAGAGAGGAAATGAGTCAAAGCACATTTGAGTGACAGATAGTGTCTCATGACAGCCAAAGGCCCACACCTCATAGTCTTGTCAACATTAGACAGCAAATGAAGGATGCTCACACTGTATGCATGCAGGCTGAAAGTGATAGAAACAAGATCCATTTTCAAGCTACTGAAATTCCAAGGTCAAAGATGGCGGATGCTGGTCGCTGTCATCAGACACTAAAACGATAACTAACAAGCTTTAGTACTGGACACTGCAGTATCAAATCCATCTAACCCTTCTATCCCCCCTTTAGCAACACTCTTTAGCAATTCACAAAATATATATTTTTATTAACATTACCAGAAATAAATATTCCGTTTTTTATACTGTACATCAGATTGATTTTATTATTGCTTTTAATATTGTTTTATTTTTAAAATATTCAGGTAAAATAGTGAAGCATTTTCAGCTGTTACATCAGTGCATCCCTAAATAATCCGAACAATTTAGAATTGTTTATAAGCTAATTTAATTCTCTTTTGTGATGTTGATTAGTCTGCAATAGAGCTTTTTATTAAAACATGCAAACATCTATAAATAAAAATTGAGAACGAGCAAATTGGCAGCAATATCTCAGGATGGCGCTTTGAAGTCATACAAAATAGCATCCCTGACATTTTAACAAAGCTATTCAGATTACAGAGAATTTACACATCAGTAAACATGAATTAGAGGCATCCCCTATGTTGCTGTGCTCCCTGGCAGAATTAATTGCTAATGAAAATGTGAGCAGCAAATAGAATCTCATGGTTAAACACGCAGGGTGCTTGTCTATTATTCAAACAGCCGTCAATCATTCCTCCTCATGTAGCCGTGTGATGCTAGCATCTTTGAGTAGTGTGTCTGGACAATGACCTGAGAAGTGAATCACACTGGTGCTGTTACTAATCATGACAAAAACTAAATTTTAAGTGCTAGAGGATAACCTGCAACACGAAAGACTTCAATAATCTCCTCTGCCTGACTACTATCTATCTCACTCACTTTCCAAAACAAGTGTTTTTTTTTTACACTGCAAACCGAGAGTCGAGTCAATGTTTGGCCATAGGCAATGAGTCAACACGCGTAGGCAGTTCTGTGGGAAAGACAGCGCTAATTCAGGGTCATAAGATGAAAATAAGTCTAAAGTTAAAAAAAGAAGAATGGGAAAAACACAAATCTAGGCTGAGCTTTGTTACTGTACATCCCATGACATCTCAGTAACCAGCTTTATGATACTCAGCATCATGAGATTGCAGTCGTTGGGCTGTTTTCCGCCTAGCCACCTCGTTTTTCTCCCGTTTATCCTAACTTTTTTAAGTGTGCATTGATTACTGAACATGCCTGCGGGCTCTAGAGGAGCCTAGCCATCTTCTCCATCAGTCCCATCACTCAACGGCTATAAATGTCTGCCAGCTTCCCTCACAGACACTGACACGTTCTTTAGTGCTCAGACAGGTTCTGAAACAAACCTCACTCTGCCTTCGTGTCTGAACAATACCTCAACGCTAATGTTTTTGACATTAGCACAGCTGGAATCCCGGCATTTGTAGTCTACCAAGCTATATGTATGTACGCATGGTTATATAATTATACATTAATATAATCATACGGTGTGTGGTTCGTGTCACACAGATGGGCAAGCATTTAGGCGTCAGGCAGTTGACAACTGGGTGAATAATCGAGCGCTCTTTCGGAGACTGTGTATAGCGTGGCATTCGTATCAATGCTATTAGACCCAATTCCTTTTATGAGTTCAGACCTCGTCTAATGGAACTGAATGTCGCAGGACATAAAGACATCACAAGTGAGTAATGCCTTCACGGCTCTTTCACATAGTGAGCACACTTGTCACTGTTTCGTGTCAATTTCATGAGCTGTTACATCAAAAAATACGTTAAAGGGTGGATCGATTTATAGTCGTGGCACGCAAGTTGTGACACCTGCTGAGTGTCAGGGTGTGTCACATGGTGCAGTTGCTCTGAATGCTTATCTAATCACGCCTCTCTTTCTTGTGTCAGGGTGCACCTTATTACATTAGCCATGACATGGATCAGAGCATATCTAATTCAAGTACGAGCACAAGATGGACGTTAAAAAGCAATGACGTGTGGGACAGCCTGAATCCAAATCCTGCAGTGATGGCTGGTTGCTCTGAATGCTGATTTTGGTAACGGCCGGACTCATGGGCAGGAATTTGCTGGTACAATTGGCTCGGATGAGATCAGTGAGGCGCTTAATATAATAGCACATGTAAAACTGGCAAATCCATGGGAAATCAACTGATTTCCCTCTACAAGAGGGCCGGTCTGTGGGTTTTCATGCTGCATCCAGACAGTACTTCATGGCGATTTCATTGCTGACTGTGACTCTTTTTCCACTTGATTAATTAGACACTAGCCTAGTGATGAAAGTGATCTGGGACGGAGCTAAGGCAGTGCTCGCAGAGAGGTTGCATGGTTCAGTGGCCAGAGCTTTGAAAATGCCAACCACCAGCAGCTTCAGTCTCCACTGGAGATGTTTTCAGACACAATGCAGTGGGCTTCAAAAGCCTATTTGTGAAAATGCTTCTGTTTTTAAAATGACAAAAATATATTATGTGCATAATTTCTGCAAAGATGAACTGAAAATTAATTTTGAATTTGGTATGTCACCCTTTTGCGCTTTTTTCACGTTGTGGCTGATAACCAATAAAGGCATATTACATTTCTACACACTTTTACATAAATACGTTTCAGTTAAGACACTTAAAACTTAAAAGCAATCATCTTAAAAGCTACATATTAATTTAGACATCACAGTACTATAAAGTACCATTTTAAAAATCAATTGCTATTAAAAATGAACTTTACATGAGCATAAAATGACAGCAAAAGTAATTTGAAAACAATAATCTTAAATGCTACAAAGGAATTTAGGCATCACATCAAAATGTACAGTCTGAAAAAATGAATTATTGTTATAAACAAAATTTTATATGATATATTATTTATATTATATAGTTTTATATTATGTATAAAAGTAATCTAAATTTAAAAATAAAAACATTAAAAACTAAAATTAATCATCTTAAATGCTACAAATTAATTTAGGTATCACATCATTATAATATACATTGTGAAAAATGTAATCCATTTTCCACATATAAAATATATTTTGTTTTATATGATACATGATTTATATGACATATTTGATTATATTAGATATAAAAGTATAATATATGTTATATTATATATAAAAGTAATCTAAATTTAAAAATAGGGCAAATGAGCATGCACAATTAAACAGCCCAATATCAACCGATACAGACTAATATTGGTTAATTGTTTACTGTTATGTTATTTTTATCTACTATATTTGGATACATTTTAGTATTATATACACACACACAATACTTAAAAAAAAAACATCTAAAAATATTGGGTTAAATATTCAGGTTAAAATTCGACCTATTCAGGTTTATTTTCAGGTTAAAATTCAATTCTGCATCTTAAAATCTTCTGACTGTGGCCTTTTGAACCCCACTGTATTTGCTCAGAATAAATCAGACATAAGTTGTCACTCTCACCTTCTGATGTAAATCTTCCCATGTGAATTCACTGTACATGAATTATGTGTTGAACCATACAAACACGTACACAGAATCACATCAGCACATGTGTCATGTGGCAGATTAGATCATACTGTGCATTTCCCTGCAGACCAGGCTCGGCTCGGCTCACAACAGCACACAGAGTTGGGTTTGAGTGATGTCAGTCAGCGACATGTTTATCCTGAGGCGCTCATCGCCTGCTCTTTAAACACAGGACTACGAACATGACTCGCATCGGCACTCCATGCAGTGGGCCACCAAACCTCTTTAGTGCATGATGAACCTTTAACAATACCCTTGCTTACATCTGTTATTGTTCTTTAAAGTAATTTATGTCCATTGCTCCCTGAAGCATGGTGGAATTGGAAGTGGCTGCTCTGAATAAAAGCCAAATTCCTGCCTGTCCTTAGCACACATACTCACACACGTAAACAAACGTGCACACTAACCTCTTTTACTCCTGAAACAGTTGTTGTTTATGATTCTTGCATTATCCTTTTGGATGCTATCATTAAAGATGGGAGGTTCTTGATTGTCTGACTTGGCTGAGAGAGCATTTCATGCTCAGTAGTAATTAATCTTTCATAGAGTCAAAGTTAGCAGAGAAGTCAAAACAGGCACTACAACACTCTCCCGAATACTGAAATAATGTTTTTTTTTCCATCTGACATTGTTTTTTCCCCTTCAATTTATGCCTCTCCATCCTCTCTAATAGCATTACAGTAAACAAGAAGATAGCGACACTTCAAAAGCCAGCCAAGATCATTTAGTAGAAGGCTGGGAGGAGAAAGTAGCAGTCAATACAACAGGGTTCGCTGCTGCCATCTCTGGCCAGAATTAGGAACTGCACAAACAGCAGCCCCTGACATAGTCTGCCAATTTCTACAAATTACTCCTCTGACCTCCACTTTCCATGTGCGATGGTTGAGAGCCAAATGATGGCAATTTCCCTCAAAATGCTCTCAGCTGTCTTGTGCTTTGGCAAGTGATATTGCAATCCCATCCATTTAGATTAGCTACACTGAATAAGGAATTGCAAAATGAACGTAGTTCGTGTAATATTTATAACGGGAGTTACTTAAATGTGCTTTATTGATTTTCCTATGCATGCATCTCACACCAGGGAACAACAGAAATGTATACTGGACATCAGAAACAATGGTCCTCTGCAATGCATTTTAAAGGCAGATTTATGCAGAGGTGAGAGTGATAGGTTCATTCTTAAAATTGAGAAACTGTCTGATTGGTATGCATCATAATGGCCGTGCGCCCTGTTGGCGAATAAATCTATCACATCATTTTTCTGTACCACCAGCAGTCAGCCAATGCAGGAATGACAGCAGTAATTTTCCCACTGTCCCACTATGGAGGAGCCTCATCTCCACGACGCTGCACAGTCAGCGAAATGTGGAGCCGGAGTGAAGGAGCAAACCACCCATGCATGGCACACAACGCACACACACGGAAACAGACGCACATATCCCACATAAGAGACCGAAAAGACTCGAAGCAATGCTGTTTGGGTGGTCAGCTTCAAGTCAACGGGTGATAATGCAGCCTGAGCAATTAGCTCAAACATGGAGACTGACTGGAGAAGGGTGAGTATTTATGGCCTGCAGGTCAGCTCTTATCGGCCCGGGGCTTTTTCTGATGCAGGATTAATGGGAAATGGTTTTTACATGCCTCACTGGTTTCCAAATGAGTTCCAACAAAAAGTACATATTGAAATTATTGAAACAAAATTATTGAATTTTCTTACAGTCTTTGCTGACATCATATTGGGAGAACAAACAGAGAGATTAAGAATAGTCTAAAATATAGGTATTGATAATCCTGATATTGATTCTTAAAATCTCAAAAGCAATCTGTCATTTTTTTATTAATTTAAATATTTTAAATCATATTTTAGTTCTCAGTACTGAATGCAATTTCATACGATATGGCTCCATCCACTACACAGTGAACTCTGTGCTACAAGCATCATACATTGTAAGGACGAAAAACTCATCATTTTGACAGCACTCATAAATTCCGTATTGTCTTACCCTCCTTTGAGTTGCATCTGTCTGTTGCTCTCGGTTTCATGGCATTTGCATGAGAATAGGGAGGAGCTGTGGACACCAGGACTGCTCTGACTCTAAAGGTAAATGACATTTTGACCTACTGAAGCCATTTTTCAGGACCCATGCCATTAGATGGCCTTTGATCTTCTGTAACACGAGGCAAAAAATCCATATACCCATTTTAATCACAATATAAATGTTCACTACAAGGCAGGAAAATGTCATTCTGCTCTTTTGTTACTGCAAATCACAACAAAATATATGGCCCAGTCAACTGCGCCAAATCTCATGAAAGATTCATTTTCACTTTTCATCATTCCTTACAAAGGACCCCGAGGACATTCACAGAACAGCTCTTTTATACCCCTGTATAAAGAGCATCAATGCAGACTCCACTGCAAGCCGAGTCAAACCTCATTTAAACTTCTCTTAATCATCAGACTCAGAGCACAATCAGTAGGGCTGCATTCATCGCTGTCACCGCCACTGAGTGACCTTCATCAGAGGTGCCAGGGCAGATGCCAGACAGGCTGCCATGTCATCTTTGACAAGGCCGATTTCTCTGAGCACACACCCACACAGATGAAAGGCTCACAATGGCGGCGAGGCTGAAATACTGCACATTACCATTCATTATTGACCCTCTACCTCTGTTCAGATTCTGTAATTAGATCTCCACCGCTGGACTCGATGGGAGAAGAGAGGAGAGCAAGCCTTGAACTCAGCAAGTTAATGCTCCTCTTCCATCCATCTCTCAGCCTCTACGGAACGGCTGTAAAACTGACTGTGGTTTCAGGAGAACGCAAGCTGTTCGGGAAATCCGGGATGTGGGGAGGCAAAGAGGGTGTGACAGAGACTGGGGGAGCCATTAAACATGGGCGGAGAGGCTAAAAGAACTGGGACGATTTGGCTCTCAGTTAGAATTTAGTCCCCTTGGTCCAAAAAGATATTTATGGGTACTCTTTTAGGTGCCTGTTTACAAATGACAGAAAATCACTTTATGATGAATGTAGTCATTTAAAACATGTCTTTTAAATAACATACTGTAGGGTGGCAAGGGGGTGACCAAAGCTACTAAAGGGGGTCCATGCCATGACGGAAAATTAGTGCGTTGGGAGTAGGCATGGGCCGGTATGAGATTTTGACGGTATGATAACCTTAAGCAAAAATATCACGGTTTCACAGTATTGTCGTTACAGCTCTAAAATGTGTTATTTTTAAATGACTGGGTAAAAAAAAAAAAACTTTTTCCACTGAACACAATATATTTAGTTTTTGAGCAACATACAGAATATTAGGAACAGTATTATTTGTTTCTTTTTTCTTTGATTTGTTTCCTAAAAAGAAGAAAAATAAAGACTGACATCTTTATCTAATCATCATACAGGTGCAAACTTCACTTCAAGAATGAAAACATGGGGGTCAGTGAGATTTGTTATATAAACACTGCAAATGGAAATGGTAAGGGCAATCTACATTATCTCTCCATATGAAGCATGGACTTTTCTCAGTCCACAGACAGACAAATGCATTATTGAAAAATGTCTATACACACTCTTCCAGCCTAGGGTGAAGTCATTATGTGAGAGGTGAAGTCATACGATGTGAGACAAATATAATGTAATTTAATGGAAAAACATGAGTGGCGTTGCAGGATTTTGAACAGCGCTGCACTTCTTGTACAGCGTGCGTCCAACTTATTCTTCTCCCTTTTAATATTAACGTTAATATATTAACAATGTGCATGTCAAAATAAATACTTTCTCAAGAGGTGAAATGAAATGTCAATCATTAAATTGCCAGTAGCAAATAAAATATTGTGGTGGCACCCAGGGTGGCCAAAAAGATGTCTGGGGCATCCAGTGCCACTTCCGGACACCCCCCTGATTCTATAGGCTACATCACACGGTGAGTTGTTGCCCTTCATCATATTCATCACCAATCAACTAAGATGACCTATGTAGGTCTGGGGTGGGGCATGTGCATAATTATTATTATTTTTTTCCCATAACTAATTAAATTAATGTGTTAAATCCACACACACACATATTATATGCACCTAACCTTTCAAAAGTCGATGATTTTTTTTTTTAAATATTGTTTCAGAAATGTGACGTAATTTCCGGTAAGGGAGGATAGTGAGCATTAATGCTCCCTAGTTTTTGCAGTGCGTTGTGGGATTTTTCAGGGAGCAAACGTTCCAGTGCACTGGAAGGATTTCGCGATTGAGACAGCCCTTAAAATGGCCAACTCCCTGATCAGTGCCCTGACACCTGAACTAGGGAGATGACTGAGATGCATCCTTGTGTGGTAATCAACATTACGTCACACATGCTGTCAATTGCTTAACTTGCACTGATCCTGGAATATTACTTTAGATGAATAATTTGATTAGTATAAAAATGAGTGAAATCTTTCAAACTGTTCTGCATTCCCCCCACAGTTTCTAATAAATAATTCTGACAGGCATTGAGAAATCAATCAGTTAGCTGAATTCTATTTGCATTCCAATAGTCATCAATCTCAGAGGAAAACCAAAGCTGCATCCAAACAAAGCTCCACGGTGAGGCAAATCTGGGCTGCGGAAGGCACTTTACTGAACTCAGACGTGTGATCTGTTCTGTTTCCCGCACTCTTTCATGCCGCCCGCCCTTTTAAAGCACCCCACATCAAAGTGTGAATGTGTGGCAGCGACTGCCATAAACACTCTGATGAAACAATACAGCGAGTATACACAATTCCACAGTGACTCTAATACCAGTTCTAAGAGAAACTTTGCCTGCAGGAGTCCTCTTGGTTCCAGAACCTTTTCCTCTTTTCACACTGTCCTCCCATCGTCTCAGGCGGTAGGCCGAATTGACAGATGAAGGTGTGTGGCCTCTGCTTTCCAGCTTCCTACTTTCTCTTTAGTGTTTTATTTTGCCTCGTATATTTAACGGGACACTCTGTGGTGCCTCAGCCCTGACCTCACAGAAGTGCTGACTGGCAGTGATGGAGGGTCGACACGGGTCACCAATGCCTCTATCAGCCGCTGACGCCGTCTGTCAGGCCGATGCACAGGGAGGACGATAAAGCAGAGCGAGGGGTTGTGGGGCAGCACTAATTTCAATGCCTCTAGTTACTAATTTGCCTTAGTAGCCAATGCCTCTTTGCACAGGTGGGCAGTTACAGTAGTTGACCACAGCGATGAGGAAAAAACAAATGACTCCGACAGAGAAGGAAAAATCAATCTGTTTGCAGTGAATTAATCTACATTACCACTGCAGCAGATCCCACGGCAACCGGGAGGAACATCCATTATCTTTTGTGTGAGAGATTCTGTTATTGGCTAAGTAAAATGATGTATTGACTGATAAAAGAAGCAGTGTGCTTGGTTAGCACTACTCGCAGAATACCATAGCTAGCCGGTCTCGCTCGGCGGTCCAGACGGATGTTCGGCTTTCCTTCCTTTCCAACTCCCCAGCCGAAATCGAAGTCCCACCGCTCCAAGTGCATATGCTGACCGCAGCTATTGATTTTTACATTATTTGTATAAAAAAAGAATTGGAAGAAAGGCAGGCAGTCAAACCCCATTTCTGGAGTGCTAAAATCTGCACCTCACGCCCGCACGGCATTAATTTGAATTGATCTGGGAATGACTCAGCATCTTTGTCAGATATATCCTTGCATGTTGGAAGGAAAAAGGGAAATGGGAAAAACAGATGGCAGGAGGTAATAGACCCAAGGCGATATCCCTTTAGTTCTGGATGGTGTATTTAGAGAGAACATTAATACTCAGGATAAGAATCATGTTCAAAGAGGCCATGCTGTGGCAGATGGCCATTTTCTGCAGATCTACCGTGAGTAAGTGACACAGGCGTTTTCTGTATCCACAGACATATGCAGCAATTACAATGTGAGTGGTGAGAGTTGAGCTCTAAATGGCTTTTTTCATTATCTGGCTAAATGGTTTAAAATGAATAAATTCATTAACTGTGTTTGTAATTCAAATCACTCAGCCACTTGTGCCACTGAAAAGCCAAAGTGATGATATCACACCATCACTGCCGGAGCCCTTAAGCTTTTAAATGTCAATGACCTGAAGAAATTCATTTACACTGTATTGCTATTGCCGATACATAAGTGCATCTCTTATATGTTGCTATTTCCATCCTCTTTTTGCACCTTCAGTGATTCTAAATAATTAACAGACAGTTCTTAGAGTTCTCCATATCATGAACGCAGCTCATTCCTAGTATGTCGTTACTCTGTTCTTTCATGTGAGATTCAGTCTCCCCTGGACCCCAAAGAGTCATTGTATGTAATGCCTGATCTATTGTGTTATGAAAGTGAAAGTGACGTGACATGTGGCCAAGTATGGTGACCCATACTCGGAATTAGTGCTCTGCATTTATCCCATCCAAAGTGCACAGCAGTGAACACACACACACCGTGAACACACACCCAAATCAGTGGGCAGCCATTTATGCTGCGGCGCCCGGGGAGCAGTTGGGGGTTCGGTGCCTTGCTCGAGGGCACCCCAGTTGTGTTATTGAAGGTGGAAGAGAGCGCTGTACATTCACTCCCCCCACCTACAATCCCTGCCGGTATGAGACTCGAACCCGCAACCTTGGGTTACGAGTCCGACTATCTAACCATTAGGCCACAACTTCCCCCTCGACTTCCCCCTTATCATGCTATGCTCATCTAATCAAAATATCCTTTCTGCTTGTCCTTTGTAGCAGTGGTAGCTTCTTGTAGCTGTACTGAATCTTTGTTACATCATGTTAGCAATATTTTTGCTATCATACAACAAGTGATGTTTGTAAATAACTGATTTGCAGAATAATCAGTTACCACTATTCTAACAGGTTAGCCAGTTAGTACTGTGCTAAGACTAAGCTAAGTAGGTTAAATGCTACCTCCTGTAGATCCAACCAGGCACTGCACATCCCTGACATCTGATTGGCAACCCCAACATTCATTTGCTACTGGCAGTTTGATGATTGTTCAAAATCCTACCACGCCACATCGTGCCTGTATGGTGATTAGATTCGGTGACTCGATTTTTGACTGTTGCCTTGAACGTGAGAACACGATGGCTTGGTGCTTCTCGTCCAGTGTGAAGTAAGTGGTTTACCATTGGGTTACGAAGACCTTTTGTTCTAGTTAATCAGATAAGAGAGATAAGATCATTCCAAACTTAGCCTAACATACACATCTGTGCTTATAATATAAGCAGTGCAGTCATATTGTCATAAGTTACAGTATAGGAATGTTTAGCAAATGTGGGGTAATGTGAAGTAAAATGGACCACATCACATCAGATCACTTCTAACACACCTCTAACACTTCTACCTCTACTCAGCACAGGCCAGGGTTCCAGAATCAAATCTCTGAGGGTGTTTCTGAAATGAGTGAGGGTGCTCTAGTCTTAAAGGGGTCATATGATGCGATTTCAAGTTTTCCTTTCTCTTTGGAGTGTTACAAGCTCTTGCTGCATAAAGAAGATCTGTAAAGTTGCAAAGAGTAAAGTCTCAAATCCAAAGAGATATTCTTTATAAAAGTTAAGAGTCAACCACGCCTACCTAAATAATGATCTTTAAAATAGCATCATATGACCCCTTTAATGCATATCAGGATTACATGTATTTTGTCTCATCTATTGCTATAGAACTAGAAAGGCGTAAGTGACATTTCACCAACTAACTTTGTCCGTCTCATCATTGCACGAACACGAATTAACAAGCTGTTATGCTGCCGCTGGGACTGATGAAGTGCAGAAAGTAACAGCAGATATTAAATGACTAAATTATGATATTTGCTCATGTGGATGCTGAGGTCTTATCTTTCGGATTGAAATATATATATATATATATATATATATATATATGGTGCGATTTGTATGGGGGGTTTCCCCCTTTCTGGTCTATGTATCCCTGCCTCTGCTGAATTCTTTTTATCCCCAGTGGGGATAAAAAAATATATCCCCCCCAGGTGATGCTACCCCACCAACCACCAACAGACCATATAAAATACCAAAAATAAAAATATTTTTATGAAGTAAAATACTGCAACATGACAATACAAACAACAATAAAATCAGAAATGGACTTTAACTGTCAGTGCTCCCGCTTAATAGAGACCGTTTGGATTTCTGATTCATGCGCCTTAATCCATGCAGGGCTTTTCAGAAAGTCAGTGCACCATTAGTCTATTTTAGAGTGACAGTATGAGATTAATACACAATGGTTCTATTCTATTTAAAGAAATATGATGTAAACGTGTGAATACATAATGTGCACACTTTTGGAGTAAAAGTTTGTATGTTGAGCAGCGAAGCACTGATCAAAAATAAATGGAAGCAAATGTGAATTAATATGTAAAGGATTGTGTTATTCTATTAAAAATATCATTAACTCCCGATTGATTTTGCATTCCTAGGAGATATAAGAACTATTAGTGTCATTGTAACCAAGTATTATCATAAATAGTGTTCAAATTTCAAAGCTACCTAATCTCAAGGTCAAATCAGAATATTTATTGTAAAAGTGTTTCTGTAACAGCTGCCAAACATAATCTATATATTTATAGCTCCACTGTGATTTGTGATAAATGTTCAAGGAAAAAAAAAAAAAGGTTTTCAAAACATCTCCCCCTCTGGTTTGTTCACAAATTGTGCCTATATATATATATACATACACACTCTATATATTATTTACATACCTTTATTTAATGACTGATTACGTACCCATTATGGATTGTCTCTTCCAAACTTGTTTCAAAATTGAATCTATGGAAGAAAAAAAAAAATGAATTCAAAGGGATGCTGCAACATTTGTCACTTAATTTCATTGATTAGTTTGAGCATAACTGTATCTATTCATGTACATTAGTGTGAGTGTGTACATGCCTCACAGCCCATGTCCTCCACGCCTCAATCTCTCTGTCTCCTCTTGTCCAGGTGGATCTCCCATGGCTGCTGCATTGTTTATGAGCAGCAGATTGCCATGGTGATAAGAAGACCTCACTGGCACTCTAATAAGGCAGAGTGGGACTGCTGGAGCCAGGCTGAGGGGCATAAGAGCCCAGGCCCCTTATGAGCACCACTCTGATAAGGTCGATGAATATGGTACATGCCTGTTGATGTTTGCAGAGTGCAATGAGATGCTCTCTCCCTCTCCTCAGCGCAGCCTCGCCTGCAGATTACTAATGAATTCGTCTGGGGAGGCAAACCGGTCGTCAATATGTTGGAGTCGACGGCAGCCTTGAGCGAGAAGAATCTCAAGCGGGAAGGGATAGAGGAGCAATTTCTAGGCAAATAAGGTTGAGAGAGATTGATGGTCAGATATTCAGAAAATTTTCTGCTGAGTTTGTCTCTAGAGCAGATCTGCGCTGTGTAACTTCCTGTTTACACAAAGAGCAAATGTACGTTTTTGTTGGGGAAGATAGTGAGTTCAATAAATGTCTGAAAATTATCTACTACAGTATCTTTTTATATTTCTAGTGTGGGTGGAAACTTTCAACTTTCTTTTGTGCAAACTTCAGGTTTGTTAAAAAAAAGGTTTGTGAAAAGCCATTCTCAAGCGCACGGGAAAGGTTAAAACTGTAATATGCTTTTAATGAGCTCCATCGTATATATAATATTTCATCATTTTCACTGCCAATACAACATGTAGTTCACGCACCAGTCAATCTGAAAAAAAGCGGTTTGCTGTTAATGGCCTTTTCCATCACACTACAACCTGAGCTGCCATCACTCGGAGGCAGGCATAAAATTCACTTGTCTTTTGATTATCACTTAACCATTTAACATGTACATTTGTAATAATTATAGACCAGGGCACCAGAGCTAGCAGACTATGCTTCTGACTGCAAATAGGCCGTAAATTGCTGTATTTTGGAGAATGTGTGTCGTGCATGTGTATATTCCAAGCAGATATGAAGCACAAAAGCAGATTTATGCATTCATGCATTATGTTTGAACTCCAGAGAATAAAACACTTTCCGCATAAAGTGATCCACTGATTATTTTTCTCCCTCCTGATATTGTTCTTAGAGAATTGAATTTTGTGCAGGTTAAAGTGTGAGGTGGAAACTGAACCACTGGACATGTAGACATGGTTAGCAACAACAAAGCATCAACAATAAAGAGTTGCTGGCCATTTTAAACCACTTGCCACTATAAAACTAAGGGAGGGAATTCATTAAAAAATGTGCCTATTGTTTATTTGCATGTGCTGTGTTGCTTGAGCACCTTCGCTTCATTTTGAATGTTCAGTTGTGAAGGATCCAGCAAATCTTTACTGGGGCCACAGATGACATTTGGGAGGTCCTGGGGAAGATTATGTCAATAAACCAAATATAACGCCTGATTTGTAAAAAAAAAAATTATACCTGTTGTGGGTAGAATGGCATCTGATACATAATTAGATGGTAATTAGTTGCTGGAAACATAATCATTCTGTGTAAATGTACATTTTGAGTTACTGCAAATGGATAGGGTTCATAATTAACACTCAATATGCACAAAATTTGACTTGCCATTGAAGTAAACATAATGGAGTTACTGGCAATAATTAAATTGCAATTGAATTTCAAGAACAACAACTTGACCTTCACTATTTTTATCTGAAATAAGTGATGCAAACGAACTCGTTTACATACAAAGTAGGCGTGGGTTTAAAAGTTTGATTTCTAGTAGACTAAAACAATAATTCCTCTTTGAAAATGTAATGCATACACTTGAAGTCATACCAGTCCTTTTTTTTTTGAAGCGTCATCCAGTATGTACATGTTAACTAGACTACAATTGGCCTCGCTCTTGTGAGCTTGACAGCAGTGATATGCGATGCGTATTTAATCCTGCAAAAATATGATTACGCATTCTGTCATGTACATTGGGACAGACAGACTGTAGCTCGACTACGTACAAACGTACGTACAAAGTTTGATTATGACTGCACTTGTAAATGCAACAACACATTAAAGCTTATCTTTCTTACAAAAAATAATAAATCGAATATTACATTTTCTTACACCACTGACAAACCCAAAAGGCTGGTTTTCCTGCATTTACCGATCTTGTTCTCCGAGAGAGGCCCTGCCATTATCATCAACGTCGTAAAAGCTTTTGTTGCTCTTTCCTTTGTATTTGAGGCTATCGATGCGTTAGAGACCAGGCTAATAGTTCATGCTGATGAGGAAGGATGAGAGAGCCTGATGATAATTCTTAGACTCAGGAAGAGGCCAGTCATCACTGGCGATGACTGAATGTGATGATTGCACAGACAATTGTGACTTACTGAGTGGACAACAATGGCTCCTAATGTGTCAGACACTCTGCAACTGAGAAAAACAAGTGCTGACATCATCTGTCAGCAAGGAATGAAAGCAAATCAGGTCTCTTCATGATAGTATGTCTGTGTCTCTGGAAAACGGTCCTCACACCATTTAACATTCCAAAGGTGATGCAAGAAAGAAATAGAACTGGCTCCATTCCCAGTGCTGGAGCTGAAGCTTCCTGGTGAAAACAAAAGTAATTTGCATTAATATGCAAATAAGTCTAGACTACATACAGTAGATGCCATGTGTGTAAGTGTTAATTAATTAAAACAAGTGATGTGAAGATTGCATGTTGACATTTTCACCTGCCTTACTGTATAAAAAACGATGTGCTTTTACTATGTTTAAATAGTGGAATCACGTGCAATCAAAATTACATAAATAAATAAAAAAATA
Organism: Sinocyclocheilus anshuiensis; assembly: GCF_001515605.1. Taxonomy (NCBI): domain Eukaryota; kingdom Metazoa; phylum Chordata; class Actinopteri; order Cypriniformes; family Cyprinidae; genus Sinocyclocheilus; species Sinocyclocheilus anshuiensis. Next base: position 412,145 of record NW_015555749.1, read on the forward strand.
AAAAACTTGTTAAAGAAAATACACTCTACCATTCAAATGATTTTTTTCTCTCATATGCTCACCAAGGCTACATTGATTTGATATAATGATTTGATATTTGATTTAAAAACAATAAAAAGTAATACGGTGAAATATTATTACAATTTAAAATGGTTGTTTTCTATTTTAATATATTTTCAATTTATTTATTTTTTCTGTGGTGGCAAAGCTGAATTTTCAGCTGCCATTACTCCATCCTTCAGTGTCACACAATCCTTCAGAAATAGTCTAATATGTTCAAGTAACATTTCAAGTAACTGTGTGTTCAAGCAACATTTCTTATTATTATCTTATTCTTATTAGATTTAAAAATGGTTGTGCTGCTTAATATTTTTGTCAAAACACACACACACACACACACACACACACATATACACCTCCGCCGATCAATATAAGGAGGTCCAGAAGGAAATTCTAGCCCGCCTGGGGTTGTCCCCTATCTGTGCCGCCCAGCACTTCCACGAGTGGGAATATAAGCCCCGTCTGCCAGCCCGTGCCCAGGCCGCCGAACTCACGCAGCTCACGCAGCTCGCGCAGCACTGGCTGCTGGAGGGGGCTCCATCGGCTAGTCAGGTGGCGGAACGCGTGGTGATAGACCGTCTTCTCCGAGCCCTTCCCCGATCTCACCGACAGGCAGTTGGAATGAGGAACCCAACCACCACCTTGGAGCTCGTGGAGGCTATCGAGCTCCACCCCGCGACCAGTAAGCAGGCCGGCGGCTCCCTCTCCGCTCTCCGCAGGCATGCCAACGGAAGTCCCCGCACGTCCTGCACAGACCTGGCTGGCGGGCTGCATTGTGCATTGTGCACTGCCGGTTGGAGCTCCAGAGGTGGAAGTGAAAGTAAATGGAAAGCCGTTCCGGGCCATCCTGGACTCCGGCAGTGCGGTCACTCTAGTACAGTCTCACATTCTCACCCCACGAATGGAGTATAAAACCTTCCTCCCCATAACCTGTGTCCACGGAGATACACGACAAGTTCCAGCTCGCAGGGTGACCATTTCTGCCGCTCCGTCCCCGTGAGAGACTGGCCCGGGTTTGACCGCCTGCTGGCCACGGCTACGCAGCCTGCCAGCCCAGGAAGCCCAGGAG
>NW_015555749.1:417425-418707 GCF_001515605.1 Sinocyclocheilus anshuiensis
TACTGTGTCGCGCAGCGAAGGGGGGAGGAAAAATTATTGCTGGTGGTGCCACGCACAAAGACGGAGACCGTGTTGGAGCTGGCCCACTCGCATCCCTTGGCAGGGCATCTCTGAGCCGGGAAAACCATCAAACGGATCCATGACCGCTTCCACTGGCCGGGCTTGGAGGCCGAAGTGAAGCGGTTCTGCCAAGCCTGCCCGACCTGCCAAGTGACGTCACCCAGGACGCCTCCCCCCAGTCCGCTGATACCGCTGCCCATCATCGAGGTGCCCTTCGAGCGCATTGGGATGGACCTTGTGGGGCCATTGCCTAAGTTTGCCCGGGGACATGAACACATCCTGGTGATTGTCGATTATGCCACCCGGTACCCCGAGGCAGTTCCCCTCCGAAAAGCCACCGCCAAAGCCATTGCCCAGGAACTCTTCCTGCTCTCCAGCCAAGTCGGCATCCCAGCAGAGATCCTGACCGACCAGGGGACCCCCTTTATGTCCCGGCTGATGGCTGACCTCTGCAGGCTGTTGCGGGTGAAGCAGTTGAGGACCACAGTCTACCACCCCCAGACCGACGGACTGGTCGACCGCTTCAATCAAATGCTCAAGCAGATGTTGAGACGGGTGGTCGCAGAGGACAAACGCGACTGGGACCTGATGCTCCCCTATGTCCTCTTCGGGATCCGCGAAGTTCCGCAGGCCTCAACTGGCTTCACCCCCTTTGAGCTCCTCTTTGGCCGGCAACCCCGCGGCCTCCTGGATGTGGCGAAGGAGGCCTGGGAGCAACAGCCGGCAGCCCATCGCTCTGTGATCGAGCACGTGAAACAGATGAGGGAAAGGATCGACCGGGCGATGCCATTAGTCCGGGAACACTTAACGAAAGCGCAGCAGGCCCAACAGCGCCACTATAACCGGGCAGCCCAACCACGGGAGTTCCAGCCCGGAGACCGAGTCATGGTCCTAGTCCCCAATGCTGCCTGCAAATTCCTGGCCACCTGGCAGGGTCCATATACGGTGCTAGAAAGGATTGGGCCGGTGACGTACCGTGTGCGCCAGCCCCATCAGTCCTACGCCGCGGCCTATCTGGACGACGTCGTGATCCACTCCGTGGCATGGGAAGACCACCTGGACCAGTGGAGCCGCGAACGCCAACGCGGACGGCCTCTCTCGGATCGGGGCAGCTTTCGCAGGTCTGTCAGGGGTCACTCCCCACCCACCCCCTATCTCTCCCCTACTGTCTCATATCATCAAGAGCACCAGGACGACGCTTGGGGGGGGGCGTGACGAGCGT
>NW_015555749.1:418751-429827 GCF_001515605.1 Sinocyclocheilus anshuiensis
TGACCCCGACCGAGAGGAACTACGCCGCGGTAGAAAAAGAGGCCCTGGCCGTCAAGTGGGCAGTCCTAGAGCTGCGCTACTACCTCCTTGGCCGGAAGTTCACCCTGGTCACGGACCACGCACCCCTTCAGTGGATGGCCTGCGCCAAGGATACCAATGCCAGGGTGACCCGATGGTTCCTCGCGCTCCAGGACTTCCACTTCGAGGTACGCTAACTCGCCCTCTCATTTCTCCCACAGACAGCAGCGTGTGACCGACAAGCCCCACAGGAGCACTTCACGGACCCTCTGCACTGGGAAGACGGAAGAGAGCACTCACGGCACCGGAGCACATACCTTGACCTTTCTCCCGACCACCCACCTCACCAATAAATCCACCCTCCGGGGTATTGATTAAGATTTCCTTGTCGTGTGATTCTTCACCCCGTTACAATATATAAAAAATGTTTGGAAACTCAAAATACATGAAATTTTATATACGCATATTTACAGTGTCTATGTATGCAGATTGGAAAATGGATGGATACATTCATACTGAAATATATCCAAATGAATTGGAATCAAATTAAAAGTTAATCAAATTAAGAGCTTCTGAATCAAATAAAAATTCTGCATCAATACCCAGCCCTACTTGGTTTGAATGCACAAGATTGAGATTTTAAAGCTACAGCGGAGATGAAGAAGCTTCAGAAGACTTCAATTGCAGGGCATGAAACATATGGACTACTTTAATGATGCTTTGTGGGGCTTTTTTCATCATTTTTGCAGCTTGACAAGTGCAGTCTCCAATCATCCTGTTGTATTGGAAAAAAGCATCTGCTTTTGAGTTCCTCAAAAGAAAGAAAGTCACACAGGTTGGAAATGGCATGAGGGCAAGTACACGGTGACAGTATTTTCAATAGTTACAATAAAAGTGATTTAATTACACAAAACAATAAACTGTCATAATAAATGCTGACTGTCTCACCCAGACTATCGAAATGCTCTCTCAAGCTGGTAATGTCTAAATGAAAGTACCCAAACAGCACACAACGTGACAGCTGTAATTAAAGTAAATCTAACAAGCTAAATGATGGCTCAATGTCTATGTATGCATGTGTTTATTTGTCCGTTAGTGTGTGGGTATGTATGGCACTTGAGTGGGCTCCCAGGACCCGGTCTAAATCCTGCAGCAGCCCTGGATGAGTGGAGCAGCTGGCCAAGGGGTTTGTCACGGTGTGCTGGGCTTCAAACAAGCACAGCCATCTGGATCTCCTCCACCCTGAACTCTATCACACGCCTGCACAGGGGTGAGAACAAGGGTGTATTACTATCATAGAAACGAGAGTGCTTCCTCCATACTTAGAGAAGCCACATGAGGACGATTATGGGTATCCATCACCAGAGGTTTGTTTCTCTATTGAGAGTGTGTTATTTTCCATGGCAGATAACAGAAGAATACAGCTAAGTAGTCTTAAACGTCTCAGGCTATTTGATGAGAGCACAGCAGCAACCTTTTGTAGTGATTAAGAACGTAGATCCTTTTTTTTTCTTAAGAATGGCAGCCGAAAAATGTCCCAAACAAGAGGAGCTTGGCACATGTGATGGATGGTGTTAGAAGCACATAGCATCTCTGAAAAGATCATACATCCCCATGGGCTCGCCAACGGAACGGAACGTCGAGCCCACACAGACCACAAAGAGTGAGAATGCGTAAATTAGACATCTGAATGGTTGCAAAAGACCCGCGCTTGAACAACTGCCCACATGCGGGCTCACATGCATATGCATATGCATGCGGGGCGAGATGTTCAGTCAGTGACATTCAGAGATCCAGGCAGATTGTTTACGATTACGCTGAAAGGTTCTCTGCACCCCCAGCCTGCCTGTGTCTCCATCCTGAGTGGATGTGTAATTGATTTTTGCTAGGCTTGTCGCTGTTGTTTAAGAAGTGATAAATGTTGGATCAGGCGTCCTGCATTATACGCGCTCTGGAGAGTGTCAACTCCTCTATAACTCTTCTGTCTGTGTGAGGAAGCCTGAATGAACAGATTTAATGGCTTCTCTATTTTTGCCATAGTAAATTACACTCCAGCACATGAGAAGGATTGTCCCCTCTGCTGCTGATACTTTACTGCCGATAATAACTGAAACAATCCCTTAGGGAGAATGAATATTGGTCTGAAAGATGTGACTGACACCGCTTTTCAAAACAGATTAACGTGCGGTTAACATCAAGAGGATTTAGGGAATAAGAACTTGCCAATCAAACGCACATATTTTGACCTGAAATTGGCTCTCATAGTGGTAGTATCTTAACGTGATGCCCGATGTTGTTAGTTCTGCTTCGATGTATAGGGAAGATGTTATCTAAAGACACGGAGTGTAACGATGCCAACTATTTCATTTTCAAGCTTTAAAGGGATTACTCTGACAGAATGTATTCACCCTCATGTCATTCCAAACATGTACAATATTATTTTTTTCCCCCTGTGGAACACACCTAAGAAATATTTTTAGAGAGACTTTACACAGAAGCACAATAAAAGTAATTCATCGCCATAGGTGCCATATTTTATTTGAGATTTAAGATTATCAGATTTTACGGATAAAAGTTTGTTTTGCTCCAGACAACTTGTAGAATAGCACACAAGTCCTATGAACTAATTTCATAATATTGTTTTGTGCTTTTTTGTTCTTTGTAAGGAATGGCAGCTATTACGTAGTCATTACATAAGGGATAATGTATAGTGAGTCAATCATAACAGTAAAATAAAGGTGTTCTGGTCCCCAACATAAAGCAGAAAGGTTTATTTTGTTATAATGACCTGCTGGTTATTGCACTTATTACACAGCTTCAGTAACAAATAAATAAACATATGGACATCAAATATTGACTTGAGTTAAAGCTTAGTTTATTAGTAGAAACCACTGGGAGACAGAACACAAACACAGCTATGAAGGACATACACTACACAGATGGTAATATAGTATTGCCTTGGACAATGGTCATTGCAGAAATATTTTAACACTAAATGCCATAATTGACCAATCAAGTATTCCATTAATAAGAACTATAGAGAACATTAGTTCCCATTCCCTTTTTAGCGGCTTCCCAGAAGCATTTTTTCCAGTTGGAATTTTTTGTTAACGACTTATAAACCATAAACAGTACCAACAAGCTATGAGATAATTCACAACATTAAAAACCTTGATCTGAAGCAAAAGATTATTTGAAAATCGGACAAAAAGACTGACTGTACAAGACTGTACAGTATACTCAACAGCTTTAAGAACTACAATCCTGTGATGAATTGTGAATGACATAATTGAAATAAAAACTAGTAAATATGTACTACTAAATATGATGAGTATGTATGTATGTATGTATATATATATATATATATCATAAATACATTTCATTACACCAAATACACAAAATAATGTTCTTTTTAGCAGCATCATATGACCCCTTTAAAGGGTCAAACCTCACAATTTATTGCCCATTACAATAAGGCCATTAGTAGCTGTTCAACAATCACTGGCTTCTAACAATAATGGCTCTACTGTAGGCCTATACTTATACTGTTACTGTATGCTTCCAACACAAATATGTTATATAAGCACAGTACACACCTGTAAACACTGATTTTGAGAGTACATTTTCTAAATAAAACAACAAAATAATTTTTGTGAAAGACAGCTTATTTGGATGTTCAGCGGACCATCTAGAATTAAATTTAGCGAATTGACAAGTGCTTTGACTTCTTGACTAATTTCTGTCCAGCTGAGTGAAAAATTGACTTTGAAAATTGACAGATTGCATCTTTTGTCTTGTTCAATAGCATGCACTTGTTGACAAAAAGGTGACTATACACAGTATAGAAGGTAAATAGGTAAACTACATCTGACCTGTTGGAAACATGACAGAAAATAAATGGCTGTTCTCTCAAGTAATGTCAGAAAAAACTTTCACGTGTTCTGACAGTTACCACATTCTCCAAAACAAACACCACTGAATGCATACAAAAATAGTTATACACAACAGAAAAAGGGTTGTTTGGTTTACTGAAGAGCTAAGCTGCATGCTCGTCTCCCATATTAGCTGACATTTACATAGCATTATAGATTTTGGCAAGTGTGGGAAGTAGCTGTTTTCTGGGTGCAGAACTGGCGGTCTAATTAAGATAAAGTGCTCTTGATATTTAACAGAAAATCTTTCACACATTATAGTTATGGCTAACATCTACTTCACTATTACACACAATATTTCCAAGTCCGGTGGACTAACGGAGAAGAGTTCATTGAACAATGGCATTATAAGATCATTTGCTCAGGTTGTCTATGTTAAAACTATGTTGATGGCGCAGTGGAAGGTCATCACAGTTTTGCTAATGCTACCCACAATTCCATCTTACTGCATGCAGGTTATTTTCCTTCACTTGTATTTAAATGTACCAATAGCTTTCCTGTATTTAAAGGAACATCTCCCTGAGGGGTAAGATGATGTAGATTTTGTGTGACAGGGGCTGCTCAGCACTGCTTTTTTCTACTGAACACATCTGACTGTGAATCACGCAGAGCGATGTTTAGAGGTAAACGGGGAATTCGCACAAACATTTTCATTTCGGAAACAAATGATTATAATTTACCTATTTTAGTATGCAAAATGCAAATGGGGTATCAAAGACTCTTAAAGGGAGTAAATCCCTTGGAATCTGCTCTGCATAATGACAGTTATTTCTTTTTCCGTCGTTAATGGCAACGGCAGAGTAGCGTGTGATGTTTGAATATGCAAGGGAGCCACGATCAGAGATTATTTTGCGTATTTCTCTGCCGAGAGGCTTATCAACCGACAGAAACAGGGAGTCAAATAAGGCAGCGAGTGTGAGGCGTATGTACGTGGATGTGTGTGCGAGAGCCTGCAACAGGAATACAAATGAGACACAGCCTTGTTTAAATCTATACCGGTTAACGGTTCTCGCGTTCTGGCTTCCTGAAAGCTGAGCAGTCAGCAAACAGCTCAGTGCTAAAAACAACAACAATAAAATGCATCTCTTTCAACTGTAACATGAAGTGAGAGTTAATTACATATTCAAATCCTTCACATCTATCATCTTCATTGGATTCTAGCTGTATTTTGTTTGTTAAACAATCATTAGCTTAATTACGTGCAGATGCAGAGTAACCACTGTTTTATTGGGCTTGTTAGTTTAGTTCAGAGATTACAAACACAGCGTGTGGGTAATATGATACAAAAGACAGAAGCATGAAGATCCCTCAGTGTACGGAGGAGTAAAGAAACCTATTTGCTCTGATGTTTATGTCTGCGCTATTTTACTGAAGTATTTTCTCAAATTCCAGTTACATCAAAAGCTACATCACAGTTTAACGAGAGTGGTACTGCCATTTAAATGTCAGTATCTCTCACTATATAGTAGTTTTCTTCATCAAAAATGTTTTTGATTTTAATACTAAAAAGAAACACAACATACTGTTCTATTTTCCATTTATGAATACGCTGTAAGAAAAAATCTGCAGAACAAAGGAAAAGGTACTGTTACTTTTCTGCCAGGACATTATATGTTAAGTTTACAGAAGTTAGGTATATTTCCTTTAACTCTAAAACACAACACGTAATTCAAAATACACTAGCAAATATGGTAAATTCCTTCATATTAACAGTATTTTTGGGTCCTATTTTTACAGACTTTTACAGACAGAGAGAGAGAGAGAGAGAGAGAGAGTGTGTGTGTGTGTGTGCCTTCTATGATGGTAATTATTGTAATCTTCAGTGTTACATGATCCTTGAGAAATCATTGTAATATGCTGATTTGGTGCTGGTGTGTGTGTGTGTGTGTGTGTGTGTGTGTGTGTGTTTTTATATAAACACACACACACCAGCACGAAATCAGCATATTACAATGATTTCTCAAGGATCATGTAACACTGAAGACTACAATAATTACCATCATAAGGGTAAATTACATTTTTTAAATACATTAAAATAGAAAACTTTTAAACTGTAATAATAATTTTGTGTTATTTTACGGTGTACTTGTTACGTTACACATTTAAGTTCTGAGTAATATTAATTAACTACATACTATATGGTTAGGGTTAGGATGGGGGTTTGGTTTAGGGTTAGTTGCATGTAATTATGTATAATTTATTGTTATGTTAATACATGCATGTGTACATGCATTACCTAATTTTAAAATAATTTGAAATAATCATTTTAAATTGTAATATTATTTCCCAATATTTTACAGCCTTAGTGAGCATAAGAGACTTTTTTCAAAAATATCATAAAATATTACCGACCCAAAATCACAGATGTTTCTTTTAATTTTTGGTTAATATATTTGAAAGTCAATGTCTGTGTACCTTAAAGTTTTGGCTACAAAAAAAAGCAGTTTCAGAATATTTCCTCCGCTACTGTCCGGTTAAAAAAATTAAATAAATACAAATAAGACATATGTTGACCTTTTGTAACAAAATGCATCACTAGTGGGGCACAATATATGCAGTAAGTTGTTACAAAGGCAACTTGCCATTTAACAGCCCATTATAGGCTTTTCAGTAAAACATAAAAAAAAAAAGTATGAGAACCTTCTCAATTTAAATGTGAAAGAACAGTGCATAAGAAAATTTTTACATTTTGACATCTAAAAGAACCCCAAACTGCAGTAATGGCTCTCTTTCTTAATTCAACCCCATGTTGCTCACATCCACTCTGCCTGTCCGTTCCTTCTTTATGCCCTTAATCTCCAGTGTGCTGTGTGTTCGATAAGGAGAAGTGGCTTGGTGTGAAGAGACTGGCTCTGCTAAAAGGGAGAGGTTAATAAAGGGGCCATGCCTCCCCATCCATTCAGTGTCAAAGGCCCTCATCTGTGAGGAATGTCCAGCTAAGATGTTTTAGCTGAGAAAGCAACAGAGGGAGAGAGAGAGTGGGTTAAGAGAGAGGAAGAGATAAGAAATTTGGCCATCTTACCATTAACAAAATGAAAGTTTCCTAACACACCTCCTTCAGAGTCAAGATGTCCACATTGATCACAGTTTATTAGTTCAACAGTTTAATATACAATCTACATAATCTTCAAAGCTGCATATCACCCCCCCCCCAAAAAAAAACGACTGAAGAGGGAGGAAAAGTGTGCTATATGTGGTTCACTGCCTTTCAGAATCAGGACAAAGTGGCTAACAAATTAATCCAATGGAGTTGAGTGCAATATAAAATGTTCCTACATATTCAATGCAGTTTAAAGTGAATGAAGATAAATGAGCACATTTAACTTCTCATGTCTAGAGGTGCCTTTTGATTTATCATAGGATTTGACTGCAATTTAGATGTGACTGCGGATCAGCCAATCAGACAGGATTAGAATGAATCAACATGAAAAAAGACAAGCAGCACAATTTTTACATGCCTGCATCCACATATATGCACACAGCAATAAGTCAGCGCATCAGTTAGAAGCACACCTTGCCGCAGGTCGGAAGCCCAGAGGTCTTTATTATAGAGTGTGCTCATCATTACCATAACAACTGTATTACTAGAATAATCCTCTCCAGGCACAGACACGAACAGCTTTTCATAATCCCACTAGGCTTGACGTATCTACTAGTGCTACTCCAAACTCCAAGTTTTCCCTCTCTTAATGAACCTGCCTGTTATTGAGCGAAAAATAATAATAATAATAATAATAATTTACAATACATTTTTCCCCTTTAATTCTCCAGAAGTGTTTAACTTTTTTGTTTTATGTTCCAGAAGGCATGCTGAAGTACTTTAACACACAGTATGAGTATCACGACGCCGTACCAGACCAGTAAACAAACCCAATACAGTGAACCAGGGTTATTTTAGTTAAACTAAAACTATAAAAAATTATTCAAATAAAATAAAATAAGCCTTACAGTGACAGTCCTCCTCATTTGTTCATCATCAAAGAAGATATTTTGAAGAATGTTGGTAATCAAAACAGGTGTCGGTCCCCATTGACTTCCACAATATAGAAATAAAATACTACAGAAGTCCAAGGAGTCTGCTTTGGTTACCAAAATTTTTCAAAATATCTTATTTTACATTCCACAGAAGAAAGGTTTAGGAACTATCGCTTTAACTTAAAAAAAAAAAAAGTTAACACTTTAGATTAGGGAACACATTAACTATTAAGAGTTTTCCTTTAATAAACTCCATATCACTGCTTATAGATAGTAAGTAAGTTAGTTGTTGTAGTAACTATGTTTAGGAATGGGGTAGGATAGCCTGTGTGTCCAACAAAGCGTTTTTTCCCCCCTAAGGCTAGAGCATTTTTTCAATGAGCATTTATTTCATACTGAGTGCTGCACACTTGGTGTTTTTTTTCTCGGCACCAAGAGTTGAAGAATGTTCAAGCACTCATCACTTTTTAGTCAGCTAACCAATCACAGTGGAGGAGGGGCGGGACAAATTCCACCCCGACCAACCAGCACATCCTGCTTGTACAACAGCAACAGACAACAACAAGAAGCACAACAACGGAACAAAATCTTTGAAAAAAATGGCCAGAGCAAGTATTTTATATTGTTGACATTTTTATATTCAGAAATAAACTATCTGTGAAATCAGATACTAGTAACACTTCTGCAGATATTCTGTATCATAGCAGCCAAAGCAAAAAAAAAAAAAGGCCTGTGCCGCAGAGGCACTCTTAAGTGCTCACAGCTAGGCGTTTTCAGCAGCCTGGCGTTTTCAGCAGGGCAAACATGCTTTGGTGGACACACGGCCTAAGTGGTCTAGTATATGGTCATGCAGAATAAGGCATCAATATGTGCTTTATAAGTACTAATAAACAGCCAATATGCTAGAAATATCCATGCTAGTTAATAGTGAATAGTGTTCCCTAATCTAAAGTGTTACCAAAACTTTAACTAAAATTAAAGTGAAAACAGAAAATATAAAAATAAAAACTAATTCAAAATATCTACAAAAACTACAACAGATCTCAATCATTTTAAAATAACACTGTTGCAAACTGCCTGCAGACATATCCAGAGCTCTTCTCTAAATGACCGACATTTTTTAATAAACACTTGTTATACTGTATACGTCTGTCTTAATTAACCATAAAAACAGCCTTGGAATCGCTTCCAATGAATGGCAGGCGGCGAACGGGCTCGTGGGGGAGATCAACAAATGAGAATCTAATGAAAGTGTGAGCTGCCTGCCATTCTTCAGCCTGGGGACAAAAGCACAAAAGCCCCGAATGCAGCAGGAGTTAGAATGCAACAGTGCAGAGTATTTACTTCAAAAAGCTTAATTAGGTCCAAACTCAGTCAGCCACCACGGTAGAGCTGCTACCAAGGGAATGGAGCCTACGCCTGTGCGATTTCTTCCCGAGCAGAAGGAACCAAACACCCCACAATAACACTGATGAAAAAAATGCCTCACCCTGATTGGACAAGTGACATCACAAAGACGTAGGAATGACATCAGTGAGAGTTACTGTAAAGGATGCAGCGTTTTAAAAGCTGTAAGGATGGACTTTCTGACGAAGTGAGGCTGCTCACTGTGTAAAAGTTGGATTCCAAGGGAACTGTGGGTAGAGGAGGACAGATTAGCATAGCGAACACTGCGATGCCCTCTACTTTTCATCCTGCACCTATCCTCCTGGACCTGGACTCTATTAATCACATTTAGTTAGATGACTTCCCCAGAGCATCTCCATCCCAGGAGGTTACGAGCATGAGAGCAAAGGTGGCAATCTACATTAGACCAGGGAGAGTGTAATTATAACCTAATGATAGCATTTATACAAAATGGAGCATTATGGAAAAGATTGCCGTGAATGGAAAGAGTCAGTATCTTTGTTAGTATGACATTAGCAGATTTATTTTTATATTATTTAATTAGATATTCTTAGGGGGAAATTATTAATATTTAACCAACTTTTGCACACAATCAAATGCAGAATAAAAGTGTGAAAATAGAGGAAATTCTTCCCATAAGCCCCCATTCCCCCACCACCACCTCGGCTCTACTAGAAGAGAGGATCAGGTGGTGGGCTTCCCGTTGAGAGACAGACCCATATGGTGCAACACATCAAGCCCACAGACAAACATAACCTACAAAACATGTGGGTGTACAAGGATACGAACATTTCTAGAAAAGACCAACTGTGCCATCGGCATAGATTTGAGGGACAGTAGGACATGACCCTCTCGAAAAATCCTATATTTGTACCTTAGGACTTTTGAATAACTCTGAATGTATATCCCACAGCCAGATGTTTCCTTTGACTTTAAGGTTAAATACTTGGTATATCTCAATGCATCTGTATATCCATCACTGATTGTATTGTTCCAGATGTACAGTGTTACTTATTTCAATTAAAATATTGTTACTACAACACACTGACTCTTCCAGTCATTACTGGACATTTCAATTAATGAAGAATTAATGATATATAGGACAGATTTCCATTTGAATGTCATTTTTTTTAGAATTGTTATTAGTATTAGTAGTACAGTTGGGATACTCTGAATGAACTTGGACTTGACACAAACTCGGGTAAATATGTCTTCAAACTTGACAAGGACTCTGATATTTTGAACTCAGTATTTCATCTAAGTACAGTCGAGTTCACGTTATGTGTAACACCAAAATTAAAAAAATAAGTAACAACATAAAATTAAGATAACAAGACAATAATAAATGTCTCCCTCAAACTCACTTGGTTAAGGACTCAACTCGTACTCAACAAGGTACTCAACACTAAGTAGCATTAGAAATAATAATAACATAATTATTATTTTATAATTATGTATTTAAAGGGGTCATATGATGTTGCTAAAAGAACATTATTTTGTGTATTTGGTGTAATGAAATGTGTTTATGTGGTTTAAGGTTCAAAAAACACATTATTTTCCACATACTGTACATTATTGTTTCTCCTCTATGCCGCTTTCGCAACGAAACACACAGCGTCTTCACAACATAGCGGCAGCAACAATAAAGTTATGCCTTCTTTCTTTTCGTGAACATTTGGGCGGTGTTAAGCAAATCTTCCCACACAGTGACGTAGACATGTGGGGGCGTGTTTAAACGAGGCGT
>NW_015555749.1:430556-448769 GCF_001515605.1 Sinocyclocheilus anshuiensis
TAAAGAATATCTCTTTGGGTTTGAGACTTTAGTCTTTGCAGCTTTAGGGATCTTATCTATTCACGAACAGCTTGTAACACTCCAAAGAGTAAGGAAAACTTGAAATCGCATCATATGACCCCTTTAAACAATTATTTTTGTATACTTGGATACACATCCAATATGATCCTTAATTAACAGACTAATGTAAACAAATTGACTTTAGGGTAAGAACATTTACTCTAGTCAAAAATCTTCAGCTAAACCCAGAGCAAAATAACAAAAATGTCTTTTCATAACAGAAATTTCCATGGCTTTCCAACGACAAAGATTTTACCAATCTGCATGACTTTCCAAATGTCCCTGCTATTTTCAAGTTTTCACTGATTGTGGGACTCATACAGTATATCTCTATTCTAGCTGCAAACTTCTTGACTGCTAGAAATAATTTGCTAATGAAGCAGCCATATACAGTATGCTATCTAACCTGTCCATATAATTTTTTTTCTACTTAAATGAACAGAAAAGCGATCAAATTAGCATTGCAGATGACACAACAGGGTCACAGGTGGTTTGTAATAATGGTTTAGTGAATGTTAGACTCATTTTGAGAGTGCAGCGCAAATATAATATAGTCATAGGTAAATTAGGCAATTAAGCAAATGAAGCAATGCAAGACACTTGGCTCAGATCCACAATGCCACAAATGCACACAAAACAAAAGTTTCCTATGTCCATTAGGACAAAAATGGACCTTACTGATATCACAGGATATTTTTATGCGCACTTGATACTATGATAGTTAGCTTCACTTATTTACTTTAATGACTTAATTATGATTAAAATACAAAATACAAAACCAGCCTACACTAGCAGAGAAACATGTGAATGGATGAACTCCTCCTCACACACTATCTTACAAGCATTTCATGGGAATCGTTCTGAGGGCACGACAACCATTTTAGATGTTTCACAGTCATTTTATCAAGAAATGTCACCATTCTCCATCGCCCTGGATAAAGTGCCATGCTGAGATGCAGTAACCCCACCTACCTCTGATCTATGCTGCTGTTTCTTGCTCTCAACTTCAAACAGCAGCATGGGCCCTGAGGAGGCCATGTGTGGCCTCCGTATGCCTCAGACCCTCTTGGCCCTTCTGGTTCCTGTATCTTCCATGGTACGGTCTCAAAAACACAGAGACAGAAAGCACAGAGCCCACAACACCAATTATCTAATGGGGTGCTAGAGGCCCTGACAAAACAGCAGCAGGAAGAATCGTTTTTCTTCCTCGCGCTTCCGTCTCACTCCCTCTGTCTGACTTACTCTTTGTCTGTCTGCCAACCTGGGTGAAGGGCTGCTGTGCCATTGTGCTCCAATCTCACTTCCTGTTCTTAAAGCTTGTCTCTTATCTAGCTATTTTAAAACTCTAGCTTGTCAAGGAACAAGCTACTCATACATTAAGATAGTAAACTACAATCAAGCTATAGTTGTCTAAAACTAGTACGCTACACTACTAGCTACAAACAGAGTACTGTAGCAAATTACACTGAAGCTAAAGGAGCAAAAAAGAAATTTAACCATTCAGTTATATTGCTTAACACTCACTTTACAACTAACAATAATAACTGACATGGCAAAATCATTTGATATTGTACGACTTGGATTGTATGAAATGGTACAACGGGAGGTACCAGAAACGTCGATTTTTAACGCATGTCCTATAAAGACACAGGACTCTGGAACTTATTTTTTAAAGAATAGCCACCATGTAACTAAAACGAGGAAACAAATTAATAAGTCATTTGAGGCCACAGCAGCTTGGGTTTTTCCCCCTGCTTGTCATAAAGCAAACATGTAGTTTTTTTGTTTTTTTCAAATCACAGATGAACTATTACAGATTCAGGGTTTGGCTAAAAAGCTTAGGTTTAGCTTGTTTTTTACAATTTCACCATCTTATACATTTTATTTTAATGACTTCTCATTAATATTAGTTGAATTTCAGTACTATATTAAAACATGGATGGGTACTGAACAAATAAACAATTAGGTTACAGCAATAAACTTGAACAGAAAAATGTACACCAAATACAACTAATAAAACTAAAAAACACCCAAATTAGTGAAAAACAGTAACGAACAGCAGTGATTAAATTCAAAACACTGCACAATGCTGCACAAGGACACAAATCAGTGACTCGTTTTGAATCCATGTACGTGAATCATCTTGATCATTTGCAGGAACCATCCAAACAAATCCGTTTTTAATAAATGCAAATTGTACATATGAGACAATAAGTTTTAGGAGAGCATGTTTGACATCACAAACAGCAATGTAACGTTGTATGATTCGACAGCATTACCTGTTGGAAAAATAACTTTATACTGAAAAAGTTATGCTAGTTTTTAAAACTCTCGCTACTGAAAAAAATAAGTGTAGAATGTAGAATGGCTCCTTTTATTTAAGTGGTTCTCGAAATTGATTTCTCCAAGGCCCACCATTGTCCACAACATTCTAAGGGCCTAAGTCATCTTGAGGCTCCCTTAGAAGGTTGCTGAAGCCCCCTAGTGGGCCCCAGCCCCCTGTTTGAGAACCACAGTTTTAGATTATTATTGCAATGGTTTAGATCAATAATTACAATGGTCCTACCCTCACCAATCACTTACTAGTTTAGTCAATAACAGTAGTGACTAACAAATAAAGAAAAAAACAGCACATAAAACACATGGTAAATTTAACCATGTATCACGTCAAATGATAAGGCTTCTCAAAACTCACAGACCTTTTAATACAATACAAAATACGCCAAGATACTTTGCATTCAGCGAACAGTCTGCTCTACAATATGACTGCTGTTTAAGCGGCTAGACAATATTGGCGGTATTTATCCATCTTCCTGAAACATTGCTTGGACACATGTCTATTTTCCTCATTTTCTTTTTATTCACATGTTTTCCTACATTTTTTGATGTGCCGTAATCATGACCGACTCTGAAAGGCTCAAAGGAATTTAATTGAGCTAGCATTATCCTCTTGCAAACTGCGGAGCAAAAAAAAAATAGCACAGGCAGCAGTTCGCTTTGGGGATAATTCATCAGAAGATGAAATGCTTAATGCAAAGTGTAATTTGTAAAGATAAACGTGTATTTCCTTCACATTCACACAGATTTAATAGAGCTGACAGTGCAAGAAAAAAAGAAAGGGGGGAAGTGCGAGTGAGGGAGAGTGGGAGAGAAGATAAAGCCTCTATTTTGCTTCTCCTGCTGTACATTCACCGCTGCTTCTGCGTGCTGCAGAGAGTGAACCGCTGACACACGCAATGAGAGAAGGTGAGAAATTTCACCGCTGACAATGGCTAGACTTGTGTTGTATTAACGTTTGCACCCTCAACATGTTACTATTTCAGAGTATTCAGCACTGCCGCACAAACTAGATAATGAGGAGAGACAGGCGTAAATATACAGATGTTTAAGACGTAGGTGTATTTATGGAGCAAATTCTTATATAGAGAATACAGCGATAGCTTAAAGGTCTTTGACAGAGCGAATGAAGTTGTCAAAGGGAAGCCATTTTGAGTTATTTTTCTCCCTCTCTATAACGTTTTCCCTCTTTTCTTTCCCATTGGAGAGAACCAGCTCTATGATGTTTGCTATGCACACCTCAGCCGTGACAATGTCTCAATAGCTCAGCTCTCCCTGATGATCAATGGTGTGTCAGAATGACTAACTGAATTAGCTGAGGAGGTATGCCATGTTAATCTCCATCAAAAGGTCACTTTGAATATGAGCATAATTTGCTCTTCGCTGGTGTCGCAGAAAGGAGGAGGAATCTGAATCATGGCTTTTGGTGCCATTCTATTTTTTCTTTAAAGGTCTGAGTTGTGACAAACCGCAACAAGTCTGCGTTTCCTTGTCAACGGCTCAAGACCTGCCATACTCGCCATACTAGCTCAGAAAATCTCCAGTCAGTATTTATTTTACCGTGTCATTCTGAGGCATATTTCACAGCATGTGGTCTGAAGACTAAAAGCAAACATATGGGTTTCTTGATCACTTTATTGTGTGTTAGCACGCTGACATGCTAGAATGACCTCAATTAGATGAAAGCAATGATATTGGATAAGCTTCAGAACATAGTCAATAAGTAGACATGTTTTTACTTTTCTATATACTTTGAAATAATATTAGAGATGTACTTGCATTTCTATTCAAAACAGAATCACATTATTCTCATCAACTCAGATCTTGTTTAACCCTCATGTTCTGTTTGGGGTTTCACAGCCTCCATGGCCCTTGTAGTAGCTCTAAAAAATTAATTTAACATTGAAGAATCAAGTTCATACTTTCAGGTCTTTTAATAATCTTATGAACACTATAAATAATAATTAGAGAGTTCACCCAAATATGAAAATTCTGTTATTATTTACACTTACCCTGATAATTCATGATTTCATGATTTTTCCCCCCATACAATTAAAGTCAAAACTGTTTGGTTACCAAAATTCGTCTAAATATCTTTTTATATTCTGCTGAGAATAGAAAGTCATACGGGTGACTCATGAGGGTGAGTAAATGATGCCAGAATTTTCTAACGATTTATAACATGCATGAAACATCCTTAATTAAATTTATTACTTATGTTTGGGGTCTTAGAGATCCCAGATATGTTTTTACTGGTGTGTATTTGACCCCAACAGACCTAACGCAACTATACTGGATAACAGTCATATTTCCCAAGTTACATGCACAGTATTGAGATCTCTGGGACCGCAAATATTAAGACAGTACAGTCAATATCAACAGACTATGAGGGTTAATGAATGTTTGAATGTTTATTATCTGCTGTGTGTTGCCAATTATTTGATTACCCTGCACAAACAAGTCACTGCAGATCTATTAAGATTGATTATAATATTAAATAAATGAGTTTTTCTCTAATTCCTGTTGTTATAATGTCAGCTACTGCCAGTACGTAAAATAATAAAGCAAACATAAAGGTAACATGACCATTAATATAATGTTGGGCGATATGCTCCATAGTGATATGGTCCTATCGTCAGCCTTGTGAGATTGTCGATACACAATATTATCGTGCTAATTTATTTAATTATTTACTTACTTAGTTTCATAGCCGGAGAGTGAACCAACTCCAGGGTACGGCTAAAAGCAGCCTAATATTAGTGTAATCTATCATCTACACATTATTCATAGATATCATGTGATGTCACAGTGGTGAGCATCTATGCGCATTTACATTTTAGTATTTTACTTAGCAGGCGCTCATAAAGGAACTTGCAAAAGTTAAATTCACGTGCGAGACTCCGCTTTAGCTATCACATAAAGCTAATACATGAACAAGATGTTTTTGATCTTTAATCTAAGTACAGTTATGTGAATCTAGAGTGTTTACGCTACACTAAACTTTGACGAGCAACACTCCAATCCGCAAGCAAACAGATGATGAAGACGGTCCAGCATACACAAGGAGAAAGGTTTGTATTTTTAATTTCCACATTCTATTTTTAGGAATGTTATTCTAATAAGAAAAAATATATAGTTCAGTCATGAAACTCTAGATGGCGCAGGCTGATGGGTTGTTAATGTAACTAATGATATTCAGAGAGTTAAATGACTTGGCGCAAGCTCATTGGTTCATGCTGCATATGCAGCTAATGAGCTTACTGCCTTGCATTTATATGGATGGCTAGCACTCACTAGAGATTCCTGCAGCACGCTTTCAGAGTTTCTCTTAAACCCTCCACCTTCCCCAGCTCCACCTGTATAGATCTGCTATGGGTTATCTTATATGCTATTTGTGCAGCAGCAGTATGTCTTAAATACTCATGGCACCGTATCGCCATATGCATTGTAGGGCTGCACGATAAATCGAAATGGAATCGAAATTGCGATTTCGACAGAAACTGCGATTGTCATGCGTATCTTTCAGTGAAGCACGGTTCTGTGATCAGTAGTACATCTCCATCCAAAGGCCAGAGGGCGCTCTCGCGCCTTGTTTTCATTTCATATTACTTCAAGGATGTTAGAGTGAAGAGGATTTGTTTGTACTATTAGTATTATAATTCTATAGAAGATCGTTACTTTCAAATAACCTTAGTTAACTAAATACATAAGCTAGTTTCAGTGATTTTTACGATGAGAATGTACTGCAATCATATTAGTATGCATCAGTATGTCTGAGACTGTCCTGCGTTTACATCTGCTAAATGTAAGCAGACTTGTACAGGTTCTCACCTCTGCCAAAACACATGTAACTGACTACAACACAAAACACAGGATCAGTTTATCACATCTGTTGCTACTTTAGTTGCTTTCTTCACTCAGCATGTTGAGACAGGAATAACTGATTGCTTCTCTTAACATGCCACAAATTGCTTTTAATAATTATGTGTGTTGTAATATTCAAGAGAAGTGTTATCATTGCTGAAGAAATGGCAGATGTTAATCCTCAGATGCCTGTGAACACCGTGCAGTGCTTGGAGTCCAAGACAGTGGACATCATCCTTATTACACTTCTCTGATTGGACTACAGCCAATGAGAAAGTAAGTTCAAGTAAATGTCTGCATTGACCATACCATGTAATATTCTGCAACAAAATGGGGGAATCTTAACTGAAGAGACTAATTGACCAACAGGAAGCTATTGATCTGCTGAATGTGGATTTTTCAAGCATTTTATTGCAGCATTCACTGTTATTTTTCTGCACAGTGATGTTTCTACTAATTAACTTTAAATATAGTCAACCCAGAATTTTGTCATCATTTACATTAATACATAATTTCCCCCTCGTGTTTTTCAAACCCCTGACTTTTGTTTTTCTGCAGAACTCAAAAGAAGAATGTAACAACGTTCGTAGATCGGGAAGAAGGAGGCGGGAACCGGTGAACGTTTAAACAAAACTTTATTAATAAAATAAACACAAAATAGCGTGACAGCCCCTCACGGACGACTGCTGCGCACAAACAGAGCCAAAACACAAAATAAAGTCCAGGCCTGGTCCTCTCTCCTCCTTCACTGACGTCACTCCTCCTTTTATCCTTCCGGAGCTCCTCCATGGGACTCGAGACCCGCTCCGTTTCCACGGCTCTCGGCCCCAACCCACTCGTCACAAAGATACTATGAAGAATGCAGGTAATCAAAACCAACACGTTGATCATGTGTGGACAACATGAGGGGGAGCAAATGATTTTCATTTTTGGGTCAACTATCTCTAGTTAGGATAATGAACACTTTAAATATTAATCATGCGGGGCACAGCTACTTCTGTGCTATCATCGTAAATAGTCAAACAACATGTACTATATATATATATATATATATATATACACACACACACACACACACATACATATATACTGTACATATATATATATATATATACCGGTATATATAATTTCATCCACTTTGGTGCATTAAGTAAGACTTTAGTGATAGATACTTGTATATTATTTGCTCTTTACAGGTGCAGAAATGAAAGCTTCCAAGCAAAGAACCCGCCAGATTAAGATGTGGAAAGACGTTACACAATGACCACAACTCCTGATTAAAGATTTGGAAAATGAGCAACAACCAAGGAACAGTAGTCAAAAATGATCCATAGTAATATTTAGGTAATGATTACAATTATTTTGTCATGCACAAAATGTGTTTCATTCCAAAACTTTGCCATTTACCAATGTGTTGTTCAAAACACTCTGTAAGTTTTTAAATGTTTTAACCTTTACTTATTAAATTTTAAAATCCAAGTATAAGTAAATGCATGGACTTTAAAATTGCATTCATAATAATGAGATGTTTACAGATTTGTTTATGAGATGTTATTTATGCATTATAATTTATATAATTGAAATGGAAGTAAACATTTTGGCTAGGTATCAATTTTAAATGAAAAATTAATGAACAGTACGGTAGAAATGAAACTGGGCCACGTCTTACGCGCGGTGCACATTACTGACGGGCCGATTCCGGCTTGGATGTGTCGGCAAGTTAACGGCTGTCAAATCTGGCCCGACTGATTCGGCCCAGAATCGAGCAGTGAGTACACAGGCATCCAGGACAGGTCCGGCAGATGGAGTCTCCCGCAGGTGAGAATTTAACTGAAACTGGCCCTATTGTATTCTCGGTAGGGCTGCACGATTATGACAAAAGTCATAATTGTCGATTGTTCCCTTGAAGTTGGAATTGCGATTATTAATTACGATTATCACAATTTACATTGAATGATGTTTATACCATTGTTTGAAGCAACTACATGCCATATTTTTATATAAAAATAAACAAGCTGAAAACACTCAAACTGAAAAGCTTTGATTGTTTTTCTACAGTATTAAGCCTCAAATGTCAACTATACATTTAATTGGTTTCTTCTTGAAATAATAATAAAAATTCAAATATGCATGGTATTATATAAATTAAAACAACAGGAAAAACCCTTAAGATAACCTGTAGAAAGAAAAAAACCCACTGAGAATAACATAAGTGGACTTCGATTAATTGCCGCTTTGAACGATTATGTAATTGTGGCATCTGTAATTGTTATAGCGATTAGAAATCCGATTAATTGTGCAGCCCTGATTCTGGGTCACCGATGTATAGAGAAGGATTGTGGATAAGGTAGATGTACTGTAAATATCGTTTGCACTTCGTTGTTTATGATGAGAGAATTTGCGAGAGAACCGAATTCAGTCAGCGAACGAGCGCGCGCACTGAACAACAAAACACTTATGTTTCAGCGATGACTCATCTGAATTCTGAACAGCTCTGATTGGCTGCTGCATTCATAAACTCAACGGAATCGTGCATGATTAATTATAACGCGCAACACTGTAAAAACGCGGGAAAATATGATGGAACAAATAAGCCCTAATATTAATTAGATAATAATACTAGGCTGAAAATAATAATAATAATCATCTTACTATCATCAAAGGCATCAGCCACAGGCTATAGGCTATCTCTTGACTATCTTAGATACATTATCGTCTATCGGCACAACCCTACATTAATAACTATGTCATCATTATACTGCACTTTATTCAGCGTGACTGTCAGACTCTGTTCCGTGTTTTGTGGTTGTTTTGCTCCTCACGTGCCTTCCTTTCCCATGTTTAATTTGTCCCAGGTGTTTCCCATGATGTTTCATTGCTCCCAGGTGTGTCTCGTCATCCCCTCCTCCTGTGTGTATAAATAGTGTTCCCTGTGTGTGCTCCAATGTCCGGTATTGTTCATGTCATGTATAGCATGTGTTCCTTTGTGTTAATTAAACCCATTTGGATTAATGTACTCCTCGTCTCTCTCCGTTCCTTGCTCCTCAGTCCGCTCAGCAGTGCACCCGTGACAGAATACCGGACCGATACCGAAAGTAAGCAGCGCCCCTTCTCCTCGTTTTTCTTTTTTCCCGTTTTTTGAAAGTTTTTTGTTTCCTGGTTTTTCCCCCCCGCGGTGATGGAAATTGCCGCTCACATCGCTGCCCTAGCTCGCCTCGATCTCCCCTTCTACGAGTACGCCAGGGAGTTCTGCAAGCTCGCGGGGCGTTATGTCAGACTCTGTTCCGTGTTTTGTGGTTGTTTTGCTCCTCATGTGCCTTCCTTTCCCAGGTTTAATTTGTCCCAGGTGTTTCCCATGATGTTTCATTGCTCCCAGGTGTGTCTCGTCATCCCCTCCTCCTGTGTGTATAAATGGTGTTCCCTGTGTGTGCTCCAATGTCCGGTATTGTTCATGTCATGTATAGCGTTAGTGTTCCTTTGTGTTAATTAAACCCATTTGGATTAATGTACTCCTCGTCTCTCTCCGTTCCTTGCTCCTCAGTCCGCTCAGCAGTGCACCTGTGACAGTGACACAGTCAAACACATCAGACTGAAAATAATGAGCTACACAAGACAGCTCTTTATATTTTCATATAATGGGATTGCAGAAGCCTTAAAGGCAAATTGAAAGATCCTGTCAGCTCACAGTCAGCTGAGGCTTATATTTAATCTATTGCAAAGTATTAAAAAATATAATCACTGAATGAAGATATTACTGGTGTTAAAGAAGTCATCTTAATAGCACTTAAAATGGACTTGCACTTTTTTCCTGTTGTAATATTACATAGGCCTACAGTGGGATGAAACTATTACTGCTGGCTGGTCGTGTTTATGTGTGTGCACGCTCTAACATGGCACATTTTTGTGTGGTTCATGTAGTTTTAATCCGCTTGGCCTTGATGTGTATGCTTTTCTATTCAGAATGAAACAAAAAGACTATTGCCTAAGGAGAGAACAATGGAAAACGTTACAGTTCATATACAATTCAGAAAGGCATTCTGATTATATCACTCAGTCAGTGCATCGTGATTGGCCCAGATGTTAACAGCTAGGTACAAGCAAATGCACTTTCAGATGTGTTTTGGGGGTGGGGGAAATCACCTTTACTTTTGACTAAAATCACCAATGAATGTGCAATTTGTAAAACATATTTAGGATGGCAAATATGATCATATTTAAAGGCAGAAATAGAAGCGGACTTCCTCTTTTAGAGTGTTTTAGCAGCTTGATAGAAAACATGTCAAAAATTGCACACTTCACACTTGGGTAAAAGCACAAGATGATACCTAAAGAGAGAAAAAAAACTCCAGGAGGGTTAAATATGTCACCTTCCCCCTCATAACTTTGTCTTATAGGGATTGTGTGTGTGCGTGTCTGTGTGATCGAGAAACAGAAAGGGACAGAGTGAGAGACAAAATAAATTGTATATTCTTGTCTGCCTCAGAATACTTCATATTTTAAAGAATACTTTCATAATTTATCATTCATTATTATTATTATCATCATTAATATAATTGTTTCTTTATCCATATATTTAAGATAATTATAAAAATATATTAGAGATTTATTATTCAGAACTATACATATACTGTATAAAATATAATTCTAAAATATATTACAATAACAGTAATATATTACAGTATTATTGTTATTATTATTATTTAAAAAATATATACAATATAAAAATGTATGTATAATAAAAATATATTTTTTATAAAAACATATATAAGCATTGAACTTTAACACAAATGATACGAATAATATCTT
Organism: Sinocyclocheilus anshuiensis; assembly: GCF_001515605.1. Taxonomy (NCBI): domain Eukaryota; kingdom Metazoa; phylum Chordata; class Actinopteri; order Cypriniformes; family Cyprinidae; genus Sinocyclocheilus; species Sinocyclocheilus anshuiensis. The sequence continues at coordinate 441,624 of NW_015555749.1, forward strand.
GACCTTCAGATTGAAATCACACAATTAATCACATTGATATATAAACCAGTAAACAAATTCATACATCACCTTGCTGTTCTGTCATTTTGTGTCATTTAAGATAAAGGTTTGGGAAGATCGGCTCAGACTGTGTGCTGTAATTTTGCTCTTCCATCAGAGAGAGAGAGAGGATGAATTCCTGCTGGAGCTGCTGGGGACAGCAGGCAGGCAGACGCAGCACGTTGTACTGTGTTCTCTTTCATGGTTTTTAATTAACATCCTGGGAATTTCCAAATTCCGGGGGAAAAGAACTTGAATAAATTAACAGTTCTGTGAGACAGATGTTCTGCTGCGCCACAAAGTGAGAGAAACAGAGAGGTGAAAAACTCTATAAATATGCCATGCACATCAATCAGCATATATTTATCTTAAGATGGGAAAAAGCACAACAGTCATGTCAATAAAATTGAGCTTGGTTTTATTTAATATTCAATGGACGACGTCCACTCTATCAACTTAGCTTCAAAACTGCACGTGCCTTTGAGAATCTTCGCCATTGTTGAAGGTACAAGTATCAACAACGTCTATAACAGTTTGTCCTTTGGAGTCAAAGTTAGCAAAAGGCAGCAAAGAAATAAAATTTCAACATTATGTGTGCTGATCACAGACTATGCAAGGCCTTCACGTCGAATGAAATATTGAATTTTGAGACACTGCAGAACTGTATCTGTAGAGTAGGGTTATGCATAAATAGGCAGGAATTCTTCAAATAAAGAACTCAAGCATGCTTACAGGGCTGCGGGTTGTTGTTGCAGTTTTTTTAATACTATTTCCTTTAACAAAACTCTGCTGAAAGTCAGAAGTAACTGCTCCTGGTTCCTTTTGAACAAGCAGAAAAATTATTCACAGTTCTGCGAGTCAGTGAAGTAGTCAGTAATGACTCTGAATGATTGATTCACTGACACAATGAGCGTGATTCAAACCGCAAACTCACAAGCAAATTTGAGGCCGTTTCATGAATCATTAAATATAACCAGTTCATAGAAGTCTTCAGTTGTTTGTTAATCAAACATCACAGCTAGTGCATGGGAGATGATATCTGGCAAAACCACATTTGTATGGACACACAAGCTCTCCAATGGCAAATATTATACATTTTAAAATATACTGCAAGCAGCAATTACCAGGGTTCAAGCACTTTAAGGCCTTTAAGATTCTATGCTTTTAGGGTCTAGTCCAACCCAAAATGTATGGCTGGCACTAAAACACATCCATGATGGAGAATACGCTCACAAACACACACAGAAATTAAATGTAGCGGCTCCTGACAGTAAATTTAGGCGGGGCAGATTCTGGGTCGTAGTGTTGGTTTATAATAAACTCAAGAAAGCTTATAGTCTTTAGCCTAACACATGCACACACACTTTTGGCAGAGATTCAATTCAATTCAGTTCAATTCAAGTTTATTTGTATATCGCTTTTCACGATATAAATCGTTGCAAAGCAACTTTACAGCAAATTAAGTTTCTACAATATTTAGTGGTAGCTTATCAGTGGTGACTGTCAGTTAATGTACATATGGCAGAAATGTACGGAAAAATCAATAAAAGACGTAATCAAACAGACGATGAACACTATTAACAGCAATTATTATATGATGCAATCAAACTTATAGCAAAATGTGGTAGTTCTGTATGTTGTTTTAGGGTTGGCCACATTCAGATTGTCAGCCAGTTGTTGATTCTCCGCAAGCTGTGCGGGTGGTGTCTTGTACATGGTGATGTTCCTCAGACCAGTCCATACTGACGCTGGATCGTTTGCTGAAAGCTCTTTTCTCAGCTTTTCTGAGTAGTTTTTTTTAGCCACTCTGATCTCCTTTGTTAGTCTGTTCCTGGCCTGGTTATACAAGATTTTATCCCCACTTCTGTAAGCATCCTCTTTGGCGTGACGAAGCTGTTTGAGTTTCCCAGTAAACCACTGTTTATCATTATTAAATGATAAGAATGTCCTGGTAGGAATGCACATATCTTCACAGAAACTGATATATGAAGTTACAGTCTCTGTGAGCTCGTCCAGATCGGTGGCTGCAGCTTCAAAGACGTTCCAATCAGTGAGGTCAAAACAAGCTTGTAAATCCTCCTCTGCTTCATTAGTCCATCTTTTTACAGTCCTTAATACAGGTTTAGCTGATTTCAGTTTCTGCCTGTAGGTCGGTATTAGATGAACCAAACAGTGGTCAGAGAGCCCCAAAGCTGCTCGTGGGACAGAGTGATATGCATCCTTTATTGCTGTGTAACAGTGATCCAAAATAGTGCTGTCTCTTTGCTAGTCATTTCGTCTAGTTCATGTGTATTTATGGGTACACAGAGATCTAATGTCCTGGCATTATTATGTCCTATGCGGGGCAGTCTCAAAACTGCCCAAATGGCTCTCAATTAGAGTGTGCTGCAGTTCCACTGTCACCACAGATTTACATTGTAAAATTTGTGGGGAACTGTTGAGTTCGGGAGGACACCCGCACGACTGCCCACTTAGTATCATTTTACGTGCCTGCCAAAGCTTGCGATGAATTTTAATATATCCAGCGCACTTTATGACTTAAAATTGTCAAGAAAATCCGAAAAATATTTGTTGCAGAATACTGAACACATTTACAGTGTATTATTTATTGAGTTTATATAGGCTAATTATAGGTTTGTAAACATTCGGGATGCGCGCGCATCATGGTTGCAGAAAACCTGGGAGAGATAGCCTTTACGGCTAGAGAAGAATAAAAGAATAAAAAAAAAGATACATTTGATTTTATATTTTAAAAATCCGACTTTATTCTAGCAATTCCGAGATTATATCTCACAATACTGATAAGGAAAAACAACTCGTCATTCTCTCTTTTCCCTTCGGCTCAAAATATACATCCCACACTTCTGGCTTTTTTCCCTCAGAATTGACAAACTCACTATTTTTGAGTTAAATCGAGTTATAAAGTCCGAATTAGGAGATATAATCTTGCATTTGTGAGAAAAAGTCAGAATTGTGAGATAAAATGAATAAATGTTATGTAAAATGTTAATAGTAATAGGTTTAAATAATATTTCATGCTGTAACTGTAGGGCTAAGTTAATACAATACGTCCCCTATGAACTGCATATCTGAATATTCTGTAGACCCATTGTTTAAATCAAATTTATGCTTTAAAAGTAATCATAGCAGTTTTCATCCATAGTATGTTCATTTAAACGTCTGCGTTTAGCTTCAAATGGCTATTTTGATGACAGTATTCTATAAAAATTATTTGCATTCCGATTCTGATATCCAAAGGCACAACAATAAATTTTTTTCTCTTATTCGATGGATTTTACCTGTTTCCCTCTACTTGTTCCCAGTGTTTTCTATCACCACAATGTGCGCGCAGCTGCATGTGACGTAACTGTGACGTCTATTCCAAATTGGTCTGTAGAGGTCTATGTTTTGGGTGAATATTTTGGTGGGGCTCTGCAAAGTGGTCCTAGAGGCAAAGTTGTTCAGAATGAGGAGATCTATCGTATGATACAAAGATCCAGTGTATGTGTGAATATAGGAACATTTTTTATTTTTATTATTTTTTTTTTTTTTTGCAATTTGAGGTCATTCGCCATAGAAATATGTTTTTGACACCTTTTTAACTGTTATAGTGTCACCTATGGTCAGATCTCCATGAAACTTTGCATGCATGTTTAGCATCATATGTCACATGTTTTGTGAAGTTCTGAGTTTTCGTTTAAGATTTATAGGCTTTTGGGTATATTTGGCCACACCCCTTTTCTAAATTACCCCGTTATAGCTACCCAAAGGGTAAAGGTCAACATTTTTTTAGATAATTATTGATCTAGAGAGTCCGGAGAATTGTACTGCAGTGGTTTTATTGAGGTTGAGCAGAAAACCTAGGACTAGTTTGCAAAAGTAGGTTTTTTTCATAATTTCAAATGCTTAAATTAATTGATTGACAGCAGTGGTTCTTGAGCCAGAGTTGTTCAGAATGAGGTGATCTATCATATGATATGAATATCGTGTGTGGTTCAAAGACGAAAAGGGGGTTTCAATCCATAAATTAAAATGTATCCCATTTAATTTTGTTTTTCTGAGCAAAAAAATAAATGACTATCATACATTTTGTACAATAATTTACAGAAGAACATGTTTTATGTATTTAAAATTACTTTTGTTCATTTAATTTGATGCGGACACCAAAATGGTGATGTCTCGTCTTTGACCCACGTATTTGTGAAAAATTGCGCAATATACAGTCTATTACACACTTGAAAAATGTGATATCGCTCTACAGTGGCCGATTTCTTTCAAATTTCTTACAGACCTTTAGGGCCATGAGTCAAACTAAATTGAGTCATGAGTCAAACCGGACAGCCATAATAAACAAACCAGTGCTTGAGCAGGGCCTTTGCCGTTGTATTCGCTGTCTGATTCCTGGTAGGAACAGCAACTGTAAACCTGGTAAACATATCGGTATAATCCATGGCTAGGACCTCTAATGGAGCTGAAACATTACTGCATGTCATAGGGGCTCGAAGCCTGGGGAAAACATCTTGGGCCAGTGCACATCTCTTGCACTGCTTTATCCAGCATGGAACATCTGCAGACATGGTAGGCCAGTAATAACTTCGTCTCATTCGAGTTAATGTACTTCTCTCTCCGAAATGACCTCCGTGTTCATGTTGTCCCTCGTACACTTCACGCTGTAGAGGCTCAGGAACAACCACCTGCCAGATCTCTTCTCCATCCCTAGGGTCCAGGATGCATCTCAACAGCACTCCCTGACGCAACTTAAGACGGTCAAACTCTTCTTCAGTTTTGGCTCCATACAACTATGATACATTCTACTTGGTCTCTTGTTCTCGGATACTGCTTTATATATGGGGCCAATCACCGGAGCATTCTTCTGCTGTTTTCCTATCTCGCTCCAGCTATACCCGTTTATTTCTCCTCTTATTGATGCTTGCATCACAGCTTTACCTTCAGGTTCCTCTTGGTCAATCCTCTTACCTGGCCACAAGCATGCTCTCACCTCGTCAGCTCCTAGCCGGATGAAATCCTTTCCATCATCGTCCTCCTCCGGTTCCTCCCTTGAGGGGATCCTTGACAGGGCATCCGCATCAGTGTTGTGTCGGCCAGGTTTATAGCATACTTCAAAGTCGTACTCGGCCAGCTGCGCTGCCCAGCGCTGCTCAACTGCGCCAAGATTAGCTGAGTAGAGGTACCGTAGAGGGTTATGGTCAGTAATTACAGTGAATTTTGAATACATAGGGTATTCTCTACATTTTTCAGTGATTGCCCACTTTAATGCAAGCAGCTCCAACTTGAATGCACTATAGTTTTTGTCATTCTTCTCTGAACCTCTTAGTTCTCTGCTTGCGTACGCCACCACACGCTCAGTCCCTTCCTGCTTCTGGCTGAGGACCGCTCCCAGTCCGTATCGACTTCCATCAGTGGTCAGTCTAAAGGGCTCACTGAAGTCAGGATATGCCAGAATTGGTGGGGACATTAAACACCCTTTAAACTCATTCAACGCGGTCTGGCATTCTTGGCTCCAAGTGAATGTTACTGGGGTCTTGCTTTTATTTTCTCCACTTACCAATGCATGTAGTGGTTTGGCAATTTGAGCGAACCTTCGGTAATAAGGAATTTATAAAAAATCTTCGGTAATAGCTCATAAAACCAAGCACTTGCCCGACTTCTCTCACATTTCTGGGAACTGGCCATGTGTCCAAAGCTTTAACTTTCTCATCATCCACTTTTATGCCTTCTGCAGAGATCTGGTGCCCTAAAAACTTTACTTCAGGCCTTAGAAGGAAGCACTTGCTTGGCTTTAACTTCAGACCATGTTGTCTTAGCCAGTTAAAGACAAGTTCTAACCTCTCACAGTGGCTTTCAAAATCTCTGGATAAGATAATGACATCATCCAGATAGACCAGAAGAATGTCGAAGGCGAAGTCGCCCAGCACCACACCCATCAGGCGCTGAAAGGAGGCCGGAGTGTTGCACAACCCGAACGGCATCCTGGTCCACTCAAACAGCCCAAATGGGGTGGTGATGGCTGACTTCTCCCTATCTTTCTCACTCACAGCCACCTGGAAATACCCAGCAGTCAAATCCAGTGTAGAGAACAGTTTGGCGTTGCCCAACGCGTCCAAGGACTCATCCACCCGTGGAAGCGGATAAGCGTCCTTATACGTCATTTGGTTCAGCTTTCGATAATCGCAGCAGAAACGCACACTGCCATCTTTCTTCATTACGATAACTGCAGGTGATGGTAAGTCTTTCCGGAAGGTCATATGCATAGGAGCATATTGTTTCTCCTGTATTCTGAGCATGATCATAGAATCATCAGCCTTGTACCAATGGGCATTTTATCTCCGTAAGTGTCAAGGAGAACAGTGAAGATGTTGTCAACAGACTCCTCTTTTGATCTTTTAGGTGCTGTTTCACTAGCTCAACCCGGTCCTCAGTGGGTACCCTCATGACTTGAAATGCAGACTTCATTGATGCCACCCATTCTTCAATACTCCGCTCTCCTGGTTTTGACATGCAACCAGTGAAATAAGGGAGCTTCTGGTCTCTAGGGATATAAATGGCAGCTGGTGTTGTTTGCGTAGAGGCCTGGCTCTCAATTACCACCTTTGTTAAGGATAGGGCTTCTCTCTGCTCAGACATCTTCTTACTTGACAACAAACAACTTGTGGGCCTGGAGACGTGTGACTACTTAAATGTGCCTAATTCGATCCTGTTCGTGACGCCAGTGTTGTGACCCGGTACATCGGTACCAAGTCGGTACTAAAAAAATGGAAACGTTACGGTACCAGGTTTTTTTAAGTACCGGTGGTACCGAGTACCTGGTCAACCCGGTTCTTGATACACTATCCGAATGTGCCTAATTCGATCCTGTTCGTCTCTGTAGTGTTGTGACCCGGTACATCGGTACCAAGTCGGTACTAAAAAAATGGAAACGTTACGGTACCAGGTTTTTTTAAGTACCGGTGGTACCGAGTACCCGGTCAACCCAGTTCTTGATGCACCGAAATGTGCGCAGATGCGCTCTCTTCATAAAAGCACTGAGACATGGCGACCTCAAAATGAGGAAACACATCAAACTAACAAAACACTTTAAAGACAGAC